>NC_084656.1:2795623-3107012 GCF_019802595.1 Syngnathoides biaculeatus
AGATTGACTGGCCTTACACGGTCGAGCACCTTTTTGAGGTTTGCAACACGTCCTCTGATGATGATGTCATCTACGATTAGTGAGCATGGGTAGCCAGTGAACAACTGCTCCATTGTGCACTGAAAAACCTTGCTGGAAGAGTTGATACCAAAAGGCATGCGCAAGAATCTGTACTTTCCCATGTTCCCATGTTTCCCATGTTGTCATCATGGAGGATTTCTTGTCTAGACTGATTTGACAAAAGCAGTTCTTGGCATCCAGGACGGAGAACATGGCCGCCCCAGACATCTAACAGCCACCTCCTCACCAGAGCGCATTGGATGGTGAGGGCTCTTGAGTGCCATGTTTAGATCTTTTGGATTGATGCAGAGTCGTATGTTGCTCGTGTTCTTCTTTTGGGCTACAACCATAGAGGAAACCTAGTCTGTGGGCTCTGTGACAGGTGTGCTAACTCCCATGTTTTGCATGCGATCGAGCTCTGCTTTCACTCTTTCTTGCACTGCTACAAGAATGCAGTGAGCTAGTGGGACCATGGGTTGTGTGTTGGTGTCCAGTGTCATCAAGTACGTGACTGGAAGCTTTCCAAGTTTGTCATCAAAAACATCCTTGTATTGTTTGAGAGTCTGTGTTCTGAAATCCGCATTGCTGCCCATAGTGACTGGTAAACATCAGGGCTCATCCTGACGATTCCCATGTCCACACACACAAACAACATCCGAGAAGTGGCTGCACATCTGCGCTCACTATGAAAAAGGGTAATGTGTGATGTTGCTCCTACAGGCAGCATGACAGCATAGCGAGGCCCATTGTTTCAATCCTGGTGCCTCCATACGTGATGAGATTTGCATCAGTCATTTATAGTCTTTCCTGTCTTGTAGACACCTCCATAAATTATTTTGTGAAAGCTCATTACATTTCGCCCAGTGTCCACTTTAAGTTCCACAGATTTTCCATTCAGTTGCACAGTAACAAATCCTTCATCCTGAGCATCAACGATGTTAATTTGGAAGGCAACATCAACACCATCTAAATAGAACGTGGCATCTTCCTGTGCTGATGTCTGTTCCACTGACACTCCACGCACTGGCTGTTTAAGGCCTTTCCTGTGCCGTTTGCCCTGGTCCCACAGCTTGGATCTGCAACAGCTTTTGGAGTGATTGATTTTGTTGCACTTGTGGCATCGCTGTCCATAAGCAGGACATTTCTCTCTTTTAGCAGTGTGGCTCCCCCTGCAATTGTTGCGTTTGGTTGTGGTCTGACTGGGTGTCTGGGGCCTGGAACGAACGAGGTCCTTGCCTCGGCTAGCCAGTTAGCATAGTATCAGGTCCGCCAAAAAATGAAAACAAATGGCCCAGAAAAAAAAGTTATTCACAAGCGATAGTTCGTATCTGCTATCTTCTAACACCATGTAAATGCTACTGGCTTCTTGTATGTGCGTAAGAGATCACACAGGTATCTGTAGAAATGAGCGTTAATTGGAGTCCGAGGACATGTAACACAGCGAGAGGGTATCATGGACTGCCGCAGGTAAAAACATAGAACAACATCATAGATAACACAGATAAGGGATCAACCCACAACACCTAGAAGAGGTGAGACAACCAATAATCTACAGAGATATTTTAAGATATTTTACAGAAGAACTGGAGGCCATATGTTGAAAGAGATTAGATGTTGCAACAGGACAACACAATGGCTTCAGAAGAAGAAAATACTTGCGAAGGAGTGGCTCATTTAAAGTTGTGGCAAGATTTGAAAAGAGCTATTCACACCAGACCTCCCAAAGATGTTTCTGAACTGAAACAGTTTCCTGCAGAAGAATGGCCCAAAATGTATCCTGACTGTTGTACATGTCTGATCTGGAACTAAGGAAACATTGAGGTTTTCGCTGCCAAAGGAGGGTCAACCACTTATTAAATCCAACAGTTCACTTACTTTTTCCTCCTTGTCCTGTGAATGTTTATGTTATACATCCATCCATCCATTTTCTACTATACCACTTATCTGAGGTCAGGTCGTGGGGGCAGGAGCTTTAACGGATACGCCCAAATTTTCCTTTCCCCAGCCACTTCATCTAACTCTTCTGAGGAGATCCCGAGCAGTTCCCAGACCAGCCAAGAGACGTAGTAAACATCCTTTTCTTATCTGCTTGTCCTCATGAGGGTCGCGAGTGGACTGGAGCCTATCCCAGCTGTCAACAGGCAGGAAGCAGGGTACACCCTGAACTGGTTGCCAGCCAATCACAGCTAACCCGAACCTCACACCTGGGGGTAATTTAGTGTTGAATTAATGTTGCATGTTTTTAATATGTGGGAGGAAACCGGAGTGCCTGGAGAAAACTCACCCAGGCACAGGTAGAACATGCAAACTCCACACAGGCGGGGCCTCACTGAGGCCAACACTTTACAGCTGCGTCACTGTGCCGCCATACTGTAAACAGATTGACACAGTTGTGAGAAGCAAAATGTTAACTACTTATTGTGAGGGGTGAGAATGCTAGTATTGTGAAAATGCGCAAATCACAACAATGAGTTCAGATCAGTGATTTGTTTGCACTCACAGAGTTAACAGTTTTTTCTTCTTTCTTACGGAGCCACTCCTTGATTTTCCTGGCTGTGTGCTTCAGGTCATTGTCATGTTGTAAGACCATCTTCAATTCTCTGACTGAGGGAAAGAGGTTGTTCCCCAAAATCTCACAATACATGGCCGCGGTCATTCTCTCCTTAATACAGTGCAGTCGTCCTGTCCCATGTGCAGAAATACACCCCAAAGCATGATGCTACCACCCCCATGCTTCACAGTATGGATGGGGTTCCTGGGATGGAACTCATCATTCATCTTCCTCCAAACACAGTTCATGGAATTATGACCAAAAAGTTCCATTCTGGTCTCATCTGACCACAAAACTTTCTCCCATGACTCCTCTGTATCATCTAAATGGTCATTGGCAAACGTAAGACGGACCTTGACATGTGCTGGTTTAAGCAGGGGAACCTTCCGTGCCATTCATGATTTCAAACCTTGACGTCTTAGTGTATTACCAACAGTCACCTTGAAAATGGTGGTCCCAGCTCTTTTCAGGTCATTGACCAAGTCCTGTCGTGTAGTCCTGGGATAATTCTTCACCTTTCTAAGGATCATTGCAACCCCACGAGGTGATATCTTGCATGGGGCTCCACTCCGATTGATATTGACCGTCATGTTTAGATTCTTCCATTTTCTAATGATTGCTCCAACAGTGGACCTTTTTTCACCAAGCTGCTTGGCAATTTCTCCGTAGCTCTTTCCAGCCGTGTGTAGTTGTACAATTTTGTCTTTGGTGTCTTCGGACAGCTCTTTGGTCTTGGCCATGTTACAAGTTTGAGTCTTACTGATCGTATGGGGTAGACAGGTATCTTTATGCAGGTAACGACCTCACACAAGTGCATCTGATTCAGGATAATACATGGAGTGGAGTTGGACTTTAAAAGGTGGACTTCTAGCTGATAGACAGGTGTTCAAATACTTATTTGCAACTGGATCACACAAATAAATCATTAAAAAAAAATCATACATTGTGATTTCAGTGGACATGCACCTACGATGAAAATTTCAGACCCCTCCATGATTTCTAAGTGGGAGAATTGGCAATATAGCAGGGTGTTCAAATTTCTTCACTGTAGCTATATAGTGTGGGCTCTGGAGGAGTGGAAGCACTGCCTGGAGGGGACTGTCCAACTGTTTGTCATCTGGTTTAACCACAAGAACCTCGCTTACCTCTGTTCTGCTAAACGCCTCAATCCCTAATAAACTGGATGGGCCCTATTACTCACCCAGTTTAATTTCAGTCTCTCCTTCTGTCCCTGTTACAGAAATACAAAAGCAGATGCCTTGTCCCGTATCCACTCACCATCCACTAGTTCAGCAGAACCTGAGCCCATTCTTCGGCCCACATGCTTCATGGGAGATCAAGCCGATTGTCAAGGAGGCCCAAAAGACCAAATCTGACCCCAGGAGCGGGCCCCCAATGACCGCCTGTTCATCCCGGATTTGGCATGTTCCAAAGTCCTGCAATGGGCCCACAGCTCAAAACTGCACCAGAGGAAAACCGTTGCACCAGGCTTTAGCTGCACCTGCAGCACCCTTTCCCGATTCCATGTCGCCTGTGGTCTCACATTGCCTTGGACTTTGTTACCAGCCTTCCCACTTCTGAAGGTAATACTGTCATCCTCACAGTGATGATCACTTTTCTAAATGTGTCCATTATGTGCCTCTCCTGAAACTCTCAGCTTCCCTGGTAACTGCTAACCCAGGGGTCGGGAACCTATGGCTTGCAAGCCATATCTGGTTCTTTTGATGGTTGCATATGCCTCGCGGAACCCTCATAACGACATACCGTACATGTGATTTCTGTTGTGCAGGCAACGCAAAAGACGCAGAGAAGGTGTGTCCTCGTGGGGTTGCCATAGTCCACAGGCTTCGGGTCGAACGCCGATCGTGTCGCAACAACTAATTATGGAAATGTTTTTGACAAAGGTCGCTCAAAGAAAAAAATATGAGTACTGAAGTTTTCAACAAGATTAAGATTTGGGGAGAGGGAGGGTTCCGCTGTGTGTCTACATTCATAGATGGGGAGTATGCCAAAGCATTCGTCCTCGATGTGGCCAATCAACATTTTGCCAACTTCGCATAAAAAGAAGATAATCAAATGAATAAAAGATTTGCCTTTGTCGGAAAAAAACTGTTCACCATCGTACCAGCATGATGGTAAATCAAATTGAATTACGTTCACGATAAACGTACAGAAGTCTCAATGCCTGCATGAAGCTTAATCTAAAGACGTATGAAGCACCAGAAGTCGCATTAAAATCATTGGTTAGCAACATCATAATTATATTATTGAAAAGACTTATTGTACTCTAAAAGTGTTAGTCTTACATAAATGCGTAAATACACCTGTTCTTAGTTTTTAAAATATTGTATGGCTGTTTCGAAATTACATTTTAAAATATTTGGCCTTTATAGCTCTCTCAGTCAAAAAAAGTTCCCGACCCCTGCGCTAACCTCTTTGTGTCGCCTGTGTCTCTAATTTGAATGCAATGAAGGGACTTTTAGCCTGGACTTCAGAAAGGGGGTGATGATTCGTAAGACTTTTCGTCTCTTTATAAAGACTTTTCTGTCTTTTTGTAATAAAAGAACACAAAGATTGCTTCCTTACTTATGGTGTCAGAAAGAGTTTGCAAAAACAATGGCTTGATGAAGCCAACAATACAACATCATCAGCAAAAAACAAAGTTGCAATACAGAGGCCACCAAACCTGACTCACTCTACACCATGGCTGCCCCGAGAAGCTCTGTCCATAAAAATCAGGAACACAATTGGTGACAAAGACCAGCCTTGGTTGAGTTAAACCCTCACTGGAAACTTGTCCATTTTCTGTTCAGCTTATACTTACCAGGGTCACAAATGTGCTGGAGACTACCCCAGCTATTTCTAGGCAAAAGTGGGGTACACCCTGAACTGGTCATCAGCCAATCCCAGAGCATATATAAACAAGTAGTCACACTCACATTCACACCTATTAAGAGTCTTCACTTAATCTCTCAGGCATGGTTTTTGGGATATGAGAGGAAATCAAGATTGAAGGAGAAAACCCACATAGCCACGGGGAGAACATACAAGCTCCACACAGAGAAGGCTGCTATTTGAACCCCAGTCCTCAGAAGTCTGGGACAGATATGCTAATCAGTCATCCACAGTGCTGCCAAATGCATTATATCCATCCATTTTCAATAGCAGTTATCCTGGTTAGGGTCATGGGGCGCTGGAGCCTATCCCAGCCGATTTCCGGCGAAAGGCAGACTACACTCTGAACTAGTCGCAGTCAGTCGCAAGGCACATCATCACTGAGTGAAAACTGAACCCACACTGCGTGCACCTGATAGTCAGGCGGGTATGCCACTACACCATCAGTGATTTAACAACATAATAAATGATTAAAGATGGGGCAGTTTTTCCACTTTTTGTGTACTGTACCTCACCAGCCGTTTTTTTTTTTAATGTGGCCTTTGAGCAACAAAGTTTGCCCATCTCTGTCTATGCTGTGCCAGACGTATCATAGTAAACTTGTTGCATTTTGCCAGAATGGGAAGTCACTATACCGGCAGAAGTAAATTTATTGCGAGGGATGACAAATCACACTCTTGTTTGTTTTACTGCCATTTCCTTTGCTAGGGGAACACCAGGCGGAAACTTACTGGAAAACACTTCCATGGAAAATGGAAGTGACATCTGAAACATACGTTTTGGCCAAATATTGACAGCGTTAGTAACGAATCATAAAGTAGAGATGTCGAGCCTTGGACAGATCCACACTTAATCAGGACATAACAATCAAGAGGAGTTTGTCCATCCGCATTTATTCAGATCTGTTGATGCACCGCGGCAGGTTATGACGACAGGAGCTAGCGTCTTTGACGGGAAATGGGTGGTCCTAACAGTCGCCAGAAGTAACCCAAACCATGGCACGTAGACAACTCGTTTTAACAGTTACTCCACACAAATGACGACAACGTTAGTGTAAGATTTTACATGGACTAATACTGGCACCATTTAGGTAAGTAATATAAATTTCCCGTCAGATTGAACAATTATGGCGTTTAGATAAATCGTCGAGTGAAGCGATTACGCAAAATGCACATAATGTAACTCGTCTTCATCCATCCATTTCTGAGCCGCTTCTCCTCACAAAGGTCGCGGGAGTGCTGGAGCCTATCTCCGCTTTATATTACCAATCATACGTGTCTATTTTAATAAACAAATTAGTTTGTAACTACGATCCCATAACCTATTTTTTTAATATTATCATGACTGAAGGGTTACGACTCGACGCATTTCGTAGTTGTACTAGTACTAATCCAGGATGGAAGACTTAAAATATTTGTATTAACATCAGTGGTTATTTATAATGTTGAATATGTAACATTTGTTTTTGTCTGACAGACCACCATGACCATGTTGTCGACGAGAAGGCTTCAACTGTTGATCCTGCTAGCATGTTTGTCTTCTGCTTCGTCTTCAGCAGGTCTGTACATTTTATTAAGCATTTGTAATGTTCTATTTAACAAAAAAGAAAAAAAAAACAATTGGGATTAATATATAAAGTTGTCACCAAATGGAGCACGAGTCAAAGAAAACAAACAATATGTTATGAGAGCAATACCGACATGTATATATTCAATTCCAGAACAATTTGTCTGAATTGACGTATTTTTAGAATTATGTTAAGAAGATTACAGAAGGACAGTGATTTCATTGTGCTATGTAGGCTAATAGTGTAAAAATAATACGATATACTGTTTAATTTTACACCATAATCATTACTCTATAATCTTTCATAAATTATACTTTAAAATTATTATATTATTAATTGTTATTTTAGTACATTTATTTATTGGATCATTCTTGGAATGGTGGATGCATTTGCATCCAAATGTCTTCTCTAGAATGCTCTTTTCCTATAGCCACTATTGCTGCAGAAATTATGCAAATTTCCCCACAGTGGGAGTAATAAAGGTTATCTTATATTATAAATATCTTGTATTGATGTACTTTTAGACTAATAGGTCTGTCTTCTGGTGGCAAGGTGGTGGGACTGGTTAGAATGCCTGCCTCACATTTATGAGGACCGGGGTCAAAATCCTGGCCCCGCCTTTATGGAGTTTGCATGTTCTCCCCATGCCTGGGTGGATTTTCTCTGGGCACTCCAATTTCCTCCCACATCCCAAAAACATGCATTAACTGTCCATTCTAAATTGCCCCTAGGTGTGATTGTGAGTGCGACTGTTTGTCTTCATGTGCCCTGCGATTGTCTGGCAACCAATTCAGGGTGTAACCCGCTTCCTGCCCGATGACAGCTGGGATTGGCTGCAGCACTCCTGCGAACCTTGTGAGGATAAGCGGCTCAGAAAATGGATGAATGGGATTAAAATGGAAACTGTCACAAAATGGAACATGAGTCAAAGAAAACACTGAAACAAATTCTACGAACGCTATCATGTATAAAAATTCACTTCCAGAACAATTTGTCAGAATTGACGTAGGCAGTGATTTCAGTGTATTATGTAGGCTGATTGTGTAAAAATAATTCTATATACTGTTCATTTCTACAACATAATCATTACTCTATAATCTTTCATAAATTATGACTTTAATATTTATTTTAGTATATTTATTCATTGCATTATTCTTGGAATGTTGGAGGCATTTGGAGTCAAATGTCTTCTCTAGCATGTTCTTTTTGTATTTCCCATATCCATGATTGGTGCAGAAATTATTCAAATTTCCCCACAGTAGGACTCATAATAGTTAGCTTGTATTATAATTTTTTGTTGTATTAATTTACTTTTAGACTACTAGGTCCAACTCTGGCGTCACGCTGGTGCAACAGGTTAGAGCGTCTGCCTCACAGTTCTGAGGACTGAGGTCCAAATCCTGGGCGGTGTGGGGTTTGCATGTTCTCCTTGTGCCTTTGTGAGTTTTCTCCTGACGTTTCAATTTCTTCTCACATCCCCAAAACATGCATTAATTGGATACTCTAAATTACCCCTAGGTGTGATTGTGATTGTGAGTGCGAATGATTGATTGTTTCTATGTGCCCTGCATTTGGCTTGGAACCAGTTCCGGGTGTACACCGCTTCCTGCCTGAAGATAACTGTAAGGATAAGAGGCTCAAGAAAATGGATGGATGGATGCAGGGTCCATCTTTTCAAGTGACGTCGGGGTTGTAACGTATTAATTCATTTCGGTTTAACGTCCTTGTTAGAGATGGCTAGCTTTGTATAGTACAATATTCCCCCAGTAAACAGTATTTAGCTCTTCAAAGTTCTCTAATCACTTATGTTTGTATTTTGTGATATCTTGTCACGAAAGCTTAGTGACTAGCATTTTGTACCTGTTTCAGTGCATCTTTCTCCCAGCCTTTTTGACAGTAGTAATCTTTGTCTGAAAGTGTTGTTTATTCACTTTCATTGAGGTAGGTGATGATTAGTGAAACCCTCTTTATACTTGTTTGGGCGGTGACCACGCTGACATCATGGCGGTTATCCCGCACACAGTGCTTACTCAAGCGCAACTCATGTGCTTCTTCTTCTTCTTTTCCTTTCGGCTTGTCCCGTTAGGGGTCGCCACAGCGTGTCATCTTTTGCCATCTTAGCCTATCTCCTGCATCTTCCTCTCTAACCCCAACTGCCCTCATGTCGTCCCTCACCACATCCATAAACCTTCTCTTTGGTCTTCCTCTCGCTCTTTTGCCTGGGAGCTCCATCCTCAGCATCCTTCTACCAATATACTCACTCTCTCGCCTCTGAACATGTCCAAACCATCGAAGTCTGCTCTCTCGAATCTTGTCTCCAAAACATCCAGCTTTGGCTGTCCCTCGAATGAGCTCATTTCTAATCCTATTCAACCTGGTCACTCCGAGCGAGTAGCTCAACATCTTCATTTCTGCCACCTCCAGTTCAGCTTCCTGTTGTTTCTTCAGCGCCACCGTCTCTAATCCGTACATCATGGCCGGCCTCACCACTGTTTTGTAAACTTTGCCCTTCATCCTAGCAGAGACTCTTCTGTCACATAACACACCAGACACCTTTCGCCAGCTGTTCCAACCTGCTTGGACCCGTTTCTTCACTTCCTGACCACACTCTCCATTGCTCTGTATTGTTGACCCCAAGTATTTGAAGTCGTCCACCCTCGCTATCTCTTCTCCCTGTAGCCTCACTCTTCCCCCTCTACTTTTGTCATTCACGCACATATATTCTGTTTTACTTCGGCTAATCTTCATTCCTCTCCTTTCCAGTGCATGTCTCCATCTTTCCAATTGTTCCTCTGCGTGCTCCCTGCTTTCACTGCATATGACAATATCATCTGCGAACATCATGGTCCAAGGGGATTCCAGTCTAACCTCATCTGTCAGCCTATCCATTACCACTGCAAACAGGAAGGGGCTCAGAGCTGATCCCTGATGCAGTCCCACCTCCACCTTAAATTCCTCTCTCACACCTAATGCACACCTCACCATTGTTCTGCTGCCATCATACATGTCCTGTACTATTTTAACATACTTCTCTGCCACACCAGACTTACGCATGCAGTACCACAGTTCCTCTCTTGGTACTCTGTCATAGGCTTTCTCTAGATCCACAAAGACACAATGTAGCTCCTTCTGACCAGCGCAACTCATGTGCGCTGTCTGCAAAATATCCTGCAGTCCTCCTCCAAGTGGGGTGTCGCTATGGCTGCTATTTGCCAAGCACTACAGGGTGCCTTTTCCGATAGCTCTTGTTAACTTTCTTTTGTGAAACAAGGAACAAAGCAACAATAGAGACCATGAATCAGTATCTGCTAGAACAAATGGAGCTAGATTATACTTTCAGTACTGCAAAATTGATCAAGACAGCAGTGATGTAGGTGTTGTGTGGGATCGAGTCCAGGGGAAAGCTGAGTCGGTCATCACAGCATGTGACTCAAACGGACCAATCACGAGAGATGATCTCCTCTAAATTGTGTGTGCTGCGACAGTTAGTGCAGTGTGGACGGCAAGTGCCGCATAGGCCCCAAGTTGTCAGTCTCATGATGTAATGTAGCTGCTGTCGAGCACGCAAGTGCAGTACAAAGAAGCCTTATGCTGCGTTGACAACTGACACAACGCGTGTTTGTCTCCGCAGGTCGGCATTGTATTTCAAGACGTTACCCGTGACACATAAGTAATTTGGGCAGTGCAAAATGGCACACAAAAAGCATTCACCTTATGTTAACAACAATGTTCCCGCACTTACCTTGAAAAAGTAATTTACCGTAATTTCTCGAATAATAAGCACTTTTTTCCCAAAATATTTTCAAAAACTCAATTGAGCGCATTATATTTAGGTATGGATGGAAAATAAAAAATACAATCACATTGTATAGTTGCGTACAGGTACATAGAGTGGGTAAAAAAAGGTATACATACAAATTTAGATATGATATTCGATGTCTTAGGTTGCACATTTATATATTATAGTAATGTGCGCGACCAATCTGAACTCTGAAGTCTGACCTCCTGTGGTGGGGGGGAAGCTTTGCATTCTACGGTCATTAGTGAAGCACATTCGTTGCTACTGCACCAAACATCAGAAACGACTGCCTGTGAGTTTGTTTTAACTTAAACGAAGACAAAAAATGTCGACTACAAGGGCTAGTTGTGGAGCCGCTTTTAAAAGAAATGTCATCACTCCAGTCGATGATTCGACCAAACCGGAAGCAAAACAACGTGACTTGAAACCACGTAGTACGATCGTATGATCATTTAAAAAAAATAGCGCACACAATGGAAATGCTTAGGTTTTTAAAAGTGCTCATTACGCTCATTTCTATGTAGTTTGAGCTCTCGTTTTGAAAGCAACCTGACGCTGTGAAGATTGTAGCCGAACAGGGGCACGAGGCTGCGCTGTTTGCACGGTGGACTCTCCCCTCAAAGCGCTGACAATAATGAGGAATAATGGGAACCAAGACTCTTAGGATTAAAAAAAAATGTTTCCTCACAAACGCCATGGATGGCACAGAGGATGAAAATTGATATTTTTCGAATTGGAGATGAGTCAGATCCTTCTTTTGGAATCTTGGCCAAGGATGTGTAACGTAGTGGGTAAATGTCACTATGCACAAATATGTAATGGAGAAAAATGTTTAAGTTAAACAGTGTAAAATAGTTTAATTATTTGATACTATAATATGTGTTAACAGAATTAATAAAATGTTATGCCATCGTTGAGCATTTATTTTAGTTGGTTGAGGGATTCTGTTCTAACAATTGCAGGGACCTGGAGAAGCATGTCCTGTGGCCTGTCCCGACATATATTACCACTGAATCAGTCCATTATTATAATTATTATTTTTATGAGTGATTGTTGTACAGACTTTTTTGAAAAACAATACAAGTACAAACAACGAAATACAAACCTAGAGAAATAGAAATACAGATAATTCCTAAGATTTTCATCATACGGATTGCAGCAAATTGGTGGTGCGCATTGTTTATTGGTAGAAGGGTTTTCCTGATTTTTTTTTTTTTTAATTTTTTTTTTATTTTACTTTTTTTTTTAGGGTCAACTTTGGGGGTGCGCATTATACTTCAGGACGCATTACACGAGAAATTATGTTAGTTACTTTACTGATTGCTTGATCTTAAGAGTAAATTACCTACTTCACTGATTACTTGATTTAAAATGTAACAAAGTTAGATAAAAGTAAGTTTAGTTACTTTCAGCAGCTGTCAAGTTCCAGGTATTCTACGAGTCCACGGTACAAAAGAAAATCTTTAAATGTACATATCACTTCGAATGTATGCCTACAGGAGACATCACATGCCAAATAGCTACCTAAATAAACAAACACACCATTTGCAATACACTTCTTGAAACACTCTTGACAGACTGACTGACAGATTGTCACAACCCTGCCGCTCGTGTGGGTGTCCATGAAGGCAAGTGTGTGTATGTGTGCGCGCACACGCATTTTATGCAATAAACTTTAGTAAATATTGTCCTCTTTCAAAGGTGGGTAGAAGATCCAAATGGTGTACTCAAGTAAGAGTACTGCTACTTTACAGTGCTTCTCAAATTTTTTTCTTCTTCCCTAGGGGGTTGAAACAGAAAACAATTGAGAAGCACAGCTTTAGGATGAGAAGACTCAAGTGAAGCATCCAAATATTTACTTGATTAAAAAAAAACTTAATGAAAAAAGATTTGTAAGTTACTTCTTTTTTTTTAAATCAGTCAATGAACATCATATAACATCAAATCACTGTTATTTTTAAACCGTGTCTTTAAGTTGTATGTAAAATAGTAACCTTACAATCATTGACTGCAGTCAGTTAAGCTCTTTAGGGCAATGTCTGTTATTAGTAAATATTTTTAAGTCTTCTGTGGATACACTCTCATGTCGGCTACGGCAAAACAAAGAGCTAGCGGCAAGAAGCAATGTTATTTCAGTTATTTTATCTTGGTGACTAAAGTTTTTCAGTTTGAAGCCAAAAGCGTTTTGGTGCATCACTAGAAAATGAATACAATAATTTATAAATCCATCCATTTTCAACACCGCTTAATCTTGTTAGGGTTGCAGGTCACGCGCATGCTGGAGCCCATCATAGCTGACTCTGGTCAAGAGGCAGGTACACCTTATGTTGGTTGTCAGCCAGTTGCAGTCTTTGCAACTTACAAGCAATTGAATATGCAGTGTGCCCTTGCCCATTCATAGTCCACAGTTCGCGGCCCCGCATATTTGTGGATTTTGCTCTTTCTTTTTCCTCTCTTTCTCCCATAATGTACCGCACTTTCACGACCTAAAGTTCCTCTCAGAAGCTTAGAAGCATGCTGGAAGCGTGCAAAGCATGCTGGGAGGATCTAAATTCCATTTTAAATGGCATGTTTTATGTCAGTTATTTCTTCAGTCATATTTTTATTTGCTAGTTATGCTATTCTGTTGGCTGTGGTGATAATTTTAGTTTTAAAGTTACACCGTGAGTGTAAACATCTTGAGTAATGACTTCCCTACACTGTCAGTGTGTGGGACAATGTAAGTTACTTTTGCTTACAAATGTAAAATTTCAATTACTCCTCACTGCCTTGTGAGCGCCATCATTTGGTAGCTTACATACACGGTGAAACACATGCTGGCATCCATGCTAACAATGTAACCGGTGTTTTTAAGTGTACTTCATTGGTCTAGTCACACAACATCTACAGATTATGGAACTCGTGCACTGTGTTCTCCATTTTGGAAAAAAATTAAGATTTTTTAAGTGCGCCTCATGGTCGCAAAATATGGCACATATAGTTTTTTTAATACTGCATCCAATATTTGTAGATTTTTGTTATTCGTGGGAGGGGTATGGAATGTAACCCCCAGGGATAACGTGGGACCACTGTACTACAGTTGACAAGATATTTAATGTTTAAACTGATGAATATTATTTTTTTCTGTTTTGCTTTTTGTTTTTTGTTATTTCTGGTTTGCTAATTGTTTTTTGTCTCATTTTGAATTTGATGCCCAAATCACTTTCCCAAAAAGCTGGGACAGGGGCAACATAAAACTGGGAAAGTTAAGGAATGCTCAAAAACATCTGAATGCTCATCAAAATTGGTGATAAGCACAGAAGTCCAATAACAGCAGATCGCTCGGATGTTGGCGGGGTTGACGTGGAGGGGGGTGTTGCTCTCAATTATGCCCTTCCATGTCTCACTATCATTGCCCAAATGAGCATTGGAGTCCTTCAGCAGAACGTTGGAGTCCCCAGCGGGAGCGTTCTCCAGCACCCTCTCAAAGGAGTCCACAAAAGTGTGGGCATTCTGAACTGCCCATGCCCTTTGTGAAGGTAAGCTTGACCATATCTTGTCAGAACTTCTCAACCTCACATACCAGGTCGGGCTCGTTCTATGCCAGAGAGACAGCGTTCTACATCCTTAAAGATAGCTTCTGGAGCCCTGGATCAGTCACTGTCCAGCTCCCACTGCACCCAACCCTTAGGACCCCTCACCAGAGGGGGTGAGCCCATGGGACCTATATTACCCTTTTGCGCTGTGCCTAATTGGGCCCTATGGGTGCAGGCCCTGCTAACAGGCACTCACCTTCAAGCCACACCTCCAGAGGGAAGTCCTGGTGACCTGCATCTGAGCAAGGGAAACCCAAGTCCATAGTTTGTCATCATCATAAGGGGTCCTTGAGCTGTACATTGTCTGGTTCTTCACCTAGGACGTGTTTGTCACGGATGATCATTGATGACTCTCCCACAGAACACTCTAGCAGAGTTGTTTTCCGGCAGGGTGTTCTTCCTTTCGTCTGACAGGGTAATTTGTTTTAAAACAGTGAGCTTTGAAGCCATTGCGATTTCATTAGCAATTAGGTAGCTAGCCTTCTGATGATGGCGACCGTGGCTGCATGGGTTTTCTCTGGGTTCTCCGCGCCCCCACCCCGCATCCCACGGAATGAAACCCATGAAGGAAGTAGCTTCAGCAGGGATACCCAGACTTCCCTTTCCCCAGCCACTTCTTCCTTCAGTAGGGATCCCGAGCCGTTCCCAGGACAACTGAGAGACATAGTGTCTCCAGCGTGTCCTGGGTCGTCCCCGTGATCTTTTTCCGAGGGGACATGCCCGGAACACCTCACCGGGGAGGCGTCCACGAGGCATCCGGAGCAGATCCTCATCTCATCTGGCTCCTCTCAATACGGAGGAGCAGCGGCTCGACACCTCCCAGATGACCGAGCTTCTCACCCTAAACTTGTTTGCGCCACTTGTATCCGGGATCTTGTTCAGCCGAATAGCCCATATGGAGTTAGGTACCCCATCCTTCTGAAGAACCCCCACAGGACTCCCTGAGTGACATGAATGCCTTCTCCAAGTCAACGAAACACATGTAGACTGGTTGGGCGAACTCCCATGCATCCTTGAGGATCCTGCCGAGAGTGTAGAGGTGGTCCACTGTTCCACAGCCAGGATGAAAACCACATTGCTCCTCCCGAATCTTAGATATGACTTCCGGACGAACCTTCCTCTCCAGCACCCTTGACAGACCTTACCGGGGAGGCTGAGGAGTGTGATCCACCTTTTTCAAGATATTGTCACATTATTATTAATGTAAAATTAAAACAAACATTTTATTTGCCCGTATCGCCCACTTCTAAAAGAACAAAAAAATCTCATGTACTTTGATTCAGACTGCAACTGGTTCTACCATTATTAGGTTAATGCAATAAAAACACTAACAAATACTGAGGTGATAATTTATTAACGATGAAGATTGTCATTGTTATACTATTGAAAACCTTATTTTTTCCTTTTTATCAATCAAGTCATTAATTTTAATAAAGACTGAGATTAACAGAGACAGCTTTGTATCTAGGCAACCCTTCATAATCGTACAACTGCAACCGAATTCTTATTAAAGGGATAAAAATATTGGATGGTTCAGGCCAATGATTTTGGGACAATGGAAATTAAATGAAATGGCATACTGTTATGAATTGAACAAATCTATATTGCTCTGTGACTATGAGCCTTAAGCCTGGATGGGCTGGATCCAAATCCCATCATTTTTTTGTTGTGCTGGAGACTTTTCTGTAAGGTGTAGCTATAAAAACTATTCAGACTAATAGCCTTACTTTATTTATAGGAATTATTGTTTTTCTCATTAAATCTCATATTCCTATCATCTGTTGTCTCCAGTTTTCTAATGAATGTCAAAATTAAGGGGTCAAAATCACTGTTTTAATTTGTCTTTCAGAAACTGGCAGCTATTTGGTGATAACGCCGCAGTCTCCACTGCTCCAAATAGGAACTAACTTCACAGCTACATGTGTAATCAACGGCACAACTGAAGTCACAGCAGATGACCTATACTGGAATCTGTCCAAGACCGTTATCCCGGACAATCAGTACACTAAGCTCAACGAATCAGCACTTAGTGTCACTATCCCTGTGAACAATGAAAAGCTAGAATGGTTATTTTGCCACTGCAAGAAACAATCTAACTATGTTTTCTTGAATAAGGGCAAATTTATTCATGGGATCTCTCTAAGAAAAGCCTGTAAGTTACCCATTAGAGTAATTTAACACATATTAGATTCATATTTAGTTTACAGTGCCATGAAAAAGTATTTGCTCCTACCTGATTTCTTTTTTCTTCTTTTTTTTTATATCACACCCAAAAGTTTCAAATCATCAAACCAATTTAATATCACTCAGCGACAACCCAAGGAAATACGAAATACAGTTTTCAAATGCCAATTCAATTTATAAAGAAAAATAATTTAAAAACTTTCTGACCCTCCGTGGTAAAGTAATTGCCTGTCCGTTAAATCACAAAGTCACTGTGACTAACAAAAAATTTGGGGAAGGTGAGTCCCAGTGTCTCAAGCCACATGCAAACCTGCTTACCACTGTATTTGTTGAATCAAGAAATCACATAAAAAGAATCTGTCAGAGAACATGAAGTAGGCTCCAAGATCTCAAGTACCTCTTTGTTGTTGTTGCTTAGACCACAAACGAGCATGTTCGCTGGTTGAGCCAAGTACTGCCCTCAAATTATTGCAGTTACTGCAACACAAGCGTTATTAACCGTTCTACCTAATTGGCAAAATTCTTTAATGATAAATTAACTCTTTAGCTCACCTATCCTTACTCTTCAACCACATGTAGTTCAATACTGTTCAAGGTAACTACATATATAATGTAACCAATGATCCCTCTAAGCTGCGCGACTGCGAGATCGCACACTTTTCACGCACTCTCAGCGCACGTGAAAACCGTTCCAGCATAGTGAACCACAGCCTCTTTTTTTTTTTTAAACACAGAAGCTCATGGTCTCCTGCTAGCTTACCTGACTCCGCCCACCTTCTGCTCTTAAAGGGTTACACTCATAATTACAAATGCCGTCCACTCACACAATCTGGTCAACGTAGAGCAAAGCGAGCTAGACATGCTGCTTGTTTACTCTCGAAATAATGACAAAGTTTAAAAAACAAAAAACAAGTGCTGTTGCTTTAATGAATGTCGGAGTATGTGAATAATAGAAAAAAAAGTGGTGAAACTGCATGAAATTTTCTCTTTTTTTTGAGTAGAAAAGGTCTGGTCTGATGCCAAAGTAGAAAGTACAGGATGAGATGGTGTATAATGTTAAAATTACATCTTGGCACAGCCTGATCGAGGATGAAATCATAGACAATACAGTGCACAAAAAGCTAATTCTGTATTTTAAATATAGAAGGCAACATATTAACTTTCAGGGATAAGAAATTTTCAGACCAAAATGACCATTCTTGAGTTAAGCGCAAATCCGTTGAAAAAAATTTCAGGTGGGGGGCGGGGGGGTGTATCGTGCGCCTGCCTCTCGGTGGTGGGCCAGCTTAGTGCTAGCACAAGCACGACTATCATATGCCGTTCTAACTTGCTCGGTAGTGTAAATATTTGCGTTTTGCGACATAAACATTAAAACTCGTTTGCGGCAAATTACTCGATTGGACAACAGAGTTATACAGTATAACGATCCAATCGTGTCAGTGGTTAATCGAGTTTCACCATTGCCATGTACGTGTTCTCGGTTCTCAGAAATCGCAGTGTAACTTGTTGGTTAGCCAAGTAATGGTGCGAACTGAGCAACGGTGTGTTCATAGTTTTACGATGGCGAAAGTGTTAGAAAAAAAGGATGAAGATCGAGCGAGGGCAATTGACAAGGATGCTGGAATCAAAAACTGTTTCAGACGGGCATGGCTTAAAAAAAAGTGTAACCGTGCAGATAGGACCGAAAACGGTATCAACATGTCTAACCGAATCCAAACAAAAAGTGGACATTCCCGGCAAAGTGCTGTGCATGCTGTGTTCCGATAGGAGCTCAAACACCTTTTTTTACTTAGATTGAAACATGGAATTAAGATTAGAGTATTGAGATACTTCTGCCTTTGACTTGTTTTCTTTCTATTCCAATTTTAGATTTTCCAGAGAAACCCAAAAATCTGACCTGTATAGCAGTTCAGGAGAAGCTTTATATTTCCAAAAACCTCAAGTGCTCGTGGGAACCAGCAGAACACCACAGCATGGAAATTCCAACAACATACACATTACATGTTGACGTTGTCAAGTGAGTATGCTCTACTAAATAGCCTTCAAATCCCTGTAGTGTAAAAATAAATGTCTTCTAAATTTGACAAACCACCAGGGGCACGCATGCATCGCCGCAACTGGCGTGGAGAAAGCAAAAGAGAGACCGTAAATAGGAGGCTAACTTCCTAGAATGCGCCTTTATGTGTGTGCGACCGACATATCTGCCAGACCTGAATCAAGTTTTGAGATGAATGATAGGCTGACATCTTTTTTTTTTTTGCCACGTCGTCACACGATCGACCAAAACCTCTCGATTACAATCGACACATTGAGCACCTCTGTGTTAGACTAACGTTAAGATTACTGAGTTGTCCTATGTTAACATCACCTCTGTCTCTTGTTTCCCGCGATGCAACATCATAATTGGCGGAAGAGGGTCGTATTACAATGAACGGCTGCTCACCTGTTATTTCACTATGAAATGCTACCACACTTTTATCGTCTTTTTTTTTTCCTCTGTCTCTTCTCAATTTGGTGTCACATTTTGCAACCATTGCATTGCCGCTCTTCACCCAAGTAACTTCACTTCCACATCCACGCATCGATGACATAAGCGCGTTGCGTCATATACGGCCCATCCTGCTTACACACAACTTCACAAGTGTCTGCAATAAAACTGATTTTCAATTTTGCTTTTCAATGGAGTTTTTGATGCACAAACTGCGAAATTTGACCTGCTAACTGTGATGCAAGACACTTTAATTCAAGGCTTGCACACATACATAGGTAAGCAATGTTGTTGCGTCTGAGGATGCAGATTCACCATGCTCTATGCGTCCCTGATCATTTTTATGCCTCTCGGTTGTGGCAAATCAAACAAGATTCTGTATGCTCTGAGTTAGTTAAAAAAAACTGGAGAGCATGACCTCCGTGACTACCCATTTTTATACTGAAACAAATATGTTGTCAACAGAGCAGGGAGTCAGGTGGAGCACCATTTAGAAAGGAGGCATTTGCTGGAAAGGAGATGAGTGAAGATTATCTGAAGTGAGACAGACTATATGTGCATGAATGAGAGGGTTGGAGGGGGACGAGTGAGGCTACAGGGAGAAGAGGTACAACAGTCGAAAGCAATGGTGACCGTGGTAAGGCAGTGAAGAAACGAATACAAGCAGGTTGGAACAGGTGGAGTAAAATGTCAAACTGTATGTGTTGGAAGTCTGCTAGGATGAAGGGGAAGGTCTATAAAATAATGGTGAGGCCAGCTCTGATGTCCAGATTAAACACTGGCACTGAACAGACAAAACCATTGCAAAAAAAAAAAAAATGTTGAAAATTTAATGCTATATTTCCACATAAGTGTAAGAGTGGACAACTGTTTCGAGCATTCACCTCATAGTCCCGAGGACTGGGCTTCAAATCCCGGCCCTACCTCTGTGGGGTTTACATGTTCTTCCAGTGCCTCCACGGTTTTCTCGGGGCACTCGAGTTTCCTCCCGCATTCCCAAAACATGGGTGGTAGGTTAATTGAAGACTGAATTTCCTGACTGAGTGAATGTGAATGCAAATGGTTGTTTATATGTACCCTATGTTTGGCTGTCAACCAGTTCGGGGTGTACCCCGCCTTCATGCCTGAATATAAGCTCCAGTACTACTGCTACCCTTGTGAGGATAAATGGCTCAGAAAATCGATGGATCTCCACATAGTTCTCAGACTCACTCTTTGCATGTTTTGAGGAATTTCAGTAATCCCTCGTTTTTCGTAGTTAATTGGGACCAGAACTACCCAAGAAAAGTGAAAAATCGCTGGGATATCTGGGTACCAGAATGTTCAAAATATATAAACAGTATTTGTACTTTGCATATTTGAGACAAAAACACGTATTTTGTTAAATCTTTAATTATAAAACCTTATAAATATAATATATACAGTATTATAAATTCATAATATAAATATAAATTATAAAACAATTACTGTATTATATTACTGTATAATTACCATTCATCACTTGGAGACGGGATGTGCTGCCGGTGTGTGTGTGTGAGAGTCGGGATCAGAATGTGTAAAATATGTCAACGGCATTTATACTTTGCATACTTGAGACAAAAATTCCTTCAGTACAAGTGTCTAGTTCAACACTAACAATAAAATAATATTATAATAATAGATACAAACATGCTTTTATTGGTCGATTTTGCGCCAGGGATCATCACTTGCCTTGTATTAATGCACAATCCCGTAATATAGTATGTACTGTATGCCGATGTTTTTATAGAGGGGGAGTGAAAAAAAACTTGATGCACTGAAGCTGCAATAGTTGAAGTGTGAAGTAGCGATGCATAATGTATTTATAAACAAATCTCTGAATACACTTTAAGAAGGTGGCATTGATGCTTACATGAGCATGCACTTTGTGATACTCAAAAAAAAAAAAGTCCAAGATTGTAGAGCTCTAGGTTTATTATACAGTAATTAACATCTGGTAGTTAGATTCTCAATAGTATATGAATTTAACCACAGTATTAGAGATGATTGAAACTACAAAGGAATGTGAAAAACATTGACCCATCCAAAATACTTACAGTAAAACAGTGACTGCTCAGTTAATATATTTTAAGTTTTATAGCTGTAAGTTTTGACATTTTTAGTCTGGAACGACTTGAAGTCTATTTGTGTTTGCATGTGTATTTTCAGTGACAATCGGGCTTACAATGTGTCAACACAAGAAAATAGTGCTACAGTGACGATAGATTCTTACCCTCATTATATGGATCTGAAGGTCTGGGTAGTGGCCCACAATAAACTGGGAACTCTGGAGTCTGACCATATGAAAGAAGATGCTTCCTGGTTTGGTAAGATCTGAAATAATTGTTTACCACAGCTCTCCTTTTGTATTATGGTTGACTAATGTCTTGGAAAAACCTTAAGTGACCAGTCGATCAGTCTCATGTACCACATTGTAGTATTTGAATACAATGTGTAAATCTAGCAACCCATTATGACAATGTGAATATTCAATGAAAATATATTGAATATAACATCTCCATTAAGTCTTCATCGCCTTTGCAAGGAATCTCAAAATTTGGTTACATCCTGTTTCCAGTGACCATTGTTGACATTTCCTGCAGCTTAATTGAATGAATTTAATTGAGTCAACATGATTTAGAAAGGCACATTCATGTTTATTTTAGGTTTGACTGTTGACCAAACCAACATGAGTTCAAAGGAATTGTCTTTAGACCTCTAAAAATGGATGGTCTCTAGGCCCAGGTGTGTGGGGCAGGGTACAAAAGCATTTCCGCTGCTTTGTATGTCGCAATTGGTACAGTGGCGTCCATTATGCACAGAATCGCTGGCATTGAGCAAATTCCTCATATCAACTAAACCATCACTTTTCAGGAAGCAAAACATAAAAGTTAAATTTTATGTTTATGATTAAAAATAAATGCATTTTTCTTGAGCAATTAACATTGAATAGTTAGAGAGCCAGCCATTATAACATTAGATTGGTCTGTAATTTGCAAAAGTAAGAGACCCACTTTGGGACTGACCAATCGTATGTATTTATGAAAAGCTGAATTTGACCATGTTTGGATGGAGGAGGTTTCTACCCAACCCTGATAAAATGTAAATGGTAAAAGATCGGAGCCAGTGGAAATATTTATAGATTTGATTATCTCTCTGAAATGAGTGAATAATTTCAAAACCTTTTCCACCACGAATGTCAGTTTTAACCTACTTTTATTTTGACAACCTTTTTCACATTTAGTATTTAAATGTATCCGCATATTTTTGTGATACAATTACCATTTTTTGCTCATTTACGTTATGTACTAATTTGACTTAGGTGATGTGTAAATGTATAATTTATAATCCTGCATTCCAACAAAGGTTAAATGGGAAATGAAGTGCTTTGCATGAACAATGTATCTAATCAGTCATGTAATATGTACTCTATTTTGACAATGTGATGTTAAATCCTCTCTCATTTAATAGTTTTTGGAGAAGATTTTTATTGACGATTACGAATTTTCAGGGGCACTGACATTTTCGCAAGTCACATGACTTATGTGCACGGAGCTCGGCTCGCGGCCGGACGCCGGAGCTCGTTTGTCAGGCTCTGCGTCATTCCCGTCCGAAGAACCATCCGCGTCTGCCGGCCCGGAGCTCCGGGGGCCTTTGTTTGCGCACTTAGGTCCTGCGTAAGCCTCAGAGTAGTCAGACTCCGGCGTCATTCTGCCAGAAGAAACATCTGAATTCTGAACATTATTTACAACCACAGGTTCAAATCTGTATGGATGTATTCCTCCGTCTTCCCGATCAACTAATACTGCTATTTCTTCATGAGATGAGGATAAATCCAAGAAATCGGCACTGGGCACAATGTATTCGAGCCTTTGGTGCGGCACCTTACACGTCGTGTGACTCGCGAAAATGGCAACGCCCCTGAAAATTCGTAATTGTCGATTTAAATCTTCTCAAAACACTATTAAATGACAGAGGATTTAACATCACATTGTCAAAATAGAGTACATATTACATGACTTATTGGATAACTTGTTCATGCAAAGCACTGGATCCCTTTAATCAGATTTTGAAAATGTGATTACTGTTTTGTTTTCTTTTTCGTTGCAGTTAAAACAAATCCTCCATCAGGTGTTGAAGTCTTGTCACAGGAGGAATTTCCAAGGTCTCTTTTTATAAACTGGACTGCTCCAATCCCTAAACAATACCTTGTATTAAATTACCAAATCAGGTATTGCATAAATGGATCTCACCATTGGAGTAGCGTAAGTGTCTTTTTATTTTTAGGATAAAAAATAATAGTAAGGTATAAATGCAACAGTATGAAAGGTGTAGAGATTGAAGTACATTTTTAGATTTCCATGTATTTATTTATTTTGTCATTTAGGTACCCGTTGTAGATATTGCTGAAGACATAAAGTCTTTCAGACTCCAAAACCTACAACCAGACAAAGTTTATACAGTTCAAGTGCGCTGTAAAAATTCTAAAAAGGATCATGGTTATTGGAGCAACTGGAGTACCAATGTTACCAATAAAACACCTGAAGAGAGTGAGTATTTTGTTTGTTTTAGTACTGTATATATATATATTATTTGACCACCAAGTAAATAACGGGTTTACCTATTGTTGGGAGCATGATTCTCACACACATTGGGCCTCGTTCATGAATCAATCCAAAGAAAGGTTCTCACTCTGTGCAGAATTTGAGCATATACAGTGCCTTGTGAAAGTATTCAGCCACCTTGAACTTTTCAACCTTTCACCACATTTCAGGCTTCAAACATAAAGATATTATTTTGTCAAGAATCAACAAGTTGGAGACAATCATGAAGTAGAACGAAATTTATTGGATATTTTATACTTTTTTAACAAATAAAAAACTGAAAAGTGTGGCGTGCAATACTATTTGGCCCCTTTACTTTCAGTGCTGCAAACTCACTCCAGAGGTTCAGTGAGGATCTCTGAATGATCCAATGTTGACTGATGATGATAAATAGAATCCACCTGTGTAATCAAATCTCCGTAGAAATTCACCTGCTCTGTGATAGTCTCAGGGTTCTGTTTTAAGTGCAGAGATCATCAGGAAGACCAAGGAACACACCAGGCAGGTCCGCGATACTGTTGTGGAGAAGTTTGAAGCCACATTTTCATAAAAAAAAAGATTTCCCAAGCTTTAAACATCTCAAGGAGCACTGTGCAAGCAATCATATTAAAATGGAAGGAGTATCAGACCCCTGAAAATCTACCAAAACCCGGCTGTCCCTCTAAGCTTTGACCTAGAACAAGGAGAAGACTGATTAGAGATGCAGCCAAGAGGCCCATGATCACTCAGGATGAACTGCACAGATTTACAGCAGATGTGGGAGAGTCTGTCCATAGGACAACAATCAGTTGTACACTGCACAAATATGGCCTTTATGGAAGAGTGGTAAAAAGAAAGCCATTTCTCAAAGATAATAAAATAAAACGTTTCCTCTAAAGTTTGCCACAACCCACCTGGGAGACACACCAAACGTGGAAGAAGGTGCTCTGGTCAGATGAAACCAAAATCAAACTTTTTGGCCACAATGCATAATGATATGTTTGGCGTAAAAGCAACACATCTCATCACCTTGAACACACCATGCCCGCTGTCAAACATGGTAGTGGCAGCCTCATGGTTTGGGCCTGCTTTTCTTCAGCAGGTACAGGGAAGATGGTTAAAATTGATGGGAAGATGAATGGAGCCAAATACAGGACCATTCTGGAAAAAAACTTGTTGGCGTCTGTAAAAGACCTAAGACTGGGACGGAGATTTATCTTCGAACAGGACAAAGATCCAAAACATAAAGCCAAAACTACAATGGAATGGTTCACAAATAAACGTATCCGGGTGTTAGAATGGCCAAGTCAAAGTCCAGACATGAATCCAATCGAGAATCTGTGGGCAGAGCTGGAGACTGCTGTTCACGAACGCTCTCCATCCAACCTCACTGATCTCGAGCTGTTTTGCAAGGAAGAAAGGGCAAGAATTTCAGTCTCTTGATGTGCAAAACTGATAGAGACATATCCCAAGTGACTTACTGTAATTGCAGCAAAAAGTGGCAAAGTATTAATGTAAGGGAGCCAAATAATATTGCACGCCCCACTTTTCAGGTTTTTATCTGTTAAAAGAAGTTTAAAATATCCAATAAATTTCATTCCACTTTACGATTGTGTCCTACTTATTGTTGATGCTTGATAAAATATTTTAATTTTACAGTGAAGAAAATAAGTATTTGAACACCCTGCTATATTGCAAGTTCTCCCACTTAGAAATCATGGATGGAGCTGAAATTTTCATTGTAGGTGCATGTCCACTGTGAGAGAGATAGTCTAAAAAGAAAAATCCAGAAATCATAACGTATGATGTTTTTTTTTTTTTTTGGGTGTGTGATACATCTGCAAATAAGTATTTGAACACCTGTCTATCAGCTAGAATTCTGACCCTCAAAGACCTGTTAGTCCGCCTTTAAAAGTCCACCTCCACTCCATGTTTTATCCTGAATCGGATGCACCTGTCTGAGGTCGTTAGCTGCATAAAGACACCTGTCCACCCCATACAATCAATAAGACTCAAACTTGTAACATGGCCGAGACCAAAGAGCTGTCCAAAGACACCAGAGACAAAATTGTTCAACTCCACACGGCTGGAAAGACCTACGGAGAAATTGCCAAGCAGCTTGGTGAAAAAAGGTCCACTGTTGGAGCACTCATTAGAAAATAG
Source organism: Syngnathoides biaculeatus (assembly GCF_019802595.1). Lineage (NCBI taxonomy): Eukaryota > Metazoa > Chordata > Actinopteri > Syngnathiformes > Syngnathidae > Syngnathoides > Syngnathoides biaculeatus. The sequence goes on from NC_084656.1 coordinate 2,821,507, forward strand.
AAGAAGCTAAACATGAGGGTCAATCTCAATCGGAGTGGAGCCCCATGCAAGAGATCACCTCGTGGGGTCTCAATGATCCTTAGAAAAGTGAGGAATCCGCCCAGGACTACAGAACAGGACTTGGTCAATGACCTGAAAAGAACTGGGTCCACCGTTTCTAATGTGACTATTGGTAATGCACTAAGATGTCATGGTTTGAAATCATGCATGGTATGGAGGGTTCCCCTGCTTAAACCAGCACATGTCAAGGCTCGTCTTAAGTTTGCCAATGACCATTTGGATGATACAGAGGAGTCATGGGAGAAAGTTTGTGTTTAGATGAGACCAAAATTGAAGTTTTTGGTCCTAATTCCACTCACCGTGTGTGGAGGAAGACAAATGATGAGTTCCATCCAAAGAACACCATCCCTACTGTGAAGCATGGGGGTGGTAGCATCATGCTTTGGGGGTGTTTTTCTGCACATGGTACAGGACGACTGCACTGTATTAAGGAGCGGATGACCGCAGCCATGTGTTGTGAGATTTGGGGGAACAACCTCTTTCTCTCAGTCGGAGCATTGAAGATGGGTCGTGGTTGGGTCTTTCAACATGACAATGACCCGAGGCACAAAGCCAGGAAAACCAAGGAGTGGCTCCCTAAGAAGCATATCAAGGTTCTGGCGTGGCCTAGCCAGTCTCCAGACCTAAACCCAATACAAAATCTTTGGAGGGAGGTGACAGCCCAGAAACCTGTCTGATCTACAGAAAATCTGTGTGGAGGAGTGGGCCACACTGCCTCCTGCAATGTGTGCAAACCTGGTGAACAACTACAGGAAACGTTTGACCTGTGTAATTACAAAGGCTACTGTACCAAATATTAACATTGGTTTTCTGAGGTGTTCAATTCTTATTTGCATCTGTATCACACAAATTAATCGTTAAAAAATCATACATTGTGATTTCTGGATTTTTCTTTTTAGATTCTCTCTCACAGTGGACATTTACCTACGATGAAAATTTCAGACCACTTCATGATTTCTAAGTGGGAGAACTTGCAGTATAGCAGGGTGTTCAAATACTTATTTTCTTCACTGTATATCTTTTGTTTGAAGCCTCAAATGTGGGGAAAGGTTGAAAAGTTGAACGCGGCTCAATACTTTCACAAGGCACTGTATGCTCATTCACAGTCATATTATGTGTGTGGATGTATGTAATAGAGCATTGTCCTACATAAAAATCCTTGTCTTTTTGAAAGAGGAAAAAGGTATCACTTGCTGTATCACTGCCTGAAGAAAGTATCTTCTAAAAACTGGCAGAATGTTTGGGAGTCCATTTTCAATCCAGAAAAGGCTTACTAGCTTAGTTTTAATAATAGCAACCCCTTACTAGTATCCCACATCCACTTTTCTGGTGTTTCAGTCAAAGTGGAGCTCTGTGCCAGCGCATGATCCAGTTGCACGCCCATGCATCTCGTCCGTCAAAAGTCACTCTCATTTCATCATTCCATAAAACCTTTTAGAAATTGGTCTTCAGATATTTTTTGGCGGAGTCAAGACGCATCATCTTACATTTCTTGTTCAGCGGTGGTCTTTTTGTCAGCTTTTCTTACATCGGTAATGTCTTTTAACATCTTTTGGCCCTTCTTGATAAAACTAGCTACCCAATTGTTATACACATTATAAAGGGTGTTGGGGCGGCACGGTGGATCAGCTAGTAAAGCGTTGGCCTCACAGTTTTGAGGTCCCAGATTCAATCCCGGACCCGCCTGTATGGAGTTTGCATGTTCTCCCCATGCCTGCGTGGGTTTCCTCTGGGCACTCCGGTTTCCTCCCACGTTCCAAAAACATGCAACATTAATAGGATACTCTAAATTGCCCCTAGATGTGATTGTGAGTGTGTCTGTTTGTCTCAATGTGCCCTGCGATTGGCTGGCAACCAGTTCTGGGTGTACACCGCCTCCTGCCCGTTGACAGCTGGGATGGGCTCCAGCACTCCCCGCGACCCTCGTGAGGATAAGCGGCGAAGAAAAGTCGATGCTCCGTTCTATTACTACTCCCGCCATTGAGCAAACAAAACAAAAATAACAATGTTCAAGCATTTGAGCCAGAATGCACACAGGCAAAAGTCGGTGTGTTGGGAGGAGCGTGGTATTGACGATGAACAATAACAGTCCCACTATATGGACCGCGGAGATTTGATGCTTTTGTAAGGAGTTGGTTTCAATGTAGAGATTGAACAAGCAGGCGTGTCCAGATTTTTATTTTTTTTTTTCCCCCAAATTGTACTTTTCAAGCACTCCGGGTCTCGCGTGCGACCAGCGGCGGGGATGGGGACGGTGGGGGGATTGAGCGAGTGGCAGTTTGCATGCGCACATCGCCGTAAATAGTAACCGGGAAGTGTTGTGTGCTTACACATATATATCCATCTATCCATCCAAATTGTACTTTTCAAACACTCCGTTTCTCGCGTTCGACCAGCGGCGGGGATGCGTGTGGGGGGATGGGTGCAGGGGGGGTTTGCATGCGCGCATCGCCGTAAATACTAACCGGGAAGTGTTGTGTGCTTACACGTATATATCCATCCATCCAAATTGTACTTTTCAAGCACTCGGTTTCTCACGTTCGACCAGCGGCGGGGATTGGTGCAGGGGGTTTGCATGCGCTTATCGCCGTAAATACTAACCGGGAAGTGTTGTGTGCTTACACGTATATATCCATCCGTCCATTTTCTTAGCTGCACGATAGTCGCAGCAATACTGGAGCCTATCCCAGCTGTCAATGGGCAGGAGGCACGTTTACACACACGCAGACACGGGGAGAACATGCAAACTCCACACACAGAGGAAGTCGGGGATTGAACAGCTGCCCCACCCATCATTGTTGCTTATACAGTTTTAGCATGAGAGGCTATAACTCAGCAGCTAATAACCAGTAATGATTAGATGGGTGCAAATTTCCTCTGCTGGTGAACGAGCCTAAACTGTGACACCCAGAGCTGTATCCTGTCAGGTTAACCCCATGGGAGTTTAAAGAAGGAGAAATTTGGGTGCGTTTTCTCAGTTTTGGTGGAGAACAAGTCAGCATCTTGGCTTAGCTAGAACGAATGGTCTGTAATGCTAAGCACCGGAGACGTCAGAGGCGTAGTCAATTATTTTTCTTCCGCGTTTGGCTCTGAAAGCTGGCACATATCCAGATTTTGCCTGGATTTCAAATATGTTATTTATTTTCAATTTTTATTTTCAATTAATGTCCAAAATATATGTAATAATAATATTTCTTCACATTGGAGGGTTTATTGTACGTATGAATTTTGGGGAGCGTCTTCCTTTAAGCCACTCCTTTGTTATTTTAACTGCGTGCTTAGGCTCATTGTCTGTTTGGATGGTAGACCTTCGGCAAAGTCTGCGGTCCTGAGCACTCTGGAAAAGGTTTTCGTCCACGATATCCCTGCACTTGGCCGCATTCATTGTTTCTTCGATTGTAACCAGTCGTCCTGTCCCTGCAGCTGAAACCCACACACACACACAGCATGATGCTGCCACCACCATGCTTTACTGTTGGGACTGTATTGGACAGGTGATGATGAGCAGTTCCTGATTTTCACCACATATACTATTTAAAATTAATGCAAAAATGTTCTATCTTGGTTTCATCAGACCAGAGAGTCTTATTTCCCAGCATCTTGGAGTCCTTTAGGTGTTTAAAAAAAAAAAAAAAAATAATGTTTTTAAAGCAAATTTCTTACAGGCTTTCTTGTCTTCCACTGAGGGAAGGCTTCACGCCACTCTGCCATAAAGCCCCGACTGGTGCAGCGCAGCAGTTATTGTGGACTTTCTAGAATTTTCTCCCATCTTCCAACTGCAACTCTGGAGCTGTTACAGTGATCTTTGGATTCTTCTTACCTCTTTCACCAAGGCTCTTCTACCCAATTGCCCAGTCCGGGCAAGCAACTAGCTCTAGGAAGGGTTCTGGTTGTCTCAAAAATCTGCCAATTCAGGATTATGGGAAACAATGTGCTTTTATGAGCCTTAGTGTAGCAGTTTATTTCTTTATTTATTTTTTGGGTAACCTTGGCCAGATCTGTAACTTTCCACAATTCTCTCTCTTGAACTCTTAATGTGCCACTGACACCAAAATCTAAATTTTAAAATAGATATTGTTATAAAAACACTTTGAAGACAATACGATTCAGAAAAAGTGAGCTGGAAGCGTTTTATTAAAGTGCAAAGTTGCGAAAGTATGACTCGACATTCCAGTGTTGGCCATATTGTCTGTGACATCATTTGACGTTTCGCGGATGCATCACACTAGACCCCCCGGCATTGAAACACGCCGTGCCAAATGCAATGGCAGATGAATGAGACCGATTTTCGGATTTTTCTGACACCCCTTCTAAGACTGAAGCTCTTTTCGAGGAAGAAAACATCTATCAACTGAGCTTTGTATTAATACTGCTTTCGCCCAAGTACACGGACACCACACTGCCTTCCCGGAACATTCGCTGGAAATAACATTCGTGTATTTGGAAGATCGACTATGGTGACTATATGTTGTTTGGCTAGTTAGCTCGTGTTACATGCTACTCAACTGTCTTTGTACTTCTATTTTTTTATTGTTTGGTGTTGTAATGTATTATGTGTGATTAAATTGCAATACAAGTGCTTTATTATATTTTGGTGGTTTGACCAAGGGGATTTATTTCTAAATTCACACGTAACATATGATATAAACTGTGAGACAGATTAGTCCCCCTCAACTATTTTTTTTTTAATAGCTCTATACACACCTGTCAGTTGGAACACACAAAGCTCTTGTCCTTTGCACCTGTGCAATCCATTTTTCACAACAAATCGGGTCTTTTGGAAACGTGAAGAGTGAATGCATCCTCCCGAGTCTTCAAGCAAAAGCCAGCAACACAATGAGCTGGCATTTTGGTTAACACGCAGAAAAAAAGTAATTTCTTGCCGGTACAATAGATATAAACACTCGACCCCGCCACTGTAGGCATCTGGAATTAACGCCACTTCCTGGTTCTTCTTCAAGACAAAACCCTCGAGACTTTTCACGGGGGGAGACGAAAAATCGATATATGGCAACATTCTGATGTGCTGTGAACAAACTGATGAGTCCATTCAGGATGATTTTTTTTTTTTTTTTGGTTAACACCATATTAAATTTTATGTTTTAGGTGTCAGTGGCACTTTAAGGTAGTTCCTTTAATCTCATTCTCATTTGCGCTGACATGCAGTATGAACTGTAAGGTCTTCTATGGACAGGTTTGTGTCTTTTCAAAACAAGTCCAATAAACTGAATTAGAATAATCTGATTATTCTGATCATCTTGACTCCAATGAAGGTGTATAAACGTCTCGAGAATGATCAGAAGAAATAATTGCACTTGATTTAAATATGTGAGTGTCACAGCAAAAGGTCTGAATATTTATGGCTGTGTGATATTTCAGGCTTTCTTTTTTTAATGAATCTGCAATATAACAGAGTGAAAAATTTAAGTAGGTCTAAATACTTTATGTAACAACTGTAAATTTGCATCTGGACATTTTTAATATGAAAAAATGAATGTTGTGCCAGCCCGCCCACCAGCTGCATGGTGACGTTGTGGATGACGGGTCATTAGCCTTTTTCTGATTGGCAGCTCACTCCACCCTGGCCAATCCCCTCACTTGTCCAACCCCAGCAGCCTGCTGTCCTCCCCCCCTCCACCCACCCACAACCACGCTGTGAAATAATGTCAATACTACAAATCTATGTTTTCTGTATGTTTCCTATGGTTGCTGATGATTGAATGTTGTTGTGTTTTATGTGGTGGTGGGCATGTGCAATTTCGTTGTTTATATGCAATGATAATGAAACTGAAAGTTGAAACTTGCAGTTCTTGTTCGCTTAGCCAGATTGGCCATATTGGTTATATTCTCTGTAAGTTTAGTGTTGGTTTAGAAAAGTTTAGTGACGGTGACCCGGGAAGAGTAGAGATTAGGGAAGGCCATATTGATGTTGAATGTCCAGAGGAGCTAATAAAACCAGTCGAGCAGCAAATCATTGCTTCTTGGCTTGATTGTTCCCGCCTCCCAGCTCAACTGTGCAACAAGAGAAGGGTGCTAAACCCTGTGGAGGACAACCTCAGTCCCAGAGAAGACCTCTTCCCTGCATTTCCCGACCATGGTCAGGTGACCTTAGCATTGAATGAAAATAGCTTGACGTTTCACGGTCGGATCGTGATCTTTGGAGGAAATTGTCAGTTTTGATCTCAGAAAGGCAGGGAAAAATGCACAGTTAAACGAAGATGAATTCCGGATGTTTTTACCAGAGTGGGAGAGCGCACATTTTTTGGTTGAGTGCAACGGCAAGCCACTCTTCCTTCTGTTTCAGACGTCTATCACATTTCAAAGCTTCAAATTGTCAGCGACACTTGAACTCCCTCCACACTAACATCAACCTGGAATTTCCAAAAGGTGCTGAACTTAGGAGTTAGAAGTTAGTCACTTTGAAAAATCAGAGAGAAAAGCAGATGCAGTTTTTAAAATAAATAATGAAACATCCAGAGTTCAACTTCAAATACTTAGGATCAACAATACAGAGCAATGGAGAGTGTGGTAAGGAAGTGAAGAAATGGGTCCAAGCGGGTGGAACAGTTGGCGGAAGGTGTTTGGTGTTCTATGTGACAGAAGAGTATCCGCCAGGATGAAGGGCAAAATTTATAAAACAGTGGTGAGCGGCCATAATGTACGGAATAGAGACGGTGGCCCTGAAGAAACAACAGGAAGCAGAACTTGAGGTAGCAGAAATGAAGATACTAAGGTTCTCGCTCGGTGTGAACAAGCTGGATAGGATTAGAAATGAGCTCATTAGAGGGACAGCCAAAGTTGGATGTTTTGGAGACAAGGTGAGAGAGAGCACACTTCGATGGTTTGGACATGTTCAGAGAGCGAGGGAGTGAGTACATTGGTAGAAGGATGCTGAGGATGGAGCTGCCAGGCAAAAGAGTGAGAGGAAGACCAAAGAAAAGGTTGATGGATGTTGTGGGGGAGGACATGAGGACAGTGGGTGTTAGAGAGGAGGATGCGCGAGATAAGCTTAGATGGAAAAAGATGACACGCTGTGGCGACCCCTTACGGGACAAGCCGAAAGAAGAAGAATGAAGCATCCAGAGACTAACTCTTGCATTATATCAACTGGCTTGGAGCATTGCAACCTCCAAAAAGCCATACAATGAAGGTGAATTTATTAAAAAATGCCTTGGTGACGTCGCTGAAATCTTGTCTTGAAAACAAAAATCTTAAATAAAAGGTATCGGACCTTCAACTGCACTGCCACACTGTTGAACAGAGCATATCAGACATTAGTACTAATACTATTACTACTTTTTCACTCAGAAAAAGCTGCTATTTAATAGCAAACAAACCTTTCTGTTAGTTAACAATTAAAGTAAGCCCCCCTGCAATCTTTTGTTTTATTTTTCCGTTGGTATAGGACCAACAAGTAAGCCGGATTTATGGAAGATAATTACAGAAGATGAACGCAGTAAAGAGCGTCAAGTGACGTTATTGTGCAAGGTAAGTTCTATAATAACATTTGATGTGTATCAATTCTTACAGGCCACAATGTTTTCTATGTTGCTTCTCTACAACACTTAAATCCAACTAAACAGCTCTCTTGTATTAATGGCTCAATTTTGCACTACCTTTTGAAATAAATTCACAGTTTTAAGAAATGGCGACTAAACCTGGAGCTTATATTGTTTTTTGATAAAAGCGTAGTTGGATTTAGAAAATAAGCAATGCTGTATACAGGGCCGTGGAGAACAGATTTAGTACGTGGTGTAAAAATGTTAGGGATGCAGGAATTTTTACGCCTTAATGATGATTGTTGTTAAATCAGTATTTTTCACAAATTCTGTCAGTGTGTAAATTTACAATCATAATCCATAGATCTGCGCAGGGTGCCTAAGCCACGCCTAGTTAGATACTGCTGTTATGCACCCCAAGCTACCAATCAAAATGGCGGACGCAGTGCGGCCGAAGCATGTTATGAGCGAATTCCCCATAGTATTTCTGTTTATTTTCTGCCCATGGTATCAGAAATATCGACAGTGTACAGAAAGCCCTGAATTACTTTCAACAGGGATATATTCATAATGTCAAGGTTTCCCAGATGGGAACGTCAGTTAAAGTTTCTGCAATGCGATGGCTGTGTGTCCACGTAAAAGAATCAACCACCTCATAAACTAATGTTGGACATCGAATGCGATAAGATTTCTGATGCCTATTGTTCATGCAAAGCAGGGTAAGTTTGCATTTTTATGCTACATAAGCACGTGGATTTGAAATTATACCTACGTTCATAGTGGATAATTAATTTACATAAATTATGGAAGTATGTGTGTCCTCTATCGGTCTGAATGTATGTACTGTAGACGTAAATGTAGGCCCAAAATATTTGTATTCACGTGATGTGTTTAATCATGTATAAGAACGCTTGAGAGCAGGGCCGAGGTGCAGCTGGAAGCTTTGAGTTTCACCCAGCTCAAGTAGAGCTTCCTCCTTCGTTTATAAATTTTACACCAACTAATTGAATAGTTTACCTCGGAACAAACGGCTTTGTGCTGATTTATCTTTGCGTTCAGCTGGTCATGAGGTCGGCCACGAGCCTTAATCCACCATTTGCATTTATCTAAATTACGCTTTGGGGTGGGAAAGTGCACAAGATATCCTCCCGCTAATCTCTCTGGATAGCGCTAGTCTCCATTACACGTTCCCCAGCCACATCGAAGCACCATATTTCCAAATCGGATATAAGAAGGCAACGCAATTCAGAGGCTTAAAGTAATCATGCGCTCTCATTGTTTGTGGGTAAAGGATAGCAGCTCTGGGCAGCATGGGCGGAGTTCAGAAAATGACACTCACTGATTGGTCAAAAGGGAGCTGTCAATCATTCTCACGGATCCATCCATTGTACATATGTGCAGTCATTTGTACCTTTGTCAGATTGTAATGAAAATGGAGGCCACACCTTTTTCATAACCAATAAGTGGCTGTGGCATATTAGAAAAATGTAGACCTCTCATAACCTCTATGTAGTGGAGGCATTTTGGAATTAAAACATCCAGCTTTTTCAAAACCTAGATGGTGGCATGCCAGTCTTTTTCCATTTTCCCTATACCTATATATAATCTGCAGTATTTTTGGCAGTGGAGGGAGAGCAATTATCGTCGTTGTGCAAAGACACACAACACCTAATGCCTGGATCAGCTATAAGACAAATTTGGCCTTTCATGATTTCACTATATCTGAATACTTCAATAAAATCCTTGCATCACATCTTTTATGATCATGGGACGGAACCTTTATTTTGTCAACTCAATCATAACTGGATGCACTCATTACCATAGCGATGACATTGCCACACGTACTACAAAATGTGGAAAAGCACCGTTGGTGGTCACCAGTGCTTCGGAAAGTATGTTTATCTAAGGAATGCTTGAGGTATGTTCATATACTTTTGATGCGATATGGCTCACAAGCAGGCAAGAAAATGTTATGTAGCCCAGTGATTTTCAACCACTGTGCCGCGGCACACTAGTGTGCCGAGAGAGAAATTATCCAATATCACTTTTTTTTTTTAAATTAACATTTATTAATAATTTTCTGCAAATATAATGTCATTGTCCAGTGCCCGTGCTGTAAAGGCTGGCAGAATAATGTAATATTTGTCCATGTGGCAACACTTAGCTGATTGCCTCGTTCCTCCAAGAGAATTAGTGATGCACCTGAGAGGCCGTGGTGACAGTCATGGAGAAGTTTTTAAAAAGGACAACTGCAAACTCCGAACTGGGCCCTGGACAAGATTCTGACCCGGATGAAGGCCCTAGTATGAGTGGCGGGAAAAAGAAAGCGAAGACGGTGAGCTCAAGGCAATATAGTGAAAGCTATCTTTCGTTTGGATTTACTTTCACCGGGGATGAGACGACGCCCATTCCGTTATGCCTCATGTGTGGCGAGAAGCTATCCAACAGCATGGTGCCAAGCAAGCTGAAACGCCATCTCCAAACGACACATCTGTCGCTTCAAAACAAGCCGATAGACTATTTTGTTCGCCTGCGTGTAAACACAGAGAAACAGGCAACGTTTATGAGAAAAACCACAAAGGTAAATGAGAAGGCGCTCAAAGCTAGTTACCTAGTCGCCGAACTTGTTGCTAAATCAAAAAAGCCGCACACTGTGGCAGAGACATTAATACCATCTGCCTGTAAAGCCATTGTCAACGAGATGCTCGGCCCTGATGCGGTTTAAGACATACCTAAAGTCCCGCTCTCTGATAACACAATTGCCAGGCGTATTGATGACATGTCTACAGTCATCGAAAGCCATGTTTTGGAAAAGATACGCATCAGTAGGAAATTTGGGTTGCAAGTTGACGAGTCTACGGATATTAGTTGACATTCTCAGCTCTTGCCCAATGTGCATTTTGTGGATGGAGATGCCATTAGAGAAAACTTCCTCTTTTGCAAGGCACTGCCAGAAAAAACAACTGGAGAGGAAATTTTTCGGGTCACATCGGAATATCTTGACCAGAGAGGACATACGTGGGAAAACTGCACAAGTGTGTGCACTGATGGAGCTGCAGCCATGGTCGGGCGCACCAAAGGCTTCGTGAGTAGAGTGAAGGAAAGAAACCCAGATCTGATTGTTACGCACTGTTTTTTGCACCCTGAGGCCCTCGTTGCTAAGACTTTACCAGCAGAACTGGTTCCTTTTTTGGACGATGTGGTGCGGATAGTGAACTTTGTAAAGACACAACCTCTGAAAAGCCGTATATTCCCATCTCTGTGTGAGGAAATGGGAGTGGAGCATAAAGCCTTATTGCTCCATACGGAGGTCCGATGGTTGTCGCGCGGTAAGGTGTTGACCCGCGTGTATGAGCTGCGAGAGGAACTTAAAATGTTTCCGACAAATGAGAGGTCTGATTACTCAAATCTGTTTGCAAGTGATGAGTGGTGCGCAAAGCTAGCATACTTGGCTGATATATTTCATCATCTTAATGAACTGAACACAAGGATGCAGGGCCGAAATGAAAACCTGCTTACAAGCACAGATAAAATAAATGGATTCCGTTTAAAGGTGCATCTCTGGCAACAACATGTGCAACGTGCCAACCTGGGGATGTTCCCGCTCACAGACAAACGGCAAAGCAACACTGCTGCACTGTCTGAGGTAATAGGTAAACATTTGAAAAGTCTTGAGGAGAAGTCATTTTATTTCTCTTCAGCCTCCACTGAATGCTTTGACTGGGTAAGGGACCCATACAGCTCGGTAACAGTTGTTGGAAAGGACATGACTTTACAAGAGCAGGAGGAACGAACTGAACTGAAACAGGATCGTGGTTTAAAACTAAGATTTGCTGAACTTCCTTTGGACAGTTTTTGGTTGACTGCTGCCAAGGAGTTCCCCATTCTGGCCAACAAAGCTGTTCTGACATTCCTCCCATTTCCCACAACATATCTGTGTGAGCTGAGCTTTTCAAGCACAACTGCTATAAAAACTAAAAACAGAGAGAGACTGAGAGCTGTTGAAGAAGAGCTTCGTGTGTGTCTTTCTTCTATTCCTGCCAGGCTTTATGTTCATCTAAACAGGCCCAGGTTTCACACTGACTGAGTATAAATCAATTGAGAAATTATATTGTAATTAAATATACTATACAGAGTGTCATTCTGTAACATTCTTGGTTAGTGGTGTGCCACAAAATTTTTCCAATGTAAAAAATGTGCCGTGGCTCAAAAAAGGTTGAAAAACACTGATGTAGCCTAGCAAGCTAGTGCTAGCCCTAACGATTGTACATAAACGTGCCGGCATTATGTCGCATCATTCTCACAAGTCTCTGGGTTGATCTGACAGATCATAATACATGACCTGACTAGAACAGTGATTTGCAACCTTTATGGCATGAAGGCACTTATTTTACGGTAGCAATTTTTCTCAGCACACCAACATATAACAATGTCCCAAAAATATACACTACTATCTGTATGGACTTCCCGACATCTAATAGAATACAATTTATTTGTTCTGTCTGTTCTGTCAATATGCCTCACTGGAATAAATAGAGGAACAAAGATACATTATTTCTTGTAAATGAAACTTTTTTTTTTTTAACAGTTAAATAAAAATTTAATAATTTTCCACAGCATTCAAGAAGATTGCTCATGGCACACTAATGTGCCACAGCACAAAGGTTGGGAGTCAGTGGACTGTAAAATACTTTTGAAGATGCTCAGTATATACTACGCTAAACACGATGGTCAGCGATCAGCTCCAAAAATTCTGATCCTTTAAAGCCCTAGGGAATACCCCCCTCAAGGATGTTTTTTATGATTGTAGTTAACTGTCAAATAAAATGGCTTCTCTGTTCAGCATTTATTTTAGATTCGCCCTGAATTGTGCATTTTTTATTTTTTTTTAATTACAATGTGTTACTTTACCATGACAGAATCCTATGTTCTCAAATGGAAGAATAACAAGCTTCAAGATAAAGATTCAAACCCGAAAGGAAAACTTCATGAATGTAAATATGTCATGGGAAAATATCCCTGTCAACTGGTCAGAGGCAGACAGCTTCCCTAGCAAGAAGCTCACTGTTTTAAAACAGATTACCCTGTCGGACAACAACTCAGCTAGAGTTTACATCACAGCCATCAACTCTGTGGGGGAGTCTCCTCAGGCTTCACTTGGCATCCCAGAGAAAGCCCATGGTAGGTGGTATATTTCAACAAATATGTTACATTTAAGTAGGATGGAGAGGTATAAGAATTAAATAGTCAACTGTATTGTACTCTTAACAACTCAAGTGGTACTGACTAGATCAACTCATTGTGGTTGTTTGTTGCGTGATGAGAATCTTACTTTATTTGAAAAATCCATCTGCCTTTATGTTGTCTATTGTCATTTCTAAAATTTCTCAACGGCTAAAATAAGGACGTATTTTATGATATACATTTCAGAGCTTTACCCAGTGGAGGATCTTAATGTGCTTCCACGAGAGGACCAACTTTTAGTAAAATGGAATCCCCCCAACATTACAGCTGTTACAGGATATGTAGTGGAGTGGGTTAGTTCTAATGGGATAGACTGGCTGAGGGAAGACAAAGGCACCCAACAAACTTCTATAAAAGGTAACTTCCTTTTCTTTTACAAAAGTCAAAATATAGTATTTAAACCAGTGGTGTCAAATGTACGGCCTGCAAACCTGTTTAATCTGGCCCGCAAGATGATTTAGTAAAGTATAAAACAATGGCATGGACATGAACACAAAATGAGCCAAAAAATTTCAAGAAAAGCAACTTCTGATTGCATCCACTGGATGGTGCAATAGCAATTATGTTTGGCAAGCAAACGTTTATTCCAGGGCAAAGTAAGGTCAAGAATGCAGCCCTATGGGGGCACAAGCCAGCGCAATCTGTAGGCCGGTACCAAGTCCAGATAAATGCAGAGGGTTTCGTCAGGAAGAGCATTCGGCGTAAAACTGTACCAAACAAAGATGAGCGTTCATCTAAAGAATACCAGACCAGATCGGTCGTGGCCTGGTTTAACAACGCCCGCCCCCGGCACTGGTAACCTGCTGGGCGTCGGTGGAAATTCAGCAAATGTGGGTCTAACACAAAGAAGAGGAGGAAAGCAGATTTGTCGGCAGGACAAGAAGAGGAATGCACAGAGCATGCAACTGTGTATAGGGACTTTGAATGTTGGGACTTTGACGGGAAAGGTTCAGGAGTTGGTTGACATGATGATTAGGGGAAAATATTGTGCATCCAAGAGAGCAGTTGGAAAGGTAGCAAGGCTAGAAGTTTAGGAGCAGTGTTTAAATTATTCTACCATGGAGTAGATGGGAAGAGAAATGGAGTCGGGGTTATTTTAAAGGAAGAGCTGGCTATGAATGTCTTGGAGGTGAAAAGAGTATCAGATCCAGTGATGAGGCTGAAATTTGAAATTGAAGGTGTAATGTTTAATGTGATTTGTGGCTATGCTCCATAGGTAGGATGTTTTTCGAGGCGAAAGAGAAATTCTGGAAGGAACTAGATGAAGTAGTGCTGAGCATCCCAGACACAGAGTGAGTTGTGATTGGTGCAGATTGTGATGGACATGTTGATGAAGGAAACAGGGGTGATGAAGTGTTGGGTAAGTATGGCATCCGGGAAAGGAACTTAGAGAGACAGAGTACCAAGAGAGGAACTGTGATACTGCGTGCGCAAGTTTGGTGTGGCAGAGAAATATGTTGGAATAGTGCATGACATGTATGAGGGCAGCAGAACAATGGCGAAGTGTGTCGTAGGTGTGACGGAAGAATTTAAGGTTGAGGTGGGACTGCATCAGGGATCAGCTCTGAACCCCTTCCTGTTTGCTGTGGCAATGGAGAGGTTGACAGGTGAGGTGAGATTGGAATCCCCTTGGACCAGGATGTTTGCAGATGATATTCTGATATGCAGTGAAAGCAGTGAGCAGGCGGAGGAACAATTAGAAATATGGAGGCATGCAATGGAAAGGAGAGGAATGAAGATTAACTGAAGTAAAACAGAATATATGTGTGTGAATAAGAGTGGTGTAGGGGGGAAAGAGTGAGGCTCCAGGGAGAAGTGATAACGAGGGTGGGCGACTTGAAATACTTAGGGTCAATATTACAGAGCAATAGTCAGTATGGTAAGGAAGTGAAGAATCTGGTCCAAGCAGGTTGGAACAGCTGGCGGAAGGTGTCCAGTGTGGCATGTGACATAAGAGTCTCTCCGAGGATGAATAGCAAAGTTTATAAAACAGTGGTGAGGCCGGCCATTATGTATGGATTAGAGACAGTGGCAAAATGAACAAACATAAAAAAAAAAGAAAAAAACCGTTTTATGATTAATAATGATGATGGACTTGTACTGTTTTGGACTGTAGTTAAACCGAGAAAACAATCATGAAGTTAAGTATATAAGTATCTAACTTCATATGTATAGGCCATCATTTACTGGCCTCTCGGTAATAGATGTTCCTCCATGTGGTCACTGAGGTACAATGAGTTCGACACCCTTGATTTAAATACTTGTTTAAAATTGTGGTCTCATTTTTTTTCCAATAATTAAAACATGCTTCATCTCTCCTACATATAGCCAACATAGAGAAATTCATTTCCTACAGCATATCTGTGTATCCAATATACTCTGGATGGGTTGGAAAACCAGCAAGTGTAGAAGCTTTTCTGGAGGAAGGAGGTAAGGCTCTATGCTCCTCATGTCTTAAATCTTGACAGTTCCACTATGTGATAAATTTCTTTCACCATAGTGCAGTTCAGATCAGTTTTGCATTTTAACTCAGTGTAGTGTTTTATGCTGACAGAGCATGTGAACAAGCAATGCTTCTTTGCAACCTCTTCCCATTATAATTCACAATTCCATTTAAAAATCAAAGATGACTACCAATGCTGCCAATGCAGCCACTGATCAGAAAATGTTGTCTTGCTCCACTCTCCACAAGGGTACAAAACATAGCACTCTGACCACTACCCAAGTATGGGATACTGAAAAGTGGAAAACTTTAGGTTTAATGTTTTGGGCCCATCACATTGACAACGCAAGGAAATGTTCTGAAGTAAAATGAACCATGACACTTAGTGGAAATCAGTTGTATAGTTTTCAAGTGCAGTGGGGCCTTCAAATCCGTGTGAAGTCTGTT
Source organism: Syngnathoides biaculeatus (assembly GCF_019802595.1). Taxonomy (NCBI): domain Eukaryota; kingdom Metazoa; phylum Chordata; class Actinopteri; order Syngnathiformes; family Syngnathidae; genus Syngnathoides; species Syngnathoides biaculeatus. The sequence goes on from NC_084656.1 coordinate 2,837,200, forward strand.
AGAGTCTTCTTAGATTATTGGTAACAGACAAGGTATAATGCCATCGATTGGTTAACACGGGTGCTCAATGCGTCAATCCGGCAGTCTTGGTCGATCACGGGATGGCGTGCTCTCTCTCCCCCCCCCCCCCCAAAAAAAAAAAAAGACGTCAGCCAATGTTCCCTCTAAACAGCATGTGTGCGCAATTGTGCACCGCTGATGCAGTCTCTTCACAGATATTCTGCATTGCGTGAAAAAAATAAGAATCCAATGCAAATTCAAAGTATAACATACAACTATTCAGTTTGTGGCATTTTGCAATGTGATTCAATCAATGAGGGATGACTGGTTGTTACGTCCAATGCCACAATTCACATACGTACTGTGAAAAATGAAAATCCCCTGCCAATGGTTTCTTTTAGACAACACACGTAACTTTCTCTAACAACGATCGCTCCTCCGCCACAGTCTTTTTCCTAGTTTACCTTACACCCCCCTGCGCTTCCATTACAAATGTTACAGTACTTACGCAGCCCATCTATGTGTTTTATAATGACACCGTCCACCACCGCTGCTTTAGTTACCAGCACAGTCCGGGCATCGTAGAGCAAAGACGAGCTAGACATGCTGCTGATGTTTACTTTTGATATTAATTAATTAAAAAGAAATGCTGTTGTTTTAAGATGCACTGACTTTCAGAGTATGTGAATAATTGAAGAAAAGGTGGTTAAACCGGTGGTCTGGTCTGAAGCCAAAGTAGAAAGTGCAGGATGAGATGGTGTGTAATTTTGAAATTCCACCTTGGCACAGCGTGATCCAGGATGAAAGCACAGACAATACACTGCTGGTAAATTAAAGGAGCGGATATTTGAACACACATTCTGGAATAACATATCTAGAAAGACATTACAGCACTCAGGACTATATTCTTTATTCTCATCCTAAATTATCAAACAATGCTGTAGCTTATAGAGTTTTGACTCTCTCCCTCTGTATTGGTATTGTACTGCCCACATGTGGCCAATGTGCATACACTTGAAAGAGCAGCAAAATTTCCATTGAATTAACTTCATCATTGATATATGTGTTTATGGAGTACAATACTATTTTTCATATTTATATAAAGAATTTGGCGGGGAGAAGCTGGAAGGGATAATTGGCATTTCAATCAATTTCAATGAGGAAAAGATGATTTGTGAAACGAGTGTTTTGAGTTATGTAAACTTGTTAAATTGTATTAACCTTTAATCTAAAAAAAAAACTGAAAATGATGATGATGCCATGTCTTTGGAAACTTCTGATCGGTTTGTTGGCAACATTTTAGTTAGAGACACTCCTGTGGATATATTTTTTTTTAGACAAATCTGAAACTCATTTTTTTTCTGTAAAGATGTTTGGAAAATAAAGTACTGTGGAAAAGGAGCTAATGAAAGTAAATTTTACCTACTTTCTACAAGTTAGAAAAACGGTTTTTGTTTGTAATTTAAATCCACTGGCATATTATAAAGCATCATAATATGCAGAGGGAGGCTCCCCTCTCGTTCACCCGGTTGAACCCCAATGTAGACGCTACATCTGCTTGCCGCCTCTCCCCGTGGGCAACTCCAGATTGGAAGAGAGTCCAGTCCAGTGTTCCCTCTAAGCTGTGCAACTGTGCATTTGCGCACTAGTCGGACTCTCAGCACAAAGGAAAACAGAGCCAGCTCAGTGAACCACGGCCTGATTTAGTTTTTTTTTTTTTTTTAAACACTTCATCCACACTGCCTCTCACAAAGAGCTGCTGCTCGGCCGCACCGAGCCACACACTGTACTCCCTAGTTTACCTGACACCGCTCCCTCCATTTTAAAGGGGTACACTCATAATTACAAACACCCGGGTATGTGAATAATAGAACAAAAAGTGGTGAAACTGGATGAGATTTTCTCTTTTTTCTCTTTGAGTAAAAAAGGTCTGGTCTCAAGCCAAAGTATAAAGTGCAGGATGAGATGGTGTGTAATTTTAAAATTCCACCTGGGCACAGCCTGATCCTGGATGAAAGCACAGACGATACATTGCCCAAAAGCTAGTTCTGTAGTTTAAATATAGGATTCAACATAACATTAATCCTAAAACTGTTTGGGAGCATCATTCATTTTTCAACATGCGTTGCGAAAGATATTCTGCAAGCAATAATTCAGTTTTACACCAAGAAAAGCAGAGGGGGGATATCATTGTGGGTTACAAATTAATTGAACAAAGTTGGAAGCCACATTTCAAATTTATAGTTAATAGTTGGCTTGGTATGTATTTGACTGATTGACCACTGTGCATATGTCTGGTGTCGCTCACAGCAGTCAGAGGGAGCACTCACGGCCTAGTGTGCTTGCTCAGACACGTAAAAAATTAAAGGGAACATTGGTCCAGTCCCTCTCAAGAGGACTGGTACCAAAGCCCAACCAATGTGTGGAGGCGAGCCTGACTATATTTAGTCGGAATTTCTCACCAGCTAGAGCCAGCTTCTGTGGATTCGCCAAAGTCCCTGCCTTCAGCCATCACCCGTCTCACACTGCACCCAACCAATATGGCCACTCCCACAGGTGGTGATTAGGGGAACCCATGTTACTGCTTAAGGCTGTGCCCCATGGGCGTAGGCCCGGCAACCAGGCGCTTGCCCTCAAGCCCCACCTCCAGGCCTGGCTCCAGAGGGCGGCCCCGGTGACAGACGTCCAAGAAAAGGAAACTTCAAACCATTCATATTTTTCATCACAGGGGTCTTTTTGTCGTACTTTGTCTGGTCCCTAACTTAGGACCTGTTTGCCGTGGGTGATCCTACCAGGGGCGTGAAGCCCCAAACAACTTAACTCCTCGGATCATCGGGGCGCACAACATCCTCCACCACGATAAAGTGACTGCTTCCTGGAGGGGTGCACATTTTTAGTTGGTTAATCTTTTGACTCATCTAGTTCTTCTCAGTTTTATCTCTGTTATATGTCCTAGTTTTACTCAAACATATTGCATCTAAATAATTGTGGTTGATTATTCTTGATGCTCTATCTTTTTGTATTACAGTTCCTTTGGAAGGCCCTTCTGTTCGACTGAATGGTAAACCAGGAAGAAATAAAGCGGAGATTGTATGGAATGAAGTTCCTCAAAACAAACGACAAGGCTTCATCACAAATTACACAATATTTTATTCAAATGGGATTGAACAGAGTATGTATTGATGACTGCTTCCTGAATTAATCTTCAGTTTTGCACTTTTCTTCATAATATTCTTCTCCAAAAGTATTGGAACAGTACTTTTTTTTTTACTTTAGATTGAGAACTTGAGGTATGACATCAAAAGAGTATATGTGACAAACAATACACGTTAGCTTTTCTTTCCAGGTGATTCACCTACTGCAGCATATTGCAGTTATTTTTTTTGACTTGTCTGTCTTATAAGTCACTGCTACATGATGGAAATTTGTATTTAGCAGTGATATTTTGACATTTTTTTAATATACTGTATTACTGTATTATCTACAACTGAGTGTAGGGACTTTGAATGTTGGGACGATGACAGGAAAAGCTCAGGAGTTGGTTGACATGATTAGGAGAAAGGTTGATATACTGGGCATCCAAGAGAGCAGGTGGAAAGGTAGTAGGGCTAGAAGTTTAGGAGCAGTGTTTAAATTATTCTACCATGGAGTAGATGGGAAGAGAAATAGAGTAAGGGTTATTTTAAAGGAAGAGCTGGCTAAGAATGTCTTGGAGGTGAAAACAGTATCAGATCAAGTGATGAGACTAAAATTTGAAATTGAGAGTGTTATGTATAATGTGGCTAGCGGCTATGCCCCACAGGTAGGATGTGACCTCGAGTTCAAAGAGAAATTCTGGAAGGAACTAGATGAAGTAATTCTGAGCATCCCAGACAGCGAGAGAGTTGTGATTGGTGCAGATTGTAATGGACATATTGGAAAAGGAAACAGGGGCGATGAAGAAGTGATGGGTAAGTCTGGAATCCAGGAAAGGAACTGTGAGGGACAGATGGTGGTGGACTTTGCAAAAAGAATGGAGATGGCTGTAGTGAACACTTATTTCCCAAAGAGAGAGGAACATATAGTGACCTACAAAAGCGGAGGTAGAAGCACGCAGGTGGATTATATTTTGTGCAGACGATGTAATCTGAAGGAAATTACCGACTGTAAAGTAGTGATAGGGGAGAGTGTAGCTCGACAGCATAGTATGGTGGTGTGTAGGATGACTCTGGTGGTGGGTAGGAAGATTAAGAAGACAAAGGTAGAGCAGAGAACCATGTGGTGGAAGTTGAGAAAGGAAGAATGTTGTTCGCCCTTTCGGAAAGAGGTGAGACAGGCTCTCGATGGACAGCAGAAGCTCCTGGAAGACTGTACTACGAAAGCCTAGGTAATCAGAGAGACAGGCAGGAAAGTACTTGGTGTGTCTTCTGGTAGGAAAGGGGAGAAGGAGTCTTGGGGGTGGAACCCCAAAATACAGTGATTCATACAAGGAAAGAGATTAGCGAAGAAGTGGGACACTAAGAGGACTGAGGAGACGCGAAAGGAGTACATCGAGATGCGACGTAGGGCAAAGGTAGAGGTGGCAAAGGCTAAACAAGAGGCATATTAAGACATGTACACCAGGTTGGACACAAAAGAAGGAGAAAAGGATCTCTACAGGTTGGCCAGACAGAGGGATTGAGATGGGAAGGATGTGCAGCAGGTAAGTGTGATTAAGGATAGAGATGGAAATGTGTTGACTGGTGCCGGTAGTGTGCTAAATAGATGGAAAGAATACTTTGAGAAGTTGATGAATGAAGAAAATGAGAGAGAAGGAAGAGTTGAAGAGGCAAGTGCGAAGGACCAGGAAGTGGCAATGATAAGTAAGGGGGAAGTCAGAAAAGCACTTCAAAGGATGAAAAATGGAAAGGCAGTTGGTCCTGATGACATACCGGTAGAGGTATGGAAGCAATTTGGAGAGATGGCTGTGGAGTTTTTGACCAACTTATTCAACAGAATACTAGCGGGCGAAAAGATGCCTGAAGAATGGAGGAAAAGTGTTCTAGTTCCCATTTTTAAGAACAAAGGGGATGTTCAGAGCTGTGGGAATTATAGAGGAATAAAGTTGATGAGCCACACAATGAAGTTATGGGAAAGAGTAGTGGAGGCTAGACTCAGGACAATATGGTTTCATGCCTAGAAAAAGTACCAGAGATGCATTATTTGCCTTGAAGATGCTAGTGGAAAAGTACAGAGAAGGTCAGAAGGAGCTACGTTGTGTCTTTGTGGATCTAGAGAAAGCCTATGACAGAGTACCAAGAGAGGAACTGTGGTACTGCATGCGTAAGTCTGGTGTGGCAGAGAAGTATGTTAAAATAGTACATGACATGTATGATGGCAGCAGAACAATGGTGAGGTGTGCCTTAGGTGTGACAGAGGAATTTAAGGTGGAGGTGGGACTGCATCGGGGATCAGTTCTGAGCCCCTTCCTGTTTGCAGTGGTAATAAATAGGCTGACAGATGAGGTTAGACTGCAATCCCCTTGAACCATGATGTTCGCAGATGATATTCTGATATACCGTGAAAGCAGGGAGCATGCAGAGGAACAATTAGAAAGATGGAGATATGCACTGGAAAGGAGAGGAATGAAGAATAGAATATATGTGCGTGAATGAGAGAGGTGGAGGGGGAAGAGTTAGGCTACAGGAAGAAGAGATAGCGAGGGTGGACGACTTCAAATATTTAGGGTCAACAATCCAGAGCAATGGTGAGTGTGGTAAGGAAGTGAAGAAACTGGTCCAAGCAGGTTGGAACAGCTGGCGGAAGGTGACTGGTGTGTTATGTGAGAAAAGAGTCTCTGCTAGGATGAAGGGCAAAGTTTACAAAACAGTGGTGATGATGTATGGATTAGAGACAGTGGCACTGAAGAAACAACAGGAAGCAGAACTGGAGGTAGCAGAAATGAAGATGTTGAGGTTCTCGCTCAGAGTGAGGAGGTTGGATAGGATTAGAAATGAGCTCATCAGAGGGACAGCCAAAGTTGGATGTTTTGGAGACAAGATTTGAGAGAGCAGACTTCGATGGTTTGGACATGTTCAGAGGCGAGAGAGTGAGTATATTGGTGGAAGGGTGCTGAGGATGGAGCTGCCAGGCAAAAGAGCGAGAGGAAGACCAAAGAGAAGGTTTATGGATGTGGTGAGTGAAGACATGAGGGCAGTTGAGGTTTTCGAGGAAGATGCAGGAGATAGGCTCAGATGGAAAAAGATGACACGCTGTGGCGACCCCTAACGGGAGAAGCCGAAAGGAAGAGAAGAAGAAGATATTCCGTACCATAAAGCGCAGTGGATTATAAAGCACAATCTTAATTGTAAGGTCTATTTCCGTATTTAACACATACATAAGGCGCACCGTATTGTAGCATGCATACTAAAACATACGGTCTACAAAAGAAAACCAAGTTTCAAGTTTATTGTACTACATAACAATACACTAACACCCATCCATCAATTTTATGAGCTACTTGTCCTCACAAGGGTCACTGGAATGCCTATGCCAGCTGTCATCGGGCAGGAGGCGGGGTACACCCTGAACTGGCTGCCAGCCAATCCCATGGCACATGGAGACAAACAACAGTTGCACCCACTATCACAACTAAAGGCAATTTAGAATCTCCAAGTAATGCATGTTTTTGGGATGATGGAGGAGTTTCCGGAGGCCATGCAAACTCCACACAGGGGGAGGCCGGGATTTGAACCCCAGTCCTCAGAACTGTGAGGCTAACGCAATACAGCTGCCTCAATACATTAACATTATTTTTTTAATCAATCTTTTCTCAGTAATCCACTGGTTGCACCGCAGTAGTCCTTGTGCGGATGGAATGATGACACCTTTCATAAAATGAAAGCACCAACAGCGACCTCCTTGAAAGTTTTCAATCTTCACGTCTTGTGCTATCATTATGGCCTTCAGTCAATGGCGACTGTAGAGACATTCTCCCCCCGTTCTTTATTCAATAATCTATTGTTCAAGTACGTCTTCTAACTGTGGCCACCTGACTTTTTTTCTCCTCGGAAACTCTCTTTTGTCTCCTTATTTTGCGAGTTAATTTTCTTGATTCCTCCACATCCGAACGATGCATTCTTTAATGTTTAATGGTTTTCTAGTTTAAGATTGTGCCATTTTCGGGGGTATTTAGACAAACAAATGTTGGTTTGTATCATACCGTGACATAGGTACACGTACTTAGTTTACGTATTATGTGAGCGAAAAATGCTCTGACAGTTAATCAAGCAAAGTGCTTCTCAAAGTCGGACAACATTTTTCAAGATTTTGGAACTCAACGCACACATAAGGCGTATCAGATTAAAAGGTGCAGCATTGATTTTTGAGAAAACTCAAGACTCTTAAGTGCGCCTTATAGTGCGGAAAATATGGTAACATACTTTTTAAAACACCCTTTAAAATAAATAAGTCAATATCTATATACAGTGAAACATCAGTTCAAACTTGTAATTCGTTCTTGTGAAATGTTCTAATTTGGTCAACCTCATTTTTTTTCCCAAAAGGAAATAATAAATTTTTAAATTTTTTTTTTTTTTTGGGGGGGGGTGTTTGAAATCCAATTCTTACAACCCCTAGTCCTTTGAACTCCAAGGTTCCACTTTAAAATAATGAACATTTAAGCAGCATTGCTGTCTTGTGAGGGTCATTGTTTAGCATTAATTGAAAGACTTTCTTAAGGCAAATGTTTTTTTTTTTCATAATTACATATAGTTGTTTGTTATACGCATATAGATTTTATAATTTAAATCACACTGTGGATGAGACCGAGAGGAGGAGACTTCAGGGAGTTACTCCCAAAACTACACTATATAGCATGCATTTTACTTGGTTAAGAGGAAGCCGAAGAGAACACCTGAAGAAAAACAACTGAAAACCACCACGAAGGAAGAATGAGGTCTGTTCCAATACTTTTGCTAACATTAATTTGGCCTTGAGAATTGAAACAATTTTCATAACTGTGAACCTGTGCTATTCAGGGGGAATAGCTGCTGTAAATTGCAAAAATCTGTCAATTATTGACACCCATCCATCTTCTACCACCTAGCTGAGGCTGGGTCGCGGGGGCAATAGCTTTAGCAGGTATGCCCAGACTTACCTCTCCCCAGCCACTTCATGCATCTCTTCCAGGGGGACCCCTAGTAGTTGCCAGGCCAGCTGAGAGACATAGTGTCTCCAACATGTCCTGGGTCGTCCTTTAGGTCTCCTTCCGTGCCCCGTCCCCGGAACATCTCTGGGAAGGAGTCCGACTCAAACTCCCCAGCCACCTCATCTGGCTCCTCTCAATGGAGGAGCAGCGGCTTGACTCTGAGCCCATCCCAGATGACTGAGCTTCTCACCCTATCTCTTAAGAGAGAGTCCGGACACGCTAAGGAGGAAACTGATTTCTGGTGCTGGTATTCGGGATCTATTTCTTTCAGTCATGAACCCACAGCTTGTGACCATAGGTGAGAGTAGGAACGTAGATCAACCTGTAAATGTAGAGCTTCACAGCCGACTGATTCAAAGTCTGTTGCATCTCCATTGAGAGGGAAGCAGACACATTCAATTTCACGTTTGATGGTGCAGAAGTTCAAGCACAGTCAACAAAGCAGGATCTTCTAAATTCAGAAGAAAACAAAAATAATAAATTAAACCTCATAGTGGGACCGATACGCTACCAGGTGGCGCCAAGTTAATTGTTTTAATGCTTTGGTTTAGCACACCGAATTAGCGAGGATGGGATTTTTCAGAACATGTCGAAGGGTAGGTTCCCAGAATAATCTCCAAATTCCAAACTGCAAATATGCGCAGTTTTACAGTATATATGTTGTGTATTGCTTTCAGTTGAAAATAATTTATCATACTCTTACATCAACCCATTTCTTTTTTTTTAGGGGAGTGTATATGTAATTAAAATCTGCCATCAAATCTGTTTTCCCTCATTTACAGATATCACAGTACCAGCTTCCGTCACCTCATACGTGCTAACTTCGCTGTCGGCCAACACCAAGTATGATGCTTGGATTAGTGCCTCCACCATTAGAGGCTCAACTGATGGCACAAGGCACTCATTTATCACCCCGAAATTTGGTGAGTCTGATTAGTTGTCACACTAACAATAGGGGGTATTGACAACATCCATGCAAAAACGAACCAATAAGACAACATGAGAGAGGATAGACAAAGTTAGGGCACGACAGAGTAACAAAATATGGGAAATGAGCAAAGATGTGCTACTGATGAATGGTGCGCTGGTATGCTTTATTGTGTCCACACACCTATAAGAACCTGTGAGTTGATATCTTAATATAACTTAAGTTGTCCCATCAGAAATAAATCAAGCCTATACTATGTCTATGGCGCTTATTAGTGAAAGACCACGACATCACATGCTTGTTATTCAACTGTCAGGAGTTGATAGGCCGGAACATTTACCAAGAGTCTCCACCCCCCCAGCCCAACCAAGACGCCCTGACAAGTCCCAAAAGGAGGCGTACAGGTAAAGGATGACCACACTCCACCGAGCGTGCCCCACCATTACTGAAAAGAATATGGACCCTACCACTAACAGGACCCAATGCAGAAGCTAATCAGGAGGTGGGGGAAAAATAAGTCAGTCCACCAAAACTGAGTCCACATTCAGATCCCCCATGACCAATAAGGAGTAAGGGCACCAGGAGAGAGGAGATGATAGCGTAGACCCAAAAGCATGGTGCAACCCCATCTCCCCGTAACTCAACAATTGAAAGTGGGGGCGGCAGCGCAGGCCCAAGGAGTTCAGCCAAGAGAAATGTGATGAATGCTTATCAGGTCCTTGACTGGTAACCATTATTACCATTACTGGGAACCCCATCGTCGTTCTCGCATTGTTGTCGAAGGGCCCCATGAAGTGGAGCACTACGTGTGACGTCATGCCCCTAATCTGCTCTTTCCGCCCCGTAACCATCTTTTTGCGGTGGATCCAGCAATGTACAATCATTTTTTACCGTTAATCGAAAAATAAAAATGTTTCCTTCATAACGGATTTCAGATTCGAATTCAGCATAAAAAAACTGTCAAATATTAACAAATGGTAAATTGAACACCTTCCATAAGCTTTAATGAAATGTGAAGGTGCCCATTGTGAGAAATATATATGTGTACAGTGCGAGTAACAAAAAAATGTGCTGAGTGAAGTAAGAGGTTACACTCCTGTGGGCCTGGAAGACCACAGAGAAAAGGAGAGCAGCCCCTCCCGGCCCACAGTTTGACACCACAGCAGAATGGCACAAGACTAGAAAGAGCCAGCCACAAGTGTCAGCTTGGAAGGAGGAATTGATATGGAAATAAAAATCTTTAAAATATAACTTAAATTGAATGATTACTTATTTTTCAAAATTAAATAGTTATATTATGACATGTACAGTAATTAGTTACTCCCCAACACTGGGTAGTGCCCACAATACTAACTAATAGCGTGGCTCAACTTTACTTGAGTGGACTAATTTCCAACTCTCAATTTCATTCATCACAGCTGAAGAACTGAATACAGTGTTCTTTCGCTATAACATGGTTCACTTTAAGCGACCTCGCCATTACACAGATTTTTTTGTGTTTGTGTGTAATTTCTTACATTGTAGCAGACTTTTTTTTTTTTTTTTTTTTACAGTGTAGGAATGTACATAGTATTCTGTATTGTGATTCGGAAAGGGAAACCCGCGTGTGTGCTGCATCCCGATTGGCTAAGCGACTGTAGATCATTGTCAACTGCCCTAATGCATGAGCCAGCCCCGCACCATTTTGGTGTACCCCACGTTGTGCTGCGTACTTAGGGTGTAATATTTCGGGGGGGGGGGGGGAAGAGTGCGCTCAGGTGCCCAGTGATTGGGGGGGGGGAACTTCCTCGACAGTAAATGCCCACATAAAACATTTTATGTTCTCCAAGCCGAGCAGTTAGTGAACGGGCAGTGACCCAGCTCACACTGTTGACATCATGTTTGATTGTCCGATCGTGTCAACAAAATTACAAAACAAAAAACAAAACAAAAGGAAGGTAGCTGCTTTTCAACCACGGGCACTCACGTACACGAAGCTAAGTGAGCTGGTGACCAGAAAATTGAGGGACATTAATGGAATTAGTTCCATAGCTGAATGCTACCTCGATGAACATTTTGGATTGAAGCCTGATGAACGCAGCCATCCTGCTCACGCCAATAAGCTAAGTCAAATTTCTATGAAGTTGCAACAAAGAAATAAACTTAAAACCTCAATATGACGAGATCCATTTCAAACAATCATCCCACCGAATTTCCTCAGTTGGGAACAGAAAAACAGTGCGACATTTCCCGTTTCACATAAATTTGCAATTATGGAATCATTTGCCCAAAAATGCAAATACAAATGTGACAGCAAGCAGCCTATGATGCACATGTGTTCACATTCCATAAAATATAGCATTACGTACTGACTAATGTAATAGGTATAGCCATTAGCATGTCGACAAAGGCTGCAGACTTTTAAAAGTACGAGGTAGCACGATTGCCGGGGGCTGCCATCAGGCCCCGCGATGTTTCATCGTGGCTTCTGTTCTCAAACTTAATCGACGCTGCCATGTCAGTTTAGAAGAATATTTTGCACAGAAAAAAATACAACACCAACAATGAACCACAACTGTTATTTGATGAAGTAGCATTTTATATTTCTGTATTTTGAAGTTACACATTTACTTTTTTAAAAAAATAGATTGTAGGTGACCATGGTAGTAGCTCATTGCAGTTGTTGATTGTGTGGCAGAATTGTCCTGACGTCTTCTATTTTTCCCACAGCACCAGGGGAGATGGAGATGATTGTTGTTGGAGTGAGTCTGACCTTTATGTTTGTGGTTCTCGTAACCATTTTTCTGTGCATCTACAAAAAAGATGTGTAAGTAAAGCATTGCTTGCATGTCTTTAAAGAGATTAATTTGATCTTAGATTAGATCTTATAAAGAAGGTACTTAGGATCAGAACTTTAGGATTGGCTTGGATGGCCAAGTATGTAACACCACACAAGGCATTTGTCTCCGGCAGTCATTCAGAACAAACAAACTAACAAGAAGAAACTTTCTTATGGATTTTTTCAATCTATGCAGAAAGCGTCTGTTGTCTTAGGAAGATCACGCGATGTTTTCACAACATACTCCTCAGCTTCCTAACGCACTCTTCGTGCCCACATTGTGAAAACCACTGCACAATATAATCTTATTCCAAATATTGCACTCACGCGACATTTTAACAAAGTTAAGACATTTTTGTTTGACGCCGCTGCCGTTGGGCACAAGCGTGTCTCCGTTTGTGCGCTTCCTTGTTTTTTGGTGCTTCTGCGTTGGTTTTCACCACTTCATTTTTGGGGGTGGACAGACTTTAGGGATCGAAATTGGTAACCAAAATTTTCAAGTTAGAATGATTCATGGAGAATCGGAACATTAGTCGCAGTTACAATCGCTTTTCAATTCTCTTTGCTCAACCCTACTCATGAGACACTACTGCTGTTAGATCGTTTCAAAATTGTCTGTTTCTCAGAAAGCTTCAAACCATAATGTTGAAATACTTACTACTAAATAATTTGACCAATTCCTTTATTTTTTAAGTCTATGGGATTTTTAAGTGAACAAAAATAATTGGAATAAATAAACTTGAAGTAAATTAAATTGAAGTGAGACTTCATATTTAGTTGATTTCCAGTTAATACAGACTATTTTGGCAGAAATGAGGCTGACTAGTAAGCATATCGGCCTCATAATTCTGAGGACCCGGGTTCAAATTCGGTCTCGGTTATGTGGCGTTTGCCTTGTTCTCCCCGTTTCTGTGTGGGTTTTTTCCGGCTACTCAGATTTCTTCCCACATACCCAAAACATGCATGGTAGGTCAATTGAAGACTATAAATTGCATGAAACTGAGCTTCACAATTCAGTAGTGTTTGTTTGGAAAAAACAACGTAATTGGACACACGTGGTTTCAAAAGAAAAAAAGAAAACACCCCGCCATTCAAATCTTCCCAAAACTTTACTCACATGAGAATTGGATGGATTTCAATGAAAAGTGTTCTTCTTCCGGTGTCATACCCAAGTGTTTTCAGTGTCCAACAAAATGAAAGGTCTGTTTTAGACCATGAGTCAGTGGGTCTGGTCGTGGGCTGTCAATAGAAAATGTGGACGACTACTGGCTACTATGTGCAGCTTTGTGTCTCTTTTATGAATACAGCTCATTGATAGTCATCTGTTTGCTCTCACGCAGAATCAAGAAGAATTTTTGGCCTTGGATCCCAAACCCCAGAAAGAGCACCATTGGAAGCTGGTCCCCTGATTATCCTTTAAAAGTATGAGCTGTCACAAAAATAACTGCTATAATCCAGTGTCTGTTGACATTCTAAAAGCATTAACTGTGCAGGCCTTGTTTTAAGTAACATTGTTTAAAATAATGTTTTGTCGTGCCAGTCATTCAGGCGTACAATGCAGCCCAATGGGGGCACAAGCCGGTGCAATCTGTAGGCCGGTCCCAAGCCCAGATAAAGGCAGAGGGTTGTGTCAGGAAGGGCATCCAGCGTAAAACTGTGCCAAACAAATATGAGCGTTCATTTAAAGAACACCACACTGGATAGGTCATGGCCCGGGTTAACAACGCCTGCCCCGGCACCACTAATCTGCAGGGCGTCATTGGAAATTCAGCTATTGTGGGTCGAAGACAAAGAAGAGGAGGGAAGCGGATTTGACACGAAAAGCTCAGGAGTTGGTTGACATGATGATAAGGAGAAAGGTTGATATATTATGCATCCAAGAGAGCAGGTGGAAAGGTAGCAAGGCTAGAAGTTTAGGAGCAGGGTTTAAATTATTTTCCCATGGAGTAGATGGGAAGAGAAATGAGTAGGGGTTATTTTAAAAGAAGAGCTGGCTAAGAATGTGTTGGAGGTGAAAAGAAGATCAGATCGAGTGATGAGGCTGAAATTTGAAATTGAGGGTATGTATAATGTGATTAGGGGCTATGCCCCACAGGTAGGATGTGACCTAGTGTTGAAAGAAATTCTGGAAGGAACTAGATGAAACTATCGAGGAATAAAGTAGATGAGCCACACAATGAAGTTATGGGAAAAAATTATGGAGGCTAGACTCAGGACAGAAGTAAGTATCTGCAAGCAACAGGATGGTTTCATGCCTAGAAAGAGTACCAGAGATGTTAGAATAGTACAGGAGGTGTATGAGGGCAGCACAACAGTGGTGAGGTGTGCCGTAGGTGAAACAGAAGAATTTAAGGTGGAGGTGGGATCATGCATCAGGGATCAGCTCTGAGCCCCTTCCCATTTGCTGTTGTAATGGATAGGCTGACAGATGAGGTTAGATGCGGATGACATTATGATCTGCAGTGAAAGCAGGGAGGAGGTGGATGAACAATTAGAAAGATAGATGGATGCACTGTACAGGAGAGGAATAAAGATTTACCAAAATATATGTGCGTGAATGAGAGGGTTGAGGGGTAAGAGTGAGGCTCCAGGGAGAAGAGAGCGCAAGTGTGGATGACTTCAAATACTTGGGATTAACAATCCAGAGCAATGGTGAGTGTGGTAAAGAAGTGAAGAAACGGGTCCAAGCAGTTTAGAATAGCTGGTGGAAGGTGTTTGGTGTATTATGTGACAGAAGAGTCTCTGCTCGGATGAAGGGCAAAGTTTATAAAACAGTGGTGAGGCTGGCCATGATGTACATATTAGAGACTGTGGGACTGAGGAGACAACAGGAAGCAGAACTGGAGATGGCAGAGATGAAGATGTTGAGGTTCTTGCTAGCAGTGAGCAGGTTGGATCGGAGTAGAAATGACCTTATTAGAGCGACAGCCAAAGTTGGATATTTTGGAGACAAGGTTCGAGAATGCAGACTTCGATGGTTTGGACATATCCAGAGGTGAGAGAGTGAGTAAATTGGCAGAAGGGTGCTGAGGATGGAGTTGCCAGGCAAAAAGGTGTGAGGAAGACCAAAGAGAAAGATGATGGATGTTGTGAGGGAAGACATAAGGGCAGTGTGTGTTAGAGAGGAAGATGCAGGAGATAGGCTTAGATGGAAAAAAAATGGCATGCTGTGGAGATCCCTAATGGGAAAAGCCAAAAGGAAACGAAGAAGAGTCAATTAAACGTACAAATGTGAATAAAAGTTGAACAACTCTATCATCCTTTTAAACAATAAATGACACTAAACATTTTATCTTTAATATGTTATACTTTAATATGTTGCACACATCAAACATTTTAGATTACCTGTTCTATGTGAATATGAAAGTTAACGTACAAAGTTAACATTCAATGTTATGTGAGGCATCTGGTAACTCAACAAAAGAGTGTTTAAAAGTTGGGCAATAACCACACAGTTCCAGTTGGTGGAAACAGGGCATTAATCTTTGTATTAAATTGGCATCGTACAGCCTTTGTTCATATGAAATATAATATGTATATTGCATATATTTCAGAATCTTGCTCTGCAGCAGCATTAACATTGCCTCTTGATGTTCTTTCACAGCCGGAAACACCAAAGGACAGCTGTTTGTCTGGCATCAGTGTGCTTGATGTGGACATAAGTGATGGAAAATCAGTGTCTGAGGAAGACAAACCTAGCCTGGCTCTCAAAAAGGACAAGTATTTGTCTGAAGAGCACAGCAGTGGCATCGGAGGCTCTTCTTGCATGTCCTCTCCTCGTCAGAGTGTGTCTGACAGCGATGAGGGTGCTGACATTGCTGACACCACAGCCAGCACTGTTCAGTACTCCTCAGTGGTGGCGTCCAATGCTTACAAAGGCCAGAGCCCGAGCATCCAACCTCAGCAGCTTATTTTTTCACGCTCCGAGTCCACACAGCCCCTTCTGGGCTCTGAGGAGAATGCAGACCTTTTAGTGCAGGAAAACAGCAGAGTTTCCCAACCGTCCTCACGACTGCCTTGCTTTACGGACTCTGCATGGAACCACAACAGTGCCAGCTTTCCTGAGGTGGAGCCTCAGGAGGTGATGTTGCCACTGGACCTGTGCCAATCAGGAGATGACAATGAACAGAGAACACATACAGACGGTCAATCTCTCGCCAGTTACATGCCACAGATTGGTGGTTATAGGCCACAGTAAAAACTTGGGCCAGCTTGTAGTCTTTTGATGACACATAATGCGCCCGTGTTAATGTTGCATGCCCATTTCAAGTCCTGGATTTCAATGGTTACTGCAAATACTATGCTGTGTTTTATTTTAGCTGCGCAGAGCAATACTTTAAAAAAAAATAATGGGAACATATTTCAGTGAAAATCCTTTATGGAATTTAATGCATTGAGGACATCTTCATGTAAGAGTGATCAGTTGAATCAAATTCTTATGTTATGGATTGGATTCAGAATTATACACAAATGACGCAAAATCCAAGTTTTTATCACAAGCATCAGGAGGAGTGGAGGGGGTGGTGGTCCCAGGTATTCAGACCCTTCAGTCTCCTCATCACTTCTCAAACAGTGGAAAGATCAACCCCCCCCCCCACCACCACCACCACCACCACCACCACCACACACACACACACACACATACACACACACACGCACACGCACACTTAAACACACAGACCTTTGGTTGCCTGGGTCATCCCCAAAATAATAAGTGTGCAGAAGGCAATTTGCACGCCACTGCTCTGTATAGTAATACAATTCTATGAATGGCTGCGATGTCGTTATATCTCAGAGTTGTCAAATGTTATCGAACATCTATGTCAGAGGTCAGGAACCTTTTCGACTGAGAGCCATAAATGCCAAATATTTGAAAATGTAATTTCAAAAGAGCCATGTAATATATTAAAAACTAAATACAGGTGTATTTACGCATTTATGTAGGACGAACACTTTCAGAGTACAATAAGTCTCTGAATTCTTTTAAATAACATTGTTACGCTATTGCTAACCAATAATGACAAAAGTACTTCTTACCATTTACGCGACTTCTAGTGTTGCATGGTTTGCTGATGGTTTATAGTCTGTTTTGTGTCATTAGATTAAGCTTCATGCAGGCGTTGAGACTTCCATCAGTTAATTGTTAATGTGGTTCAATTTGATCTGCCATCATGATGGTTACGATGGTGAGCAGTTCTTGCCGACAAAGGCGTGTTTGACTATCTTGTCTTTTTGCAAAAAGTTGTCAAAAGGTTCGGCAACATCAAGCACGAATGGTTTGGCATACACCCCCATCCCTGAATGGCTGTCCAGTCTTACCAAAAACTGTAGAACTCCTCTTTTTTTTTTTTTTTTCCTTTGAGCGATCATTTTACACAATTAATTGTTGCACCTGATCTGCATTCGACCCATCTGCACACTGACTCCGACTGCAAACTACAGCAACCCCACTAGGACAAACTGTTTCTGCTCGTTTGCGTTGTCTATGCGACAGAAATGACATTCTACAGTATGTTGTGATGAGGCCTCTGCAAGCCACATGCAACTATCAAAAGAGCCAGATATGGTTATGTTGTTACAGAAAGGGTTCTTTTCCTTTTGGCTTGTCCCGTCAGGGGTCACCACACCGCGTCAACTTTTTCCATTTGCACCTATTCCCTGCATCTTCCTCTAACACCAACTACCCTTATGTCTTCCCTCACAACATCCATCAACCTTCTCTTTGGTGTTCCTCACACTCTTTTGCCCAGTAGCTCCATCGTCAGCACCTTTCTACCAATATACTCACTCTATCTTGCCTCTGGACATGTCCAAACCATTGAAGTTTGTCCTTTTAAACCTTGTCTCCAAAACATCCAACTTTGGCTGTCTCTCTCATGAGCTAATTTCGAATCCTATCCAACCTGCTCATTCCTCGAGAGAAACTCAACACCTTCATTTCTGCCAGCTCTAGTGCCGCTTCCTGTTGTCTCTTCAGTGCCACCGTCTCTAATCCGTACATCAAGGCCGGCCTCACTACTGTTTTTTTGCCCTTCATCCTAGCAGAGATTCTTCTGTCACATAATGTAGCTGACCCCTTCCACCAGCTTTTCCAACCTGTTTGTACCCGTTTTTTTACACTTCCTTACCACACCCAAAGTATTTGAAGTCGTCCACCCTCCCGATCTCATCTCCCTGTAGCCTCAATCTTCCCCCTCCACCCCTAATATTCATGCACGTATATTCTGTTTAACTTCAGCTAATCTTCATTCCTCTCCTTTCCATTGCATGCCTCCATCTTTATAGTTGTTCCTCCACCTGCTCCCTGCTTTAAGTGCAAATCACAATGTCATCTGCGAACATCATGGTCCAAGGGGATTCCAGTCTAACCTCATCCTTCACCATATCCATTGCCACAGCAAACAAGAAGGGGCTCAGAGCTGATCCCTGATGCAGTTCCACCTCACCACTGTTATGCTACCCTCATACATGTCCTGTATTATCACATATTTCTCCGCCACACCAAACTTACGCAAGCAGTACCACAGTTCCTCCTTCTTCCTTAGTACTCTGTCATAGCTTTCTCTAGATCCACAGACACAATGTAACTCCTTCTGACTTTCTCTGTACCTTTGCACTAGCATCCTCAGGGCAAATAATACACCTGTAGTACTCTTTCTAGGCATGAAACCATACTGTTGCTCGCAGATACTTACTTCTGTTCTGTGTCTAGCCTTCACTACTCTTTCCCATAATTTGTGTGGCTTGTCAACTTTATTCTTCTATAGTTCCGACAGCTCTGCAAATAGTTTCGTTCTTAAAAATGGGAACGAGCACACTTTTCCTCCATTCTTCAAGCATCTTCTCGCCCGCTAGTTTTCTGTTGAACAAGTTGATCAAAAACTCCACAGCCACATCTCCAAATCGCTTCTCAACCTCGTCTTGTTTGTCACCAGGACTGACTGCTTTTCCATTTTTCTTCCTCTTAAGTGCCTTTCTAACTCCCCCCCCCTTACGAATCATTGCCACTTCCTGGCCCATCACATTAGTCTCTTCTACTCTTCCCTTTTTCTCATTTTCTCTATTCATCAATTTCTCAAACTATTCTCTCCCTCAATTTACCACACTACTGGCACCAGTCAACACATTTCCACCTCGATTCTTAATCACCCTTACCTGCCACACATCCTTCCCATCTCTATCCTTCTGTCTGGACAACCTGTAGAGATCCTTTTCTCCTTCTTTCGTGTCCAACCTGGTGTACATGTCATCATATGCCTCTTGTTTCGCCTTGGCCACCTCTACCTTTGACCTATGTCGCATCTCAAGGTATTCCTTTCGCCTCTCCTCAGTCCTCTCAGTGTCCCACTTCTTCTTTGCTATCCTCTTTCCTTGTATGACTTCCTGTATTTTGGGGTTTCACAACCAAGTATCCTTCTTGCCTTTCTTACCAGAAGAAACACCAGGTACTCTCCTACCTGTCTCTGATCACCTTGGCTGTAGTCGTCCAGTCTTCTGGGAGATTATCCTGTCCACTAAGAGCCTGTTCCCAGAAGTCCGCACAATATTCTTCATTTCTCAGCTTCCAACACATGGTTCTCTGCTCTACCTTTATCTTCTTAATCTTCCTCCCCACCACCAGAGTCATTTTACACACCACCATCCTATGCTATCAAGCTACACTCTCCCCTACCACTACCTTACAGTCAGTAACCTCCTTCAGATTACATCATCTCCACAAAATATAATCCACCTGCGTGCTTCTACCTCCGGTCTTGTAAGTCACCCTTTGTTCCTGCCTCTTCTGGAAAAACTGTACACTATTGACTGTTACATCCTTTTTGGAAAGTCCACCACCATCTGTCCCTCAAAGTTCCTTTCCTGGATGCCGTACTTCCCCATCCCTTCTTCATCGCCCCTGTTTCCTTCACCAACATGTCCATTACAATCTGCACCAACCACAACTTTCTCTGTGTCTGGGATGCTCAGAACTACTTCATCTAGTTCCTTCCAGAATTTCTTTCAATTCTAGGTCACATCCTACCTGTGGGGTATAGCTGATAATCACATTATACATAACACCCTCAATTTCAAATTTCACCCTCATCGTGCGATCTGATACTCTTCACCACAGAGACATTCTTCACCAGCTTTTCCTTTAAAATAATCCCTACTCCATTTCTCTTCCCATATCCTCCATGGTAAAATAATTTAAACCCTGCCCCTAAGCTTCACGTCTTATTACCTTTCCACCTGCTCTCTGGCATCCACAATATACAGGGAGTCCTCAGTCTACGACTAAGATCCGTTCCTAGAGTAGCGACATAAGTTTAATTTCGACTCAAGTCGGATTTCACCATTAAAGACAGAATTTACATTAAAATACTTTGTATAAAAAAACAAATGCATTGAAATAAACAGGATGATGTACTTCGCATTACTGCTGAGAGGTGGATGGAGAAGAAGAAGAAGGGGAGGCTGTGCTTAGCTTTTGCGAAGGAACCTGGTCTGCTGTCCTCTTCATATCGACAAGTATCAAAGAACCTTGTTTTGTGATATTTGTATCCGACTGAGGAATAGAACCCTTCATCACATGCTCTAAAATACAGTCTTCATCTTTAATAATTTTCACCGCGGTCGACCGAATGAGGCCTTAGTGGTGTTGGTGTCTCTCCTTTCTCCAATCTTTTTATGATCTTGAGCTTCATTTCCATGGTAATGGATTCTCTTTTGGATGGAGAAGCATTGCTAAAAGTCACAGCTTCTTTGGGGCGATGTCTAAAAAGGAGGGCAAAAAATGCAAAGATACTCCTGGCGCACAAACACGGACAAGCATTAGCCAGACAAAATGGCGGACTGGTATGGGCGTTGTGAAGTTGAAACATCTTAGGTCGAGACAGTCTTAACCCGAGGATTCCCTGTATCAACCTGTATCTCCTAATCATCATGTCAACCAACTCCTGAGCTTTTCCTGTCATAGTCCCAACATTCAAAGTCCCTACACTCAGTTGAAGGCTCTGTGCATTCCTCTTCTTCTTCTGCTGACGAATCCGCTTTCCCCTCCTCTTCTTTGTCTTCAACCCACAGTTGCTGAGTTTCCACCGACGCCCTGCAGGTTAAAAGTGCCTAACCCTGATTTTTAAATCTGGAAATCCTTGACAAATTAAACTTTCAGAGGTTGGCAGCTCAGTATGTACCAGTACTATCTACAATGTCAAGGCATGGCATGGCCATGATAAGATGACAGAATGATGGTCTTCTGGTGGACTTTTTCTGGAGCCCGTTTATCAATTATGCACATTCCAGGGCACACAGCACACTATCCAGCCCAAGTGCAGATTGATACGCCATGCCGGACCAACTAAAGCCCATTATACACATTTAGTCCAAGCTGCACAATGTGACCAAAATAGCTAAATGCCTGATTTTTCAAAGATTTAATGTGTGCAGTCTGTGGCAAATAAAATTGCTTTCACGATTTCAAAAATCCCATGTGTACCAGGCCTTATTTGTGCTGAAGATGTTATGATCCTGGCAGCACGGTGGCTCAGCTGGGAAGCGTTGGCCTCACAGTTCTGAGGTCCCAGGTTTCATCCCAGACCCGCCTGTGTGGATTTTGCATGTTCTCCCTGTGCCTGTGCGGGTTTTCACTGGGCACTCCAGTTTCCTCCCACATCCCAAAAACATGCAACATTAATTGGACACTCTAAATTGCCTTTGGGTGTGATTGTGAGTGTGGCTGTTTGTCTCTATGTGCCCTGTTATTGGCTGACAACCACACAATGGTGTACCCTGCCTCCTGCCCGTTGACTGCTGGGATAGGCTCCAGCAGTCCCGCAACCCTTGTGAGGATAAACCGTCTAAGAAGATGGATGGATTTTATGATACTGATTACATTAGCACTGTAAAAAAACAAACACCAAACCAGATCGTAATCTACAAGGATGCGGAGAGAAAGATGGCCTGTTGCCATTCCTCTAATAGATGTTCTGCAAATTATTTTTCCTTTCCACTCACTGTTGCTCCCATTTCCACGTATCTAAAATTGATTCACAAATAATATTCACTTCCAGACACAACAGGATAATCTCCCTGAAGAATGACTGACTTTTACACTATGATGATGATTGTATGTTCACTTTTTTTCTTTTTTCGCCAGTAGTCTATAAAGTCTAATGATTTTGCTTTTTAATTACAACTAGGACTTGCTTTTCCACACAATGGCAAATTACATTTCCATGACTTTGTAGGAGTCACTGAGTGCTTTATCCGCTTGACTACTGTGCTGGCAAAGTGAGTGTGAATAGTTGTCTGTCACTTTATGTGCCCAATCATAGAATGACGACCAGTCCAGGGTGTATGTATTTTGTCTTTTTCCCCACTCAGCTGTGATGTATCGAAGGACTTGGTGTTACAAGTATACTGGAAATACACATTGGATTTCGAAGTGTCATTGAGCATGGCAGCGGTCTATACCAATTGGGAAAGTAACAGGTATTTTACACTAAGCATTTTTTGCAATTAGCCTGATTTGTGTTATGATGTTTTTGTAAAATTGGTCACAGTCTTTATCTGAATAATAAATTGTTTTCATTGTACGTAACTATCTCAAACTAACACAAATTAATCATCATTATCTAAATGTTTTTGAGTGCCTTTCACAATGAAAATAAAAATATATTACACTATTTTCACCAGATGTGGCAGAAATACTCACACTTCAGTAGAAGTACTTGGAAGGGAAAAAAAAAAGACTGCTAAAACAAGATGTAACCTACCAATTCAATTCCTTTACCTAAACGGGAAATAAACAGTTTTCAAACTGCAATATTTCAATGAAGCTCTACCTTCAATGTTCCCAATTTGGTGTATTTTCTGAATGTACAATCGATGAAAAATAAAAAAGGTGA
Organism: Syngnathoides biaculeatus; assembly: GCF_019802595.1. Classification (NCBI taxonomy): domain Eukaryota; kingdom Metazoa; phylum Chordata; class Actinopteri; order Syngnathiformes; family Syngnathidae; genus Syngnathoides; species Syngnathoides biaculeatus. Next base: position 2,860,002 of record NC_084656.1, read on the forward strand.
TCAACTCACTTGATGACTCTGTGAAAACAGTAACATAATGTACATAGTGGTTTTCCAAGCTCACGTATAGGACACACACCACTAATATACTGTACGGTATATGTTTACCCTTTGAAATAAAGAGCTGTCCCATTTCTTTAATATTTATTTGAGAAGTGGAATTAAATAATGCGGTACTGAAACAATAATAATCTACAAGATGCTGCAGTATCTCTCTGCGTGTACAGCGGCCGTGTGCAAATGAAAAATAGATTTGGTCATCTCATTTCACGACACGCTATGATTGGTTATTCTTAACCCTGCTGTCCCAGTGGTAACATAATTATTACAAGGTAAATAAGAGGCATTAGATGGGACCAGAGAGCTGTGACTTTTCAAAACATCGTTATGATCATATTCTACTGTCATGTCAAACAGACATTTTAAACAGCTTGACAGTGTTTTTGTTTTAAATCGCAAACTTTGCCTTTAAGAAAATGTTTTGAAAGGAAAGAAAAAGATTTACTTTATTTCTGTCTATGGGTTTTGATAGGGAAAAAAAAATTCTGCGCACAACGTATGTAGGTTTCCTCTTCTATTACCTTACGTAGCGCTTGTACTCTGCCTTTGGTTGTTCACAAAAATGACACTCAAAATTGTGCAGTTTTATTCTGTTGTATTGTACTGCCAGTGACGGATGGACGAATGTACTGTACTGTAGTGAAGACTGTGCGAAAGAGAATTGTTGCATTGTCAGAGGAAAACTGTGGTCATGTAGTTTTCTAACACCCCTTCTTCTTTTCCTTTCGGCTTGTCCCGTTAGGGGTCGCCACAGCGTGTCATCTTTTGCCATCTTAGCCTATCTCCTGCGTCTTCCTCTCTAACCCCAACTGCCCTCATGTCTTCCCTCACCACATCCATAAACCTTCTCTTTGGTCTTCCTCTCGCTCTTTTGCCTGACAGCTCCATCCTCAGCATCCTTCTGCCAATATAATCACTCTCTCGCCTCTGAACATGTCCAAACCATCGAAGTCTGCTCTCTCGAATCTTGTCTCCAAAACATCCAACTTTGGCTGTCCCTCTAATGAGCTCATTTCTAATCCTATCCAACCTGGTCACTCCGAGCGTGAACCTCAGCATCTTCATTTCTGCCACCTCCAGTTCTGCTTCAATTGAATTTTGACTAGGCCACTCCATTTTGCTTTTTTTTTTTCCATTCAGAATTTGGCTTGTAGGTGTCTTGTATTTTTACCCTGCTGCAGAACCCAAGTTCCCTTCATTGTGAAATCTCAAAATGATGGCTGAACATTCCCCATCATTTGCTGTAAAGACCCAAAGTCATGCTTCCATCAATCATAGCACAAGACACATCTTCCAAAAAGCTCAACTTTCATCTGAGTCCATATAGCATTTTCCCAAAAGCCTTGGGAATCATTCAGATTTCTATTTATTTATTGCGAAAGTATTTGATAGTGTCAGTAATTACTGGCTGCACGATACCACAACACTGCATACACTTATTTGATGCACTCCATTGGAGAGACACACCCAGATCTCCTTAAACAGAGAGAATTTTCTGCCGATCGGCGGATTTCTAACTTTTTCAGACCAAAATGACCATTCTCGAGATAAGCGCAAATCTGTTGAGAAAATTTCAGGGGGTAGGGTATCGTGCGCCTGCCTCTCGGTGGTGGGCTCCGAGCTGCAAGTTCAGCGTAGTGCTAGCACAAGCACGACTATCATATGCCATTCTAACTTGCTCGGTAGTGTAAATATTTGCATTTTGCGACATAAATATTAAAACTAGTTTGCGGCAGATTACTCGATTGGACAACAGAGTTATACAGTATAACGATCCAATCGTGTTAGTGGTTAATTGAGTTTCACCATTGCCATGTACATGTGTTCTCGGTTCTCAGAAATCGCAGTGTAACTTGTTGGTTAGACAAGTAATGGCGCGTGGGCCTTAGATAGCGCCATCTGAGCGACGGTGTTCAAAGTTTTACGATGGCGAAAATGTTAGAAAAAAGGATGAAGATCGAGCGAGGGCAATTGACAAGGATGCTGGAATCAAAAACTGTTTCAGACGGTCATGGCTTCAAAAAAGTGTAACCGTGCAGATAGGACCTAAAACGGTATCAACATGTCTAACCGAACACATACAAAAAGTGGACATTCCTGGCAAAGTGCTGTGCACTCTGTGTTCCGATAGGAGCAAAAAATATCCAGGAGGAAACTCACTCCCCCCATTGACAGACATTTTCAGTCTTTTTCCAAATTGGTCATTCTCATCCCTGTTATAAACATTAACATTAGTATACCATGAAACTAAGTTGCACCAACACAACAAACACACAAAATAACACTGTATGTTGGGAAAAATCATTCCAGGCGTGCTCTATGCAAGCTGGAGCTTTCGTGCACTTGGTTGTTGTCGTCTGAGTGCGCATGCATAGCTGATGCCATCAATATGACGGATATACTCACTGATAGACAGAAGATCCTTTAGTCAAGTTATAAAAAAATGGAGTGCACTAAGTCAAACACCGAAGCAACAATTGTTCCGAGACTGCAGAAGATCCCGATGGGAAGTAGTCTTAGGCCACAAATGACGTTGACAAAAGCTTCCACGCGCTTTTGTACAGATGCTGTTCTGAGACATGTGGCGGGAGAACCCAGTACTGAACCTTCACCAATGTTAATTGTTTGACTGTATTTTCAAACTTTCTTATCTGGCCTAATCATTGAAGAATCATTTTGACCCAAATAAATGAACTGGATGAAAGAGGTTAGAGCGGATGGCACGCTCAAACCTAGACTGACTTTTTTTTTTTTTTTTTTAAACCTCTAACACCGGCCACTCCTGGGAAGGTTCACCACTGTTCTGTATTTTCTCCATGTGAGGATAATAGCTGTCCCTATGGTTTGCTGGAATCCTTAAAGGCTTAGAAATGGCTTTTGTTAAACACTTTCCAGACGGATATATGTCAATTACTTCATTTCTTGACAGTTTGTAATTTCTTTGGATTGTGTCATTTTGTTGCAGCTTTTTTAGATCTTTTCTTTGATTTGATTTTGTCATAACATTTCTGTTTGGAGTGATTTCTTGCTTGAACAGGTCTGGAGGTCATCAGGAGTATGAGTTTGATTATGATCAGTGGAAAATGAACTAAAATTTATGATTACTGTAGCCACAAATCAATATTTAACATTTGGGGGTAATTACTTTTTCACACGGGCCAGGTAATGGAATATTTTTTTGCCTGAATAAATGAAATCAGATGCTCTTCCCATTTGCTCACCATCCCACCTCACTTGGGTTATATTTGTCTTGTTTGATTATATTGAACATTAAGTTGGGGAAACAATGTAAAAATATAAGAATTTTAGAAGGGGGGCTAATAATTTTCCAAGGCACTGTAAATCCCAAAAATGTGAACTCTGGTTAACGTCCGTTCTCTTTTCATGTCTTTGACATTGACATTTGCAGAGGTTCTGACAAAAATGGAGAGACATGAGGGCAGTTGGTCTAAGAGGATGCAAGAGATCTGCTTATCATGGAAGTTTGGCACACTGTGATGACGGACAAGCCGAAAGGGAAAAGAAATCCTAATTTTAATCTGCTGAGGAGAAATTTTACTTGTAGTGTTTTCTGTTGCACATTACAAAAATAAGCAATGAAGATAAAAAGTCAACACTCCCCTATTCAAATGGCAGATTGGGGGAAGGAGAAGGCAGTAGCTTGTCGGATTTCAAAACATTTTGGGTAGAAATACTGACAAAGAATCACCTTTTTATTCTCATATTTTAATATTGATGATGAAGGGGGAAAGGGAACAACCAAAATGGCACATTTTTTCATCCAGTTCAAAAAGACAGGTGGTTAAACACCACCTCGTCGCGATGTCTGCCCACGCCTGCAATTAACTGATACAATAAAATCAATGTGCCTACAGTGCCCAATAAAATGGTTCTACAACCGCCCCTGCCGGCATGTTCATTCACTCTTTCAAAGTATCCATAATGAGCACAATTAGTAGAGACGATGGATGGATGTCATTGTAATATGAGAACACCTCAATTCTATGGTGATTTTTGACAGCGACAATTAAATCATTCCATGAAACGTGTCCATGTTTTTTTTTTTTTTTTTTTTTTTAAATTTTAATCCCAATAGCTGTTCGTCTGACGGTCAGGTGAGACCGCTACATTTTTTCCCCACACCGACGATGTCAACGTCGGGACGGGAGGGGCGGATGGGTTCATCGGGTTCATTGTGGCATCGGCATCGCACATCTCCTCCCATATTAGGTCGGCCGCTTCCCGAGCTGCCTCTCGGCGAGTTTGCCGCAATTCCTATCGGAGATGCAAAAAGGCACAGTTAAATAATCCCGTTTGACTTTAACCGGGCACGCGGACAGCACCGCGATCAGATGCTGCCTCCAAGGTAGCTGCCATCTTCGGGTCATTCGAGGCAAACGGCAGAGGCTGCAGGGATGGGGGAATCGTGTTGTCCTGAGCTGCTGACAAGCGGAATCTGAATCATGCTGGCAGATGGATGTTGCCGAGGAATGGAGCGAGTCCGAGGTAAGATTGCGTCCGACTGTTTGTCGAGCGCCACATCCGTGCAAAGCGGAGGCCAGCAGCAAATCAGCGACATCCAGGAGCTCGCCTCTAAACGCGTTGACATTCAGAAGAAGCGCTTCTACCTTGACGTCAAGCAAAGTGTGCGTGGACGCTTCCTAAAAATTGCCGAGGTGTGGATCGGCAGAGGCCGCCACGATAATATCCGCAAAAGCAAGCTGACCCTGTCCATGTCGACGGCCCCCGCGCTTCGCTACTGCCTGGGGGACTTCATAGACTATTACGCTCGAATCGGACTGCGGGGGGGCCCGCCGCAGCTAGACGACAACGACGGCGGAGCCCGCAGGAGAAAGCAGGAGCCGGCGTCCTCGCCCACTGGCTCCGCGACATCCGATGAGCACGCGCAACGCGTCCTCAAGAGCCAACTCATAGAGAGGGAGAACAGAAAGTACTTTCTGGACCTTAAGGAGAACCAGAGAGGGAGGTTCCTTCGCATCCGGCAGAGCGTTGGCAAAGGCCACGGCACCATGGGCTACTACGGCCAGGGCGGCGAGCAGAGCATCGTGCTGCCCGCGCAGGGGCTCATCGAGTTCAGGGACGCGCTCTCGCAGCTCATCGATGATTATGGCGAGCACGAGCACGGCGGAGCTAGCTCCGGCGACCGCCACGACGGCGGCCCGGAGCTCCCGGAGGCCGCGTCTTTCCGCGTGGACAACAAGAGGTTTTACTTCGACGTGGGTTCCAACCGCTACGGCGTCTTCCTCAAGATTAGCGAAGTTCGCCAGCCCTACAGAAACGCCATCACCGTGCCTCTCAAAGCCTGGGCCACATTTGGGGAGAATTTCATCAGGTACGAAGAGGAGATGCGGCGAATTTTCCTTTGCCACAAAGACAAGAGCGCAGACACTCGCCAGGACAGCGACGAGCACGACGATTGAGCCGTCATCTGCCGATTGTGTAAGTGCGTAAACAAACAAACAAGTCCCCAAACGCCCAATCTCCCCCTATTAAATTGAAAGATCATATTGTACATAAAAACAAACAAAAACATGTTAGAATAAGAAAATGATGGAAAAGTGACAATGTGCGGAAGAACTGCAAAGTAAGAAATCATATATATATACTAGTTTAATCTTCCATTCGTTTTGTGGAGATTAAGCAAATGTATAAGGAGATATACAGTTTAAGGAATGAGTTATATTTCACATTGTACATGAAAGGGAAATGATGGGTCCAGTGGTGTGCAAAAGTTGGCAGTGGAATCAATTTGCAAGGGAAATGCGTCTTCAAATTGCCATCAATGGCATGCCTGTGCATGCCAAAGCTGAATCCTTTTCAGGGCCACTTTGGCCAACATCAAGCATCTTATCCCAAAAGCTATTGTTTTCCCAAATGTGACATCGCCTACTTGCCATTGTTGAGTATGGTGAAGCGATGTGTCTTGAGTAGTGTGCAAGGAGGTACAACTAGTGCAGGTTTTCAAAGAAAACTAAGGTCACAGTTTTTAGTTCATAACATGAACCGCATGCGCACACCAGGGATGGATTGTTGCTGGAGCCCGCACAAACATGCGCACAAGAGTACGATTTCAATACATCGGTGAAATATATGAATATGTCTTTTTGGGGAGTGGCCGGGCAGCCTGCTGTTTATAATGTAGCAATTTTCACACTAACTGCTTACCTCGCCACCTTGGGGCTGGCAATCTTTCAGACCTATGGTGTTATTCATGATTTTAAGCGACATGACCTCGTGGCTATTGGCAACATTTAAAGCAAGAGACAGTGGTGCAATATTTTATGTACATTTATCCTCCAATCCAACACTAGCACTTTGAGATTTATTCCCCCCTCCAAATAGGTTTCATTCTACAAAACACTTGATCTGACTTGTATGTTCCCCTGATTGACTATCATCATGTAATACTTTTTCATTTGAAAAACTTTTACCACTAGCAAATTGAACTTGCATAGAGCAAACGATTTTAGATTTATTCAAATTGAATGCATTCAAATTGCTTTAATTGATGTCTATGGATTTTGGGAATACTTGCAGAATTCATCTGTTGCAGACAAAGCCATGTAAATGACTTGCAGTATATCAAGATTGACAAAATGTGAATAGGGTTAGGGTTATGTCATCCATGATGACACAATGATGGTGACGCTACGATCCTCTGATCAGTGCCTCGATCCCTAGTGCTATTCCCAAGATTAACTGGTAATGATGGTCTGATGCTCCTTTGCTTGTTATGAAGGTCCCTATTGTTCTTCTATTGAAGTAATATTGTGCCACCAGGATTTGAATTCAAAATGCCACTGAAAATTTTATGTTGTGAAATTCACATTATTAATTCAAAGTGATCACATATTCAATAGCTGTATTTCAATTTAACTTGTCAATGTTAAATTCACCATGTAAAAAAAAATCACCCTTTAAAACTGAATTTTGCAACATAAAATTTTCTGTGAGTTTTTTTAAAATTCAAATACTGGTGGCACATATTTTCTTCCATATTCTTCACCTTTGGTCCTAGACACCCACTTTTTTCTGTGATGTGACCGATTGCGGCTTCCCCACAGATTTTGCAATCTTAAACCTGAAAATGTTTCGTTTGTGGTTCCCCCTTTCAACCAAAGCCAGGAATTCAACCACAGCTCTCAGCTTCTTGACCTTGACCATGCCCTTTCTGAATTCTTTTAAAAATGATTAGTAGGTTCAATCAATTTGGGCTGGTTACTTTCTCAACTGCCTGTTGTACATGTACACAGTACGGTGATTCAATGATATCATTAGAATATTTGAAGAAAATAACAGAAATGAATCCATTATCCGATCACAATTTTTCCCCATGATCAAGTTAATTAAGCCAAATACCCATTTTTAATTAGAAGACTAAATACTTGCAGTTTAATGATTTAAGTACTGTAGATAAAGGAAGTTACAGTCTATTTTGGAAAACAGACAAATCTACAGTACTCGGTCATATGAGGTTCATGTCCAATCAGCACCAACCTCTTATCTATATTGTGTACACAACACAGGATTATTTTTGTTTTCCATATTCAGTCTGTGATTTTCATTTCTCAACGTCAAAACAAGAAAATAGATCTTAAAACTGTTTTGGTCCATTTGCAGCAGGGGAACACTTGATGCTGTAGTTTTACTGTAATTTTCACACTAGACATACTGCAAGTTTCAAGCTAAAATTCTTAAATTCTCAATAATCAGTTTACAAAGAGTCAGCCCAAACTGGCTCTGCAGCGGAAATAGAGGAAGACAAACTTAATAATTTCTTTAAACTACTTATTGCTATTAATAGTTTGTTTAGTCTGGTTATAGTTTACTCTGTGTGAAAACTGATCTTTTCATCTAGATGTTTTACCATGCAGGGAGGTTGACCAAAGAGGTTTTGTTCAGGTTTTTTTTTTCTTCCTTGCCCAAGATTTACAGTTGTCATTGGAAGACCAAAATGAACAAAAACAACATGTTTATGTGTATCTATGTTTGAGAGTTGCACCTATTCTGATGATAGGATGGTCAAATCCTCAGCTAGGAGCCATCAGGACAAGAATTCTTGAGAAACCTTACAAATAATAAAAAAAAATGTTATGAATGGACCAAATTAATAGAAGTCTTGTATGATCACATTTTGTTTTCTCTTATTTTTGTCTGTCCAATTGTAGTGCCTCATAGCTGGGTCACCAACTGATCTCAAAATCAATGATGACTTTGAAACTATTTAGGCTACTCTAAAGAGAAGAATTGTATTTTATTCCCCCAAAGACATTAATACCCCACACCATTTACAGGAAGAAAATGAAAACATTAAGAAAGTTTTTTTCTTTATTTCACATTTTAAACCATCTGAATGTTTAGAACAATGGGATTAAATAAAAAACACTTGAGATATTTAAAATAAATAAATGGTGCTATAGATTTTCTCACACGATTCTGGTTTCTATATTAAGTTGCCCCATGGAGGATAGCTCAGGTCAATTGTTTGAACATTAGAAGAGTAGAAGTGAAGGTGAAAATCAGACTGGCTGCGGATTAAACAAACAACGTGACATCACAGAAAGGGCTCAACATCCTGCAGCCATGGGGCTTTATACCTTCCATATGTCTTGGATTGTCCAAGGTTGTATATTTACAGCATATTGTGCAATGATGCAGAGGTTATAAATTGTATATGTGTTGGTGTCTTGTATTTTTTCCCTTAAAACTATTTTTAAGTGCTGCTTTTTCATTAGAACTTGAATAGCAGCTAGCTGTACATTCAACACTAGTTATACTTTATATGAGGTGCATGGAAAAGGGGTAAAGATTAATGACAGAGGGCCTAATCCTGATTTATTACTATATTCAATCTCCACACTCATATGAACCTATAAATCATCTTCAGAAGTATTTAATGTAATACATTGGATAGGCTCCAGCACTCCTGTGACCCTTGTGAGGATAAGCGGCTTGGAAAATGGACATGGACATTTTTACTTAACTGACGAAAGGTTGTCATAGAGAAACACAAATATTTTACAAAAGTGATGTATGCAGTAATTGATATTTCGAAATGACAGAAAAGTCACAGAAAGTTTATGTTCAGCACATATGTGCATTCCTGTCGATGAATTAATATTACAGAATATTTCAGATATCATGACATGACAAATCACTTCTAATACAGCATTCCGGCCACTCTATGTTCTCTAGTACCTGAGCAGGGACAATTCAGAAACCTAGTTCAAAGGAGGCCTTGAAAAGACTATGTCAGACTTTCTTTTGTCTCTTTTCTGTCAACTCGTGTCGTACCTCGCAGATTAGTGAAAAGACGAAATAATATATCAGTGGAAGAAGAAGGAAAAAAAAGGATTGTTCATCAAGGCCGCCCTTAAATGATTGTTCAGTAGTTTTATGGCGTACAAAACTATTATCTGGTGAATTACTTTATTTTCATACAAGTGGAAGTTAAAAATATAGAACTCTAAGCACAATTTATTAAAAAAAACTAGCTATTCCATTTATGAATTAGTTGTGTTTCACGGAATTTCACTAAATGAATTTGGCTCAGGAGGCACGTTTTAGATGTTACATTTGCCAATAATTAAAGCTAAAGATTCTGTGTTCATTCTCAAGAGATTGGAAAATTAATTTATTGAAAAATGCCTTACAATCTGTCACTTGAATTCCAAATATGCGCTCAAAAAGCACTTTAAATAAAAGCAGCACCTTTTTGTTCCACTGATTTGTAATCACTTGATGAAGAAGCACTATTTCTCTTCACGTCTTGACAACCACAGATCCTGATCTGGAACAATCTTTGGAGCTGATCTTGAACGCAACGTTCTTCTGTTTTCTGTAGAAATCCCCCATTTTGTGTAAATCAATGAAATAATAATAGAATGGGGGAAAAGAAGTAAGAGTACATTTAGAAGAATTGTATAAATTGTATTAATGTTCATTTTATGAAAAAAGTTTATCTGCATCACTAATAAACAATTATGTGACTTAGGACAACATCCTAAGAATGAGAATCACAAATTTTCTCACACACTTGTTCACAAAGAAGTAAACCTCACCCCACCTTTGCTTGTGAATGACTGAGCAATTCAGAGAAGCTCTTTTTATAGCCAATCACGCCACCCACCTATTCCCAATTAGCCTCTTTACTTGTCGGATGTTCCAAACAGGTGTTTGATGAGCATTCCTCAACGTTCTCAGTCATTTTTTTTTCCCCTATCCCAGCTTTTTTGGAATGTGTTGCAACCATGACATTCTAAATTAAGGATTTTTTTTTAATACAAAGTTCATCAGTTTGAACATTATTATAACATAACATTATTGCCTCCGTAGTGTATTCAATTAAATATAGGGTGAAGATGATTTGCAAGTCATTTTATTCTGTTTTTGTTTAACACAATGTCCCAACTTCATTGGAATTGGGGTTGTGTTTTCCACATAAATAGCCGTTTCTAAATATGTCTTGAAATAATGATTTTGTTTGACATGACACACCAATTGACACCTGCTTTCATCTTCTGTCTTATGTGCTTGTTCTAGTACCTTGAGATTTTTGTTTTGGTGTTTTTACACTTACACAGTGGTTAAAATAATGACGATTACTCATTTATTTAGGTGTGAAACTTTGATGAATATAAACAAAATTTGTCTCCGCACTAATGACTTGATGTGACTAGGCTGCAATTCATACCTAGAATACCAGACAGTGATAGCAAAACACAAAGACGATTACAAAAGGTTAGTAATGCAAAGGACACAAATTTGGTGTTGTCTACCAAAAATTTGTAGGGGGTGGGGAAAAAAAGAAAAAAATCAATTTATTCTGATAAAGGTTTCAGTCAGTTTGAAGGTTAGTCCAATTTTGGACATTAATGAACAATATTCATATAGGGTAATCTGAACTATTAAAGATATTTCCACACCTAATGCCTTAAAGTAGCTTTATGATGTGACTGTAAATTTTGTCTGTCTTCAATGTGTGTTCTTTTCAGTTGGGAACAATGAAGTCCACTAAGGAGAGTAGTTGTGTTATGCCGATGAATGTGGACATATTACTCACATTTAGGATGAAAATGGTCGTCTATCAAAGTAAAAATAAAGTACTGAGGCAGGACAAGTGGTGACAAACTGTAAATGTATTTGTGGTTGTCATGTGAATGTTTGCACCTTGAAGATGTGATGGCTTGCTGTTTTGTTTTGCCCTCTCCACAGTTCTGGAGAATGGACCTTAGAGGTAGCACATTTGTTTTTTGTTTGAAAGTTAAGTCACATGAAAAACATGGCAAGATGTGTACATTTTAGGTAAATGTTACATGCGTGTAATAGTGTGTCCTGTAGCCCTTTAGCATATGACTTTAAATATCTAACTGGTTTTGTACTGTACTAGTTCATCCTCTCTATGTAAAGTACTTTATCAGTAATCATTAATTGCCTTGTAATGTTTGAAATAAAGCTATGTTTAGAAATGGTAACCAAGACAGCAAAGTTTTAGAGTGTATGCATGCCATTGGTTGGGTCCTAGTATAAAATAAAAACGATATGGGGGGGGGGGGGGATGGCGCTATTTTCCATTACATAAAGGTGCTTCTTTGGACCCAAGCTAGATGCATGCCAAGAGGATCTGTCGAACTAGGGTAAAAAAAATAATTTGATGTCTAACAGCTGTTTTCAAATAGAGACAAATCCCAAGCACTTCTAATATATGAAAACATAAGTTGGAAGAACGTCTGCCAGCCATAGGGTTAACGGACAAAAGCAATTATGTCTACTTACAGTTGCAGAGCTTTTGGACCAGCACCCCAAAAGTTAGACACTATGGATCCCTTTTTTGCTTTTTTTGAAATACTCCCAATTAGATGTTTATGTGTTGAAATATGGTTTAATGTAGCAAAAAGTATTGAACAGGAAGCATTGTTAGATTTGGGAAAAAAAAGTCCTGAATAATGCAACAAACGTGGAAAAAGGATGCATATTTATTGATTGATTTCTTTCCTTTTTTATGTTATTAAATGTTTTACAAAATGCACTTGTGTTTGAATCTTTTCCGTATCACGATACAGTATGCACACTCAGAATCAATCAGCTTTATTGGCATTTGTGTAAAAACACACAACGAATTTTTCTCCGACAATTGGTGCTGCTGTGGTACGACATTCAGAACAAAAAACAACATAGCAGCAACAACAAATAACAAGAGACATTGTTTATAGGAACTATTTCTTATAAGTTGTGCAAGATGTAAAATCTTCATCCAGAACAGGTAAGAGATAAGCGTGTAGGTAAGAGATAAGTGTGTCAGCGCCCCACATTGTGTAAAGCTTGTCCAGAGTGCCTTTACCCGTTCAAGGTTCCCGTGGAAGATCCGAAAGGATCCTGCCTGCTCTGGACCTAGTTCGCGCTGCGTGCAAGTCCTCAAAAGTCTGTAGTGTGGTGCCGACAATCTGTTCAGCGGTTTTGATTGTCCGTTGCAGTTTGAGTTTGACCTGTTTTATGTTGGCCCCAAACCAGACTGTGATAGAGGTACACAGTACTGATTGGATGACCACTGTGTAGAACTGTCTCAGCAGCAGCACATTTAAGTGCTTGCCTGTATGTAGGTATGAAGTACAGCAAACAATGATCAGAGAGCTAATGGGTGTGCGGGGATTGCATAATATGCGTTTTTAATGGAAGTGTAACAATGGTCTAGAACAGGGGTTGGGAAATTATGGCTTGCGAGCCATACCTGGCTCCTTTGGTGGTTGCATTTGGCTCGTAGAGCCCTCATAACAACATACTGTAGATGTAATTTCTGTTGTGCAGAAAAGGTTCGTCTTAGTGGGGTTGCCATAGTTTGGTTTGGGGAGCAACGCAAATGACGCAGATAGTTAGGCATAGTTGGGTTCCCGTAGTTTTTGCGTGGGAGTCGTCCATAGGTGCAGAAAAGTCTCACGCCTATCGTGTCGGAACAACTAATTATTTAAACACTTTTGACAAAGGTCGCTCAAAGAAAAAAATGAGTACTGACGTTTTCAGCAACAATGAACGGTTCAGATGTGTGTTTAAATTCATAGATGGGGAGTATGCTAAAGCATTCGTACTCAACGTTGCCAATAAACATTTTGCCAACTATGCATAAAAACAAGCTAATAAAATGAATAGACATGCCTTTGTCTGCAAGAACCGTTCACTATCGTACAAGCATGATGGCAAATCAAATTTAATTACGTTCACGATGAACGGATGGAAGTCTCAACACCTGCGTGAAGCTTGATCTGACAATGTATGAACTCCAAAGCCATCAATAAAACCGTGCTGCACTAACTGTCGCATTAATGGTGAAAAGTACTTTTTTTATATTTGGTGAGCAACAGCGCAACAATGTTATTTAAAATAATTCAGACTTATACTCTAAAAGTGTTGGTCTTACATAAATGCGCAAATACACTTATACTTAAGTTTTTAAAATACTGTGACCCCTCCGTAGAAATTGCATCATCCGCGTCGCTGACCAATCAGAGGCCAGAGATCTGCATAAACCACGCCCCTTCCCTCAGACAACGTTGCATGGTCCAGTATAGCTTTTGTTAGCGTTTTATCGCATATTTGGGTTCTTTAACAATAGATATGGTTAAGAGGTGTAGTCACGGACTTTATAATAGTGACGACAGGTATCCTGAAAGGCTAGTTGGTGGAGTTCAATTCGTACCCTTTCCAAAACCGAAGACCCAGTACGAAAAATGTCTCTGATGGATCAAACTTTGTGGAAGACCGCATCATCAACTGAATCCATCTTAAATCAACCGGAACAGAAGACAGAGTACGAAAAATGTCTTTGATGGATAAAACTTTGTGGAAGATCACCTGATCAACTGAATCCATCAACCGGAACAGATATGTTTGCACGAAGGTAAGCCCTATATTTGATTTTCAATACATTTCTCATATAAATGAATTAGCAGTTCTTCGCTTGCATAACATAGCGAAGTGTGAATGATTGACACACTTGATCAGTGTTGAGCGATATTTTGCGATGATCTGACTGCACAAACGTGTCCCTTTGTTCGCGGCTACGTGGCCACGGTAAACCGGACTGTGTTTGCACGAAGGTATGCCCTATATTTGATTTTCAATACATGTTCCATATAAATGAATTAGCAGTTCTTCGCTTGCATAATGACACACTTGATCTGTGTTGAGCGATATTTCGCGATGATCTGACTGCACAAACGTGTCCCTTTGTTCGCGGCTAATGAGCTAAGCTAAACCGGACTAGCGAGTCCTAAAAGCATCGAGACACCAAGACTGAAGGAAGGATGTTTGAGGACACTAAAGTAGTGATTGTCGTACTCGGTCGGGACTTACGTAGGTTCGGCACTAATTCAAGAATAATTATTGAGGGGAGCGCGTGACTTACACAAAGAAAACGAGAGAAACAACTCATAAATCAAGCCTCGCCTTCTTTTCCTTCATACGGCTCTTCACAAACGGCTACACGGATACACATACAGATTCTGCACACGAGTGTGATAGGTAACACGAAAATAGGAAACTGTCAATGATGAATTCGTCTTTGGGTTATAATATATTATGTGGCTTCTCGGTCTTCCTCTGACTCTGGAAAGATCTTGCGCTAATATCAATGGTTTCTCCGTTGATATGCATGTAAATACCATTGAAATACCCCTCGCTGAAATACTTGAAGCCCTGCTGTCTGCTTTTCAACGATATTTCACTGTTAGCTAAGAATGCGAGTGAGAAATCAGCCGGTAAATCGGACAGTTTCGCTTTATTCTTTTCGTGCTGCGCCGCCATGTTTGCTAATTGTTTGTCTGACGTTAGCGCACGTGGCGTGACGTCCCTTCAGGAGGCGTGGTCAAGTGCCCTGTACGGAGGGGTCAATTGGTTGGAACAGGTGGCAGAAGTTGTCTGGTGTGTTATGTGACAGAAGAGTCTCTGCTAGGACGAAGGGCAAAGTATATAAAACAGTGGTGATGATGATGTACGGATTACAGACGGTGGCACTGAAGAAACAATAGTAAGCAACTTTAAGAGAACTGGAGGTGGCAAAAATGAAGATGTTGAGGTTCTTGACCGGAGTGAGCAGGTTGAATAAGATTAGAAATGAACTAACTAGAGGCACAGCCAAAGTTGAATGTTTTGGAGACGAGGTTCGAGAGAGCAGACTTCGATGGTTTAGATATGTCCAGAGGTAAGAGAGTGAGTATATTGGTACAAGGGTTCTGAAGATGGAGCTGCCAGGCAAAAGAGCGAGAAGAAGACCAAAGGAAAGGTTGATGGATGTTGTGAGGGAGGACAAGAGGACAGTGGGTGTGAGAGGGGAAGATGCACGAGATGAAAAAAAAATGACACGATATAGCAACCCCTAATGGGACAAGCCAAAAGGAAAAGAAGATGGCTCTTTTGAAATTACATTTTAATATATTTGGCCTTTATGGCTCTCTCAGTTGAAAAGGTTCGCGACCGCTGGTCTAGTGTTATTTGCCCCTGTTGGACATTTTACGTGCTGCTTCTTTTTTGGGCGTTCGTGGTGATGTTTAGCTGTATTAAAATCTCCTAGGATAATGAGGGCTGAATCTGGGTGTTTTTTCTCAATCTTATTTGCTCAGCGATCGTTAGCAGTGCTGTGTTCATGCTAGCTTGAGGTGGAATATAAACTGACGAGAATGAAAGATGTGAACTCATGTGGCGAATAAAACGGCTTACAGTTAAAAAACGACTATAAAAGCGGGCTGCAGTGTGAGCTGTGTACCATTTCTTGTTGATTTAAAAGCATATTCCACCGCCTTTTGATTTCCGTGTTAGCTCAGTGACACGGTCCGCACGATGAAGGTGGAAGCCAGGGAGCGGGACGGCGGTGTCTGGGACTCGTTCACAAAGCCATGTCTCCGTGAAGCATAGAGCCGTAGAACGTCCAAAGTCTTTGCAGGTCTTAATCAGAAGCTGAAATTCATCCGTTTTGATAGCTGGGGAGCTTCGGTTCGCAAGATGGATCGTCGGAAGCGTTAGTCGATGTCCCCTCTTTCGCAGGTGAACTTGTGTACCGGCTCACGTCCCTCTTCGTCGCAAGGCTTTGAAGAGCACGCCGACGAGCAACTCCGGAAAAAGATTCAGCAAAACGACGAGTTGTCAAAAAAAAAAAAAAAAAAAAAAGCTGGAGAAGACTTTGATGGTTAGCAAGTTCTCCCTTGGGTACTTAAATCCCGAAACGCTCGAAAAACACACAAATTGTACCAGGGAGAACGTGCCAAAGGCTTGCACACTGTTAGGCGACATCTTGAACCACTCAAAACCCATTTCTGATTATTTGAATCAACATGCAAGATGTCCTTTATGCATAGCAAATTCTTGAATTGTCAACAATCTTTTTTTGTTATCTAATACCAAGAATAAGGACACTAATAACAGAAACGTGGTTGGTAGCGTAAACTTGATTTAATAAAAGTAGTATATAACATACAATGGAGAAAGGTAAACTAAGTCCACGTAATATGCAAGCAGAAGCACTAACAGTACAAACCATAGGAAACTGATAAGCTCAGTGTGAAACAAGCACCAATAATCCTGTTGTAAAACAAATATGTGGAGGGAGAAGAACCAGAATGACACCATGAAAAAACAAGAACTAAAGGGATTTTAAACAAGTTATGAATGACTCAGGTCTAGGGTCAAACACGAAAGGTACGAAGACGGTTACTACAGAACTCAAGCCAATGGCAAAATACAAACGCGATTAGAACAAGGAGAACAATGGAAGAAAGAAATTCGATGCATTAAGACACCGCCCTCCTTCTGCTTCTGTTGCACTTAAATGACTGTCCCTGTCAGGAGGCCTCGCCCAACAGCAGTCAGCCAGGAAACAGGAAACTGAAACAGCAAGAACGAGAACAAAAATTACACAGAACAGGGGCTTGACACTAAAGATAGAAGAGAGAGAACTCAAGAGCCCCACTGGGTACAACGACCAAAACAGAGAAGGTTTGGACTAATTTTATTATCAATGGCCTGATACTATAGATCAGCTCTGCAAAGCCACAAACTGGTGGATCAAAGAGAATGTATCCATTTTGAAGGTTCCGTTGTCAACTGCACACAGACACCAAAGCTTCAACAAGTAGTGGCCTCAGTTGCCAAACATTGCATGTTGTGAAAAGAAAAGATGTGATTAACACGACGCTGTCCCAGCTTTTTTGGAACGTGTTGTAGCCATAAAATTCAAAGTTAATGATTATTTGCTACAATGTTTGTCAGTTTAAACATAAAATATCTCATATTTGTGGTGTGTTCAATTAAATATAGATTGAGCATCATTTGCAAATCATTGTATTCGTTTTTTACAGTATGTTTAACAACATCCCTAGTTCATTGAAATTGGGTTTGGACTTATTTTCCACAGTGATTTGCTAATAAATTCTTTAAAAATAATACAATATAACTTTCTGGATTTTTCTCCTTGGGGGAACTTGCATAATTGCTGAGTGACAAAATACTTTTTGGTCCAACTGTGTGTGGGTAGGCGGCACAGTGGATCAGCTGGTAAAGCATTGGCCACTCAGTTTTTAAGGACCCGGGTTCGATCCCATGCCCCTTTGGGTTTTTCTCCGGGCACTCTGGCTTCCTCCCACATCCCAAAAACCTGCAACATTAATTGGACATTCTAAATTGCCCGAAGGTGTGATTGTGAGTGCAACTGTTTGTCTCCATGTGCCCTGCGATTGGTTGGCAACCAGTTCAGGGTGTACCCCGCCTCCTGCCCGTTGACACCTGGAATAGGCTCCAGCATTCCAGTGACCCTTGTGAGGATAAGTAGCTCAGAAAATTGATGGATCGAGGGATGTGTGTGGGTATGTTTTATATGCGCCAGCCATGTTGGGGAGGATGACATTGCCTTATAAGGCAATATATGGACTGACATTAGATTGTAATATGCTCATTTATTTACCAATTTCCATGCGGTTACTGTTTTGCCAATGTCAAAGCGTACGCAAAAAAAAAAAAAAAAAAAATCACTAGTTTTTACAAAAGAAAAAAAGAATGCAAGTCTGGTTCTCTTTTCCCATTCGTAAAGTGTTTTATAGACCTGTATACAACACACTGCACACGCGTGGAATGCGCTCACGACTGCATGACGGCACGGACTGGAGCTCAAAATGGCTGTATCGAATGTCCCAATACCAATGACGTAGAACAAAAACTAGCACACTGCATACATTGGCCAATAGACTCGCACTTCCGGTCAGGG
This sequence comes from Syngnathoides biaculeatus, assembly GCF_019802595.1. NCBI lineage: Eukaryota > Metazoa > Chordata > Actinopteri > Syngnathiformes > Syngnathidae > Syngnathoides > Syngnathoides biaculeatus. Next base: position 2,878,327 of record NC_084656.1, read on the forward strand.
CAAAAAGCATGGTAAACATATACAGATGGTTATGGAAAATGATGCGATAAATCTAAATACTTGGTATGTTTTGGATCCCTAGAGACATGAATATAATCTACAACAAGGCTGCACATGTACATTTACAGATAAAATAAACATACCGTCGAATAGTTGCAGGGTGTGGTAGATGAAGTTTCTCTCGCAGAAACTCATAGGCTTTTGAGCTATAAAGATGTAAAGTTGCTGCAAACTGCTTCTGATCTTCAGAATACTCATGAGCAGGTGTCTTGAACAACTCCACAGGGATGTCTAGAATTGGAAGAGAATATAAATATTGACAATATAGCAAACCATAATACAGTAGGTGTGCTTGGATTATATAAGCAACACAGTTGAATATAAACATTGGAAAGTTCTTAAAAGCAGTAGCTTTTATCTTTCAAAATTTTATTACGCCCATCACGTTTTAAGGAAATAAACATACCTTTGTAAGCCTCCAGCAACTGGAGATTATCATCAGACAGCTTCTTCTGCTCTGCCAGCTCATGTAAGATCTTGTCAATGCAGACCTTGGCACGCTTCTCCCGACGCTTTGTATTGTGGAGCTCAGTCTGCATCTCCTCTAGCATCTGGAGGGTATCATGGTACTTCCGCTTGAGGGTATCAGGCTGGCAGGCATAACTGTGGTCTGAAGTTACAACCTCCACACAAGCACCAACGTCTGCTGGGGGTGGTTGCTCTTTCACAAATTCCAAGGATGAAGTACACATTCTATGACTAGCTGACCTGGACTGGTTCTTCAGAAGATAAAAACACACTATAAAATACCTGTTGATACATATATGAATCTATGATAAACCTGAAATCAACCGCAATATAACTATACAATTTAAAAAAAAATATATATATAAAATCTTAGTAAACTCTCAAGTTATGGATCCTGGTAGAGGAATTCCACAAATTAATGAAAAACCCTCTATATATTAGCAATGAAACAATCAAGAACTGAGTTTCTGTATTAATAATACTGAAAAGACATTATTAAAGATCCAGTGTGAATGTCTGCTTGGACTTATCTGCATTCATATACAATATTGTGCAAATTAATTAATGGATCCTTAAAGGTTTCTACCTCGTGCTTCCAAGAAAAAACAGAGGGCACCGCAGTCTTATGAAGCAGCTTCAAATGTCTGTGCTTGGAGAGATAGAAATCCTCTTCTCTGAAGTGTTCAGAACAAATAACATCATATCTTGACGGCACCCATCGCTTCTTCGTCACTGCATCAATGCGGTTGATGGCATGCACCCATAATTGCCTACGATGCTTATCTGATGGTATTCTGGAGTAATATAAAAAGTTCAAGATACAATTTCTGTAGCAATGTTGCATACATGTATCTATTAACCCTATCCATCCCTATGTCTAAATGCAGATCCTGCTCAGTTTTTAGTAGTCTTCTGATATATGTAATTTAGTGGTGAGGAAAAACTCAATGGTCTATGGAAGATTTTAATCAACCTACTAACTTATTGCTATTATATAAAAGGATTCAATCATAGACACATTAAATGATTTTAGTAAGGCATATTTAATCTATACCTCTGGGCCTATCCTGTTTTTTCAGTCTTGATTAAAATTTGTTTTTGTTTTGTTTTTTTCCCGACAGTGCAATGACACATATTTTCGTATCCTCTTGACTTTATGGACCTTTGTTAGTCTAAAATGCTGCTTTTATGTTATATTGCAGTATTACTAGCCCTAAGCCTCTAAGTAGAAGCCAATTTAAAATTAAAAGTGCAGGCAAGTGTGAAACTCTCAATGTGACAACTGTACAAGAGGAGGCCTTCAGTCGACTTAATTACTAACGTTAGAAAGTTGAGTAGACCTGGTCTTGCTGGCAAAATTCCATGCCACTGTAATATCCAACTTATTTTTTTGTCACTTTGCTACCACTGGCTTTTCCATCGTGGGCCCATGTACGACTTCTAAATATTAGTATTACTGACGTTTGGCCTACGTGGCCTAGGAGTACAGCCCCGAGCGTAAGGTGGTAAACTACACACAAGTCTACTGATGAGCCTAACGTTCCCTAGGTCTAAAAGTTATCAATCATTAAATAACACTAACTGATACTAGTTACACTGCCAAAGCTTACACTGGAGCTAATAATAAAAAGTAGTCACTCATAAATTTCAGAATAACTAATGTTATTCATGCTTCAAGCTTAAGCCTACGGCTTTATGAAGGTTAGACTTAAACACACTTACAGGTGAAAAGTTACTTTGCGACCGTCTGCACGGTTTTGACAGCCAACAGCGCAACAGGAATTAACCATACTGACACAAAAAAAAAGATAGACCTGACGTATTCAAATTAAAATTGATGTTATCATGTTTCACAATGTACAACTGTTAACTTTCAAGTGAAACACGTAGAACCAAAATCAATGTTTTTAAAACCTAAAAAGAAGACGAAGAAGAAGAAGAAGACGAAGAAGAAGAAGACGACGACGAAGAAGAAGACGACGACGACGACGAAGAAGAAAAAAGGTGGTGGATAAAAAGAATGAAAGTAATTGGACGGAAGTCAAGAGTGACACAATCACAACAGATGTTTTTTGACGGTCAGGAAGGATACTTAGAGTTTCCACGACCGTGTGTGATATGCTGGATTTTGTCAAGGTTACCACGTTCTGACACCTCTTAATCTAGACAAACTGAAGATACCGGCTGGGAAGGATCTTATCACTGTAAACATTGGTACGTTTTCTTTTTTTCTAAATATGATGACTGACAAGGATGACACTGGATATGTGAGGATTAGCGGGTTGCAAAATCAAATGGATGGATGGATGTTTTCTTTTTATTTAATGAGTTATGTTTTTGTAGATGCAAAAGAAGTTTATTGGTTTTTCTCTCTCAGACTTTCTATAAAACTGAAGGGCAGCGGTCATTGGGAGTTTCAGTAAGTGAGCAATTCGACAGTTTTTTTTTTATTGTCACGTGAGTTGGCTGCCCTGTGTCAGCTCCGCTGTTTTGACACGATTGCACTGATTTGATCAAGTATAGATTTGTCTTGCTGGTGTGAATTTTTTTTACGAATTAGTTGCGATGCATTGAAACAAGGCATCATTCCATTTGCACATATATAAATCTATATCTATGAATGGATTCAGTGCATTGTGATTTTTTTTCACATTAAAAAAGCTGAAATACATAAACACGGTAATTGGAGTATATGGTATATATCTTTGCGTTAAAAATAATTAAAAGGCAGTCATTAAAACTAGTAATACAATGTACAAAGTGCACAACAGTGTGCATTACTGTATATTTATGAAAATAAAAGTATCAGACTATGGGAAAGGCTTATTTTAATGTAGCTTTTTTTGTACATGAGTTGTCTTATTTGAAGTAATGTATATCACGCTACAATTACAATCAGTGATATTCCTTGTGAGTGTATAATCGTTATACAAAACCAATGGTAGAAATAATTGTGACAGAAATTCATATAGATCTCAAATACTGAAAAAAGAAGCTTTTTCATGACTGTTCAGCACTAACGTTGTTTGATTGGCTGTGATAATATTTTACAAAACAATTCCTTGCAGCCAGTTGTTAACTTTCTTAAACATTGACCCCAGTCAGGTGATGGCAGTTGTCAGAACCTAGCTGAGTGACTGTCATGGAGAACATCTGCCGGCCTCTGCTGAGCTCAGAGCAGGCTGGGGAGAACTTCTCGCACAGAGGCTCCACAGACTCACTGGACGCTAGAGCTAAAAGGTATTTCTCAGTGAACCGCAACCTATCAATATCCACTTATCACCAGCACTGTACTTTCTCCTTTGTGACAGAATAATCATACGTTTGTTCTGAATAAAACCACATACATTTTCCTCTCTCGATAGACACCATAACTGAGGTATACATTTGGAAGTTGCGTAACATATTCTCAGTTTGTCATATGACTGAAGGGTGACTTGTCACAAAGTGCCAACATTGAGGCTGATACTCTCAATTAGTCTTAATTTGTGTGTGTAAATGACACACAACCATAACCATCATACAGATGAACCATAAAATACAATATATTGCTAGTATGGATGTTGATGTAGAGCAATAGTCTGGAGTTTCTGGACACAAGTAGAGAGTTTTAAAATTTGTACTTAACACCTATAACTTGTATTCATACACAGCTATGGGAAGTTAAGGGACGTACATACAGTCTTCTGCTTAATCACAATTCCTCAGGGTTTCATTATTCTTATCATTGTGTATTAATAATATATATTAGTCACATGAAATTCATTACATTTTTGCCAATTAATCACAGTAGTTTAATTTAATGTACATTTCCAATTACTAATATACAGTGGAAATAAAGTCTACACCCTCTGTGTTTAAATACTGTTTTTTTGTGATATTAATTAAGATTAAAAAAACTTTTCCACTATTCAAGTGACCTTACCTGTACAACTTAATTGCAAAACCCAAAGAATTCACACAGTTTATTTGGTTCTATTTTTTTTTTTTTTACCCAACCACCTCTGACTCTTTCACCAATAGCTTTGTCGGGATAAAAACAGGCAATCCAGTTTATGTAAAAATCTTTGTGGAAAAGGATTGGATCATCGCTACGTGAATGGGAACGAACATGCACTTCTGTGTTAGCAACACTGCTTAACTAAGTACAGTTGCCATTTTCTTTTCAACTATTATTCAGTTATTAAATGAATAAGAATATTCTTTGGCATAAATCATTCAATAATTAGTAGATTAATTTATGCGTTAATAGCTTGTAGTATTAAAACATGAATTTAAGTGGATCCGAGCAGCTTCATTTGAAGGTGAAAATGTTCTGCTATTGTATTTCAGCAGGAGAATCTTTAGACTGCCATGTCAGCTCACACAGAGTATTTCCTTATCACCTAGCAGATGTCCTGTCATTCATTTGAATGAGCTCAGCAGTTTTCAGAATCAGTGCGTCACTTGAAGTTATCGTATCACTTTAAGGATATAGTACTTCTATGCAAAACAATAGCGGTCAGACAATCTGTGCTGCCATCAGCAGGATAGTGCATTTGACAGTGAGCCATTCAACACTACGCCTCAAAACACTTTCACAGAACTCTGTTTAGGATAAAACAATTATTAATTAATTGTAGTTTTTTTTCCTTTATGTTGTTAATGTATTTATCGTAATTAATTCATAGTTTCCTTACGGCCATGCAACCCTGAGAACGCCCAATCTCGTCAGATCGCGGAAGCTAAGCGAGTTTGACCCCAGTTAGTACTTGGATGGGAGACCGCCCGAGAATACCAGGTGCTGTAAATTTCTCTCCCCGGCTAAATGCTGAGGGATTGCGTCAGGAAGGGGATCTGGCGTAAAATTGTGCCAAACAAGTATGGTTCATCTAAAATGACACGCTGTGGCGACCTCTAACGGTACAAGCTGAAAGGGAAAAAAAGAAGAAGAAGAAGTAATTAATTCATAGTTTTAGGACTGGTTCATTTCACTGCATGATAGACAGGTACAGGAAGACTGAGTATACAACAAATAAAAATCTAAATGTAATAAGGAGACACGAAGAAATACATAATTAAATATGGTCATTACAGCATTGCTAACGCGTGACTACAGTGTATACTCCTCAATGAAAGCCACAAGTTGCCCAGATCATGATTCAGACAGTCTTATGGGATATATTTATTTAGGTTGATCTGCAATCAGGACAAAAACGTCAAGTCAATATAGAAGCAGAGGCAAACAATAGACTCAGACAACTCAAGCTCCTGTTCATGACTGTGCCTGTGTGATATTTCTTATTGTGTTTGCCAAAAAAAAAATCAGCCATTTTCTTCAAATTGTACATCCCGGAATTTACATAACATGCTGTCACTAATGTGCTTTCTGCCACCTCATCAATCACAAATTTTTGAGCAGTCGCTCTAGAATTTTAATCCAGTTAGCTATTTCACAATGGCTGACTAACTTTCTAAACATCTCCTCCCATTAAGTCACATAAATGTGTCAATACAATGTTGGCCATTTGAAAAAAACATTAATAAAAATATATATATTCTTGTGCAGAGTATACCTTAATTGAAGTTGAAAATTTCAACCCAGTCCTTTTTTTTCATGGCAACCATCACCCCAAACTCCCAAAATGTAAGCTTTACTCGAGTCGATTATATATAATAATATTATTCAATTCATTGCTTTAATTTATGAAGAAATATATGTCTCAGCTAGGCATAAGACTTTATCACGGTCTGATAATATGATAACCTTGAGCAAAAATACCAGATTTTTCAGAGTATCACAGTATTTAAGTTCCAGCCCTAAATGCTATTATTTTGAAAAAACATGGCCATACAATTAACTTTTTTTCCATTGAACAATCTATTTTTATTTTTAAATAAAAAAGACCTTTTTTTATAAAAAGTATTGTATTAATGGTAGAATGTTTGGTACATTAATAAAATGTTGAGATTAAATAAATTTTAATTATTATTTCCTAAAAAGTTCATCACTTTGAACATTAAATATGTTGTCTTTGGAGTGTATTCAATTAAATATAGGTTGAACACGATTTGCAAATCATTGTAGTCTGTTTTTGTTGGACACGTCGCAACTTCATTAAAATTCGGTTCGTACAAACAAAATGAACATTTCCATCCAGATAACTTGTCTACAAATAAGATTGAGAAATATGACATGCCTCAAGCTTTGAGGCGCTGCTCTTTTATTTTATTCTTCGTTTCTTCTGTTTGTCTGGAAAGGATCTGCCCTGTTTTGGATAAGATTCTCTGAAAAGGGACTTTTGGGAACAGTTCCATCAGACATGCTGCTACCATTGTTAACTTTTCTTATTTTTCCCCAAATTTGTTGTTGTATTGTTAAAATTCAATTGTTACCTTTTTCTGCTGGTGTCACAGTTTCCTTTTTAGTGAGTTTGTCTCCCGTAACCCCCTCTGGCTCCTGCTAGCGTGTGTGGTTGCACTGCCCCCTCTCCTTCACCTCAAACTGTGAAGAGAAAAAAGTAAGCTAGCTTCTTCTTTGGCGGCATGGTGGCGCAGCTGGAAAGTGTTGCCCCCCACAGTTCTAAGGACCTAGGTGCAATCGGAGCCCTCCCTGTTTGGAGTTTGCATGTTCTCCCCGTGTCTGTGTGGGTTTTCTCTGGGGACTCCGTTTCCTCCCACATCCCAAAAACATGCAACATTAATTGAACACTGTAAATTGCCTGTAGGTGTGATTCTGAGTGCTGTTTGTCTAAATGTGCCCTGTGATTAGCTAGCAACCAGTTCAGGGTGTACCCCGCCTCCTTCCCTTTGACAGCTGGCATAGGCTCCAGCACTCCCGCAACCCCTGTGAGGATAAGCGGTTAAGCAAATGGATAGATTTTCTTATGTAAATCTAAGAAGTTGATTGTTTACCGCAGTGGTCTCAAACCGGCAGCGTGCACCCTATAAGACTCTATTTTGTGGCCCCCACCTTAATATGAAAGTTTGTTAATGCGGCCCTCCAATTTTATATGAATGGGACTTTTAGTGTTGTGTGTGGAACGGACGACCCTACCAATCATGGTTGCGTATATGGCTCTCGGGGGCGTAATATTGACCGAGTTTGATACAAGCAATGACACATTTTTCAATGAGTGAAAGTGAAAGCAGCATTGCCAAGGAGAATTTTATCAGTAGTTTTGCACACAACTCTTTTACACCAGGGTCCTTGTTAATCTTTTGTTAAAAAAATTAAAAAGATGTTTGAGATGAGTGGATTTAATTTTTTTTTTATATACATTTCCAACGGCCACAGGGTAAATTGAGTTTAAGATCCCTGGTTTACTGCATGATAGTTTCAGCTTTGGAAGCAGTTAATCATATTTCCATATTATTCTCTGCGTTTTACCCATCACAGTTACACACATTTGTTAGTTGAACACATCAGAGCAGGGGGTAGCTGAAAAGCTAATTACTGATAATTGACAGTGTTGCGGTATATGAAACTGACTTTTCAAAGTGGGGGTATACATTCAACACAGCAATCTGTCCATCCCTACTCATACAGGGTTTAACAATCTTATTTTGATTCATGATTGTGCAGCTTTATTGCTATTCATTTGTTAATTTTGTCAAAATGATGAATGTGTAATGTCCAAAGAAAATGTCTAGGCCTCTTTAAGAAACCCTCGCTTCGCTATAATGACATTTCCTGCACTCTTTGACGATTGTGTCATTTTCAAAAGAGACAAAGTATTGAAGAAAAGCTACAGGGATGAAATTTGGTTACAAATGTTTTGACCAAGTTAAACTTTAAAAATGGAACATCGCTGATATTTTTACATTAGAAAAAGGAGATACAGATGCCATTATGCAGCGTTGTCTTTTTACCACACTGACTCCCATTATAAATATTTTCAGTATCCTGTAAAGCTGATTTATTACAATGCTTCTGCCATTATTAGTTTATCAGTGTTTTCATGCGAAAAATATTTTGTAAAACATTTTTGCCTGAAAATAAACTTTCTAACCACTAAGTGGCGCCAGAGAATAAGACACAATTTTCAGCCCTTGGGTGCTCCAGGTGGACTTTTCAAATTTTGTTTAGAAACACAAAATATCCAAATTCAATCACCAGTGCGCATGTGTTTGGGACCATTTTGCACATTTTTTTGCTACAGCTAAAGTTTTATTCCACCACAATACTTACAAAATCTTAGTATCTGGATAGCTGATGAGTATATTTTCTGTATGTTTATTTTCAAACATGTTTGTAATGTTCCTTCTTTATGGCTTCACTCGTCAGTGCGTGTGCAATGGCACGATTAGGTGATAACAAACGGTTTTGTATAAGACATTACTACAAACAGTACTATCTTGTCAGCAAGTTTGACAGGGTCTTCTTTAAGCCCCGGATGAGAAAATTTAGCTCCTAGAGGTTTTTACTTAAGAACCGTCAGATTTATATATACAGTATATCGAGGGTGTCCCCCACAAATGTATACACACTTAAAAGAAGTGTAAACTTAATATAATTTGAATAATTTTTAACTTGTAAAATAATTTACAAATGTCATTTTTAAAGTGTGTCTATACATTTTTTGTGGGGACACCCTGTGTTTATGTATGTATGTGTGTGTGTACGTGTATATGTGTGTAAATATATTTTATTATTTATTATATATTTTTTATTTTGGCATATTTGCAGGTATGGTCATAATACTTTTATTCCCTTAGACCTGACATATATAATGTATGTATATCATCAGCTGTAGCGCTATTTATATATTGGGCAGACGTATCTCAGAATCAGCTTTAATGGCCAAGTATGTAACAATACGGAATTTGTCTCCGGCAGTCGTTGCAGCCCTGGTACGACATTCATGTTGAGTATGGAGAAGAAGAACAAACAAACTAACAAGAATGAAGAACAATAAACATTCGATTAAGAGGGAACTATTCCTTATAAGAGTCATAGTTGTCCCAAGATGCTGAGCCTTCTTGTATTTAGAGCAGTTATTAATTTAGGCTTATACAGAGTACCCTTACCCGTTTCTGGTTCACAGTTATTGACCAGTGCAATTCCAATTGTGCAAACGGTGCAGTTTAAGGTGACGAATTGTGCAATACAGTAAACCCTGTCTACTTTGCGGCTCACCAATCGCGGATTCAGTGCATCGCGGATTTCCGGACCCCCCCCCCCCCCCCAAAAAAAAAAAAAAGTCCCATATGTGCTATGTCCTAATGCGCCATCCGCGGTGTGATGACATAGACCAATGAAGCAAAAAAAAAACAAAAAAAAAAAAAAAACAGCATCATACATTAGTACAGTACTGTAGCAGGAAGCCGCATTGATGGGTGTAATCCGGAATCCCCAGCAAGACGACATGGATCAATGAAGCAAAATAAATAAATAAAAACCTTATACCAGCATACATTAGTACAGTACTGTAGTGGGAAACCGCATTAATAGGGTATAATGGACCAATGAAATGAAAAATAACACGGTTTTTCACTTTTTGCGGCTGGGTCTTGTACCAATTAACGGCAAAAAATGAGGGATTACTGTAGTCTAGATTTATATTTTACAAGTACAAATACTAATTGGACCAGCAAAATGGGAAGGTGTGTCCCAACCATGGCATGAGGCAGAAAATAATAGCTTTGCTCATCAAGAATTTAAAGACTTAATTGCAAGAGGGAAACAAATGTTTGAATGCTTGCTAGTTTTGATTTGCATTGATGGGTAGCGCTTACCCAATAGAAGGAGCCTTTGGACATAGCCCATAGCAATAATATAGCTCACATAGCATTCACACAGCATTCCAAGACCATTAAAAATGTGTACTGACCGATTCTCCACTGGATGAACAAGTGGTCCTTTCATGTAAATTGGTATGTAACACGTCTTCGTCCAAACAAAAAACGTCGTATCTATCTGAGGAAGTTATGCAGGCGTTCATGGTGATCCAAGTTAATTTCGATATGCTCCATTTTTTTTGTTCGACCTTTTCAAACTCACGACAACGCTGGCATTCCGCCACAGTTGGTATTGGGTCACAAAGAGAACACAAACACCAGTCATAGGAAACGATTCTGTCTGGGAGATCTCCGACGTCCATATTTTTCGACTGTTGAAATGGTTTGTCACACCCCTCTCCAACACGTCAAGTTCCACCTTTGCGTATTCTGGCTCAAATGCTTATGCTTGAACATTGAACTTAGTTATTTTCGTTTTGTTTGTAATTATTTTTCACAAAAATCGGCCACAAAATGCCAGATAGTGGACGTTGTCTGTTTGGTGAAATGTATCCATCCACAAGCAATGGGGGGTCAGAACAGGAAGCACTGCAGGCGTGGCAAACTCTGATTGGCTGTCAGTTTTACAGCCGGGGTTATTTGAATGTCTGAGCAAGAGAGGTATTTTGATAATACTTTTCTAATTTATAGATGTTTCTAGGTGAAATCTGTGGATAATTTTGGCATTAAAAGAAACATTCCACCCTCATCTACTAACTTTTAATTTGTGCTCCGATTCTAATTATTTTCGACAAAATTCTTCATTAACCTTTCACAAAGTTGAAATTGGTTTTGTTTTTTGTAAACCTGCTCCCAAACAACCAACTAAAATAAACCTCAGTGTTTATTCACTACTTCCAGACCTTTTCACGTGGAGCCTAGAAACATCGTAGATGATGAACCGCAGGAGCGTGTGTCAGCCGAGGCTGCCATCCTCAATAGCAGAGTGCAATACTACAGCAAACTAACTGGCTCTTCTGACAGGCTACTGGTAAGTCTTACCACCATGCAGTTAAATAGTTGAATAATCATCGCGGATCCAACCAAACACAAGGAACAGGCTAATTTCTCAAGTCTTCTTCAAACATGAGACGACCATTCATGATTATGATATTCTCTTATAAATACATATCTATACTTAAAGGTTAAGTGTCATGAAATGGATGATTTTTGGTATATTATGAATGAAAAACCCACAGCCAACATGGTCCCATGTGTTTTTTCACCACAAAACAGGATTTTGATGTATACAGCTTTTTGTAACTCCCGCCATAAAAATCCTCTCGAGGGATTCGTTTTCGAGAAGAAGCTAGAAGTGACTTAAAGGACAGGGGCGCCCCCCTAGTGGACTCATTTGTTTCCATTAGTTTTACCTCCGTGAAGGTAGCTCGTTGTTCCCTCGTGTTAGCCAAAATGCCGGCTCATTGCATTGCTGGACATTGCTTGAACATTTGGGAGAATGGAATTACTCTTCATAAGTTTGAAAGAGACCCTGTTCATTGTGAAAAATGGATTGCATGGGTGCAGAGGACGAGAGCTTCGTGGGTTCCAAATAACAGGTAGGTGTGTATACAGCTACTAAAAAAAAAATACCAATAGTTGGGGGCGGACCACGTAATCTGTCTCACTCATAACGTAACAATAGATCCGCGTATGAAATGTGTCGATGTGCACGTTGCCCAGCCAACAATGTCTCACTCAGCCTCGTCTCGATAGTGTTCATCGCGTACTGCGGCGTCTGTGAACACCCCCCTAAAGCAGCACCGCTAGGCTCTGTCATAAGCCACACTGTCCGGCTGCGATGAGCCGCAATGGCTCATCTCCGCCGCGGAAGTGGATCGGACGGGGATGCGATTTGGCCGTGATTGCATAACATCTGAATATGGCTCGAAACAATAGTGTAATATTGCCCTGAGGACTCGAAACAATAGTGTAATATTGCCCCGGTAACTTCACTCGGTTGTGTGGTGTTGTCCTTTTAGAAAAGAGCTTCCGTGTCAGAAGGGGCGGCGGAAAAATGCGAATATCTCTGTTGTTCGGCTTCCATAGTAGCAGGCACTCCGCGTTTTCAACGGCGGAAGTGATGATGACGTCAAGAACAGAGGATGCGACTAATATGGCGACTACTTTGATGTCGAGGAACACTCAATTGCGCAATTTTGCGCATGGACAATGCACGATCTGCTCACATTTATTTTTTCGTATAGACATTGAAGCGAATACTGTTATACGTATTTTTCATTACAATATTGATTTTAGAATGTTTATAGGAAGTATAGTCCCACTTTAATATTATTTATGTTACTGATGGCTTTGTTTAGAGTGTATGTGGAAAAGATTGGAGTACCATGAGACCAAGCTCTACTGTCCTAAAGGCACTTCCACACTGCACTTGGTTTCGCAATAGGCACTCATGTGTATCCTGTTAATCACAATTTGTGTCTGGAAACATTTTTAATGCAGACCTACGGGGGCACAAGCCAGTGCAATCTGTAGGCCGGTCCCAAGCCAGGATAAATGCAGATGTTTGCATCAGGAAGGAAATCCGGCTTAAAACATTGCCAAACTAATATAAGCATTCATCAAAAGAATCCCATACCGGATCAGCCGTGGCCCGGGATAACAACGCCCGCTCCCAGCACCGTTAACCTGCAGAGCATCGGTGGAAATTCAGCTTCTGTGGGTCGAAGACAAAGAAGAGGAGGAATGCGGAGTCTTCAGCAGAAAAAGAAGAGGAAAGCACAGAGCCTATAACTGAATGTAGGGACCTTGAATGTTGGGATGACAGGAAAAGCACAGGAATTGGTTGACATGATGATTAGGAGAAAGGTTGGTATATTGTGCATCCAAGAGAGCTGGTGGAAAGGTGCTAAGGCTAGAAGTTTAGGGAGAGGGTTTAAATTATTTTACAATGGAGTTGATGGAAAGAGAAATGGAGTAGGGGTTACTTTAAAGGAAGGGTGGCTAAGAATGTTTTGGAGTTAAAAACAGTATCAGATCGAGTGATGAGGCTGAAATTTGAAATTGAGGGTGTAATGTTTAATGTGATTAGCGGCTATGCCCCACAGGTAGGATGTGACCTAGTGTTAAAAAAGAAATGTAAACACTTTTTTTCAGAAGAGGTAGGAGGATAGAGTGACCTACAAGATGGGAGGTAGAAGCATGCAGGTGGATTATATTTTGTGCAGGTGGTGTAATCTGAAGGAGGTTACTGACTGTATGGGAGTGGTAGGGGAGAGTGAAGCTCAACAGCATAGGATGGTGATGTGTAGGATGACTGGTGGTGGGGAGGAAGATTAAGAAGACAAAGGTGGAGCAGAGAACCATGTGGTCGAAGGTGAGAAAGGAGAAATAGTGTAGGTTATACGGGCTCTCGATTGACAGGAGATACTGCGGAAGACTGAACTACTACAGCCAAAGTAATCATAGAGACAGGCAGGAGAGTACTTGCCGTGTCTTCTGGTGAGAAAGGGGAGAAGGAGACTTGGTGGTGGAACCCCAAAATACAGGAACTCATACAAGGAAAGAGATTAGCAAAGAAGAAGTGGGACAGTGAGAGGACTGAGGAGAGGCGAAAGGAGTACATCGAGATGCGACGTAGGGGAAAGGTAGAGGTGGCAAAGGCTAAACAAGAGGCATATGAAGACATGTACACCAGGTTGGACACGAAAGAATTATTGCTTGTTCAAAGTTATTCTGCACTTTTGTTAAAAAAAGGTTTACCAGGCTGGGGGCCGAGTCGCTACAGATACGGCAACGGACTCCCAGCCTAGCATACTCTACTAGGCAAAAGCATACATTTTAAGCAAAAAATAAATATATTTCTTGAATGATTTAATTGTTTGGTAAACCAGGCATTGTGGGCTCATATCCCACTGGGGCCTCCACTCCCTGAGAAGGGTTGCGTCAGGAAGGGGATCCGGCGTAAAAATTGTGCCAAACATATATGTGCGTTCATCTGAGATGACACGCTGTGGCGACCCCGAAAGGGACAACAACAACAATTTAAACTATACATGTATTTCTATTATGCAGTTTATTATCAGGAAAAGCTAAAAGAATCGCTTAAAAAAAACATTTTTTAGCCTTGGAATGCATTATTTCATTTTCCATTCATTGTAATGGGAAAACGTGCTTCGGTTTTCAAACGTTTTGGTTTTCAACCGGCCTTCTAGAACGAATTGTGTTCGAGAACCAAGGCACCACTGTACTTTGTTGCTGGATCTGTTCTCAATCAAGAACAAATCCCACATAGTGATGGACCCACTCAGAAGTTTTCAATACAAATACCAATATTTAAATAAATGACCCCTGGTTTTACACAAACTAGCATTCATTAAATATGATTGAAAAAAAACTTTAGGACAGGGAGTTGTGTCTTCCGTACGTGGAAGCATATTGCTGCCACATGCTTACCTTCGTAAAACTCTTTGTGACACTTTTTTTTTTTTTTAAATGCGGATTGTTCTCGAATGAGTCAACCTGGCATTATAAATACTTCTTGATGATTTGAGATTGAGAAGAATAATTCCTACCTGAAATGATTGCTAAACGGGCATGTTTATTTCGTTGAGCACCATCCATCCCGTTTAGTTGCCGAAATCCATTGACCTTTTCTCGTCGTATTCCAGAGAAAGATATCTTTGAAGAACTGTCTCATCTCATGTGACAACCAACACTACAATAGGTCTCGGGCATTGTGAAAAATCTCCTTCCATTCAACGACTCCCGCACTGCCGAGCAGCAAGGTTTGACTGGCAATATGGCGCTGTGTAAACTGTCAAGCTTTATAGAGGAATAAAGTTGATGATCCACACAATGAAGTGGAGGGTAGACTCAGGACAGAAGTAAGTATCTGCGAGCAACAGTATGATTTCATGCCTCGAAAGAGTACCACAGATGCATTATTTGCCCTGAGGATCTTCTTCTTTTCCTTTTGGCTTGTCCCGTTAGGGGTTGCCACAGCGTGTCATCTTTTTCCATCTTAGCCTATCTTCTGCATCTTCCTCTCTAACCCCAACTGCCCTCATGTCTTCCCTCAACACACATCCATAAACCTTTTTGGTCTTCTTCTCGCTCTTTTGCCTGGCAGCTCTATCCTCAGCACCCTTCCACCAATATACTCATTCTCTCGCCTCTGAACATGTCCAAACCATCGAAGTCTGCTCTCTCAAATCTTGTCTCCAAAACATCCAACTTTGGCTGTCCCTCTGATGAGCTCATTTCTAATCCTATCCAACCTGCTCACTCCGAGCGAGAACCTCAACATCTTCATTTCTGCTACCTCCAGTTCAGGCAAATAATGCATCTGTGGTACTCTTTCTAGGCATGAAACCATACTGTTGCTCGCAGATACTTAATTCTGTCCCAAGTCTAGCCTCCACTACTCTTTCCCATAACTTCATTGTGTGGCTCATCAACTTTAGTCCTCTATAATTCCCACAGCTCTGAATATGGCCTTTGTTCTTAAAAATGGGAACTAGAACACTTTTCCTAGGCATCTTTTCGCCCGCTAGTATTCTGTTGAATAAGTTGGTCAAAAACTCCACAGCCATCTCTCCAAATTGCTTCCATACCTCCACCGGTATGTCATCAGGACCAACTGCCTTTCCATTTTTTCATCCTTTGTAGTGCCTTTCTGACTTCCCCTTTACTCATCATTGGCACTTCCTGGTCCTTCACACTTACCTCTTCTATTCTTCCTCTAATTTTGTTGTTCATCAACTTCTCAAAGTATTCTTTCCATCTATTTAACACACTACTAGCACCACTCAACACATTTTCATCAATATCCTTAATCACACTGAACTGCTGCACATCGTTCCCATCTCTATCCCTCTGTCTGGCCAACCTGTAGAGATCCTTTTCTCTTTCTTTCGTGTCCAACCTGGTGTACATGTCTTCATATGCCTCTTGTTTAGCCTTTGCCACCTCTACCTTTCCCCTACGTCGCATCTCGATGTACTCCTTTCGCCTCTCCTCAGTCCTCTCAGTGTCCCACTTCTTCGCAAATCTCTTTCCTTGTATGACTCCCTATATTTTGGGGTTCCAACACCAAGTCTCCTTCTCCCCTTTCCTACCAGAAGATACACCAAGTACTCTCCTGCCTGTGTCTCTGATTACCTTGGCTGTCGTAGTCCAGTCTTCCGGGAGCTTCTGCTGTCCATCGAGAGCCTGTCTCACCTCTTTCCGAAAGGCCGCACAACATTCTTCCTTTCTCAACTTCCACGACATGGTTCTCAGCTCTACCTTTGTCTTCTTAATCTTCCTACCTATTACCAGAGTCATCCTACACACCACCATCCTATGCTGTCAAGTTACACTCTCCCCTACCACTACTTTACAGTCAGTAATCTCCTTCAGATTACATCGTCTGCACAAAATATAATCCACCTGCGTGCTTCTACCTCCGTTCTTGTAGGTCACTAGGTCATGTTCCTCCCTCTTCTGGAAATAAGTTATTACTACAGCCATCTCCATCCTTTTTGCAAAGTCCACCACCATCTGTCCCTCGAAGTTCCTTTCCTGGATGCTGTACTTACCCATCACTTCTTCATCGCCCCTGTTTCCTTTACCAATATGTCCATTACAATCTGCACCAATCACAACTCTCTCGCTGTCTGGGATGCTCAGAACTACTTCATCTAGTTCCTTCCAGAATTTCTCTTTCAACTCGAGGTCACATCCTACCTGCTCAATTTCAAATTTTAGTCTCATCACTCGATCTGATACTCTTTCCACCTCCAAGACATTCTTAGCCAGTTTTTCCTTTAAAATAACCCCTACTCCATTTCTCTTCCCATCTACTCCGTGGTAGAATAATTTAAACCCTGCTCCTAAACTTCTAGCCTTACTACGTTTCCACCTGCTCTCTTGGATACACAGTACATCAACCTTTCTCCTAATCATCATGTCAACCAACTCCTGGGCTTTTCCTGTTATAGTCCCAACATTCAAAGTCCCTACACTTAGTCGTAGGATCTGTGCATTCCTCTTTTTCTTCTGACGACAGATCCGGTTTCCTCCTCTTCTTTGAATTTGCCTTGAGGATGCGAGGTTAAAAGTGCAGAGATGTTCAGAAGTAGCTACATTGTGTCTTTGTGGATCTAGAGAAAGTCTATGACAGAGTTCGAAGAGAGGAGCTGTGGTACTGCATCCGTAAGTCTGGTGTGGTGGAGACGTATGTTAGAATAGTACAGGACATGTATGAGTGCAGCAGAACAGTGGTGAGGTGTGCTGTAGGTGTGATAGAAGAATTTAAGGTGGAGGTGGGACTCCATCGGGGATCAGCTCTGAGCCCCTTCCTATATACGGTGGTAATGGATAGGGTGACAGATGAGGTTAGACTGGAATCCCCTTGTACAATAATGTTCGGAGATAACATTGTGAAAGTAGGGAGCAGGTGGAGGAAAAATTAGAAAGATTGAGGTATTTACTGAAAAGGAAAAGAATGAAGATAAACTGAAGGTAAACAGAATATAGTGAAGAAAACAAGTATTTGAACACCGTGCTATATTGCAAGTGCATGTCCACTGTGAGAGATAATCTAAAAAGAAAAATCCAGAAATCACAATGTATGATTTTTTTTTTTTGACAATTTCTGTGATACAGCTACAAATAAGTATTTGAACACCTGTCTATCAGCTACAATTCTGACACTCAAAGACCTGTTAGCCATTAAAAGTCCACCTCCACTACATCCTGAATCAGATGCACCTAATGTGAGGTCGTTAGTTAAGTTTGCCACTGACCACTTGGATAATACAGATGAGTCATGGGAGAAGGTTTTGTGGTCAGTTGAGACCAAAATGGAACTTTTTGGTCATTATTCCACGAACTATGTTTGGAGGAAGACGATTTGAGTTCCATCTCAAGAACACCATCCCTACTGTGAAGCATGAGGTTGGTAGCTTCATGCTTTAGGGGTGCTTTTCTGCACATGGGACACGACAACTGCACTCTATTAAGCTGTATCACACAAATAAATTGTTTAAAAAAATCATACATTGTGATTTTTGGATTTTTCTTTTTAGATTCTCTCTCTCACAGTGGATATGCACCTGCGATGAAAATTTCAGACCCCTCCATGATTTCCAAGTGGAAGAACTTGCAATATTGCAGGGTGTTCAAACGCTCATTTTCTTCACTGTATGTCTGTAAATGAGGGGTGGCGGGAGAAGAGTGAGGGTCCAGGGGAACCATGGGATGACCCATTTCACACTGGAGCGAAAGTTTTGCAGCTGGCCTCGGAACGCCTTGGGATCCTCCCGGAAGAGCTGGATGAAGTGGCTGGGGAGAGGGAAGTTTGGGCATCCCTGGTAAAACTACTGCCCCCGTGAGCCGACCTGGGATGCTTGGTTGTAAAAGTAGTACAATAAAAACTGGGCATGGCCTGGCCACTGCCATGGGCGGCGCTTCTTGTGGGGCGGCGTGGCCTGGCCTCTGCTCTGGGCGGTGCCACCTGACAGCTGTCACAGCTGTGTTGCATTCGAGACACTAATTGACCAAGCACTTGAGTGGTGAATGTGTCACCGGCATTTGCCAGTTCGTTGCATATGTATCACCGGATTATAGGTTACTCCGCTACTGTACATAAGTTGCAAGTTTAGTGTATAGCAACCCTTTGTCACAGCGAGCCTGTGCCACCATAGTCAAGTCACGTTTTTGTTCATGTTTCCAAGTTTTGCCTTGTAGCCACTGAACCTCGATTCATGTTTTTGGACCCTGCCTTAGCGTAGCATTTTTGTGCCTCTGCCTTCTTGGACTGCTTAAAGTATGTTTGACCTGAGTTGGGAATAAAACCTTTCTAAACATTATGCCTTTGCCTGGGAGTCCTGCATTTCGGTCCGCCCCCATGCTGCTGACCCACGACAAATAATTGTGCTTACTATCTAAAATTATCACATCAAAATAATCGTGATTAGCATTTTGGCCATAATCATGCAGCTCTAAAATGCGGGATGAGAAATATTTTAACTGCAAGGTATTGCAATTTACCCTGTTTTGAAATTGCAGTTGTAATAATGCAATGTTGTTTCTCAAGCTTTCTCTTAAAAGTACAATTATATGTAACTAAGGTGTGAGTATTGTATGTTAATTTTTAATATTTAGTAGTATTTTAGTATTACGAAGGTCAGTTAATTTCCATTATATTGATTATAGAAAAAAAAAATCTGTCTTTCTCTAGAGTCCACCCAACCATGTGATCCCCCGGACAGAGGAGCTCTACATCTACAGTCCACTGGGGACAGCTTTTAAGGTGTCAGGAAAAGACCATACGACTAAAAACCCCAGTATCATCACCATGTAAGGCCTGTCAGTATATTTTTCTTGATTGAACAATTACTTTCCAAGCTGATGTTATTATATTGGTGTGTTTCTTTTGGGTCGTCTTGCAGATTTGCAATATGGAACACGATGATGGGCACATCCATACTCAGTATACCTTGGGGTATAAAGCAGGTGAAAATTTTGTTTTACACATTTTAAGCACCATACATTTACTGTACCTCTGACATGTTAAAAATGTCAAATCAATAGAAAGAATTTCTGTTTTTCCCCTTCAGGCTGGTTTCTCTCTTGGGATCCTCATCCTTATCTTCACAGGCTTAGTTATGCTGTATTGTTGTTACATTGTCCTCAAATCACCAAAGGCAATACGTAAGTTCAAACTTATTCTGTTTCACAATTTGAAGTACTACTTCATCTGTGCAGTTCAACTTTGCAGTGGTAAATTTTCTCCTATCTAATCATTGGTTTTGGAAATGCTAGAATTGAGACACGCAGCTCTTGTGGCAGAGAAGATCGGATCAATTCTCAAAATAAAAGACATTTAGAGTAGATGTAGAGTACAATTCCCTTTTATCCTGTTGGATTTCAATATGAAGCTTGTGAGGCGTCAAACTTTTTTGCATCGATCGCCAATGTTTCGCTGTAACTCTGACATTGCGTCCTCCTCCATCCAAATTCTTAATCCCGTGTACATATCCTTGTGTGGAATAGTTGACACCTCTCTGTAGAACTATTTTGGAGAAGTCTGACGCATTTGGCAAAAAACATACCCCAATATTATATGGAATACGCGATATAGGACCCGGTTCAAACCTATTATTTTCAGTCGCCATTTTGGAAGATTGTGCGGCATTGCAACTGTAGCTAAGGGGGGCGGAGCTGAAGTTCGCCGGTCAGAAAGGTCCACTGTCAAGATTTCAAGAAGCAGACTTGACGTTCCTTTTTTTCCCCTAGTCTATATGTTCTCCCCCCTCATTTACTAATGTGGCAAAGCAGTGAGCAGCTAGGCTTTCATTGGCGAGATTGCTCCAGCTTGTTCTTCTTGGCCACCATCTGATGGATATTCAGGGCATTGTGTGCAGGCACATCGTCATTGTCATCGTCCACAAGTTGTCTTCCCACAACTCCTGTCTCCTGCGCACTGAACAAAGAAAACTATCATCATATCATCTTGGCAAGAACTCCCTGGTGATGCCTGTGAGGAACAATGTGATTAACATGACTTTGGGCACAGGGAGAATATACTAACTCCACACAGTTGGGGCCAGAATTTGAACCCCGGTCCATAGAACCAGAACTTGGTCTTTGTGCTATTTACCACTAAAGGTTTAAGTGGCATGGGCAATGGATGATTTTATAATGTCTTCAACTAAACATTTGAATTTGAGAAAAGTATTTATAAAGTCCTGACGATCCTTCTTGAGGACAATTTGACACTTTTACAGTAATTTATAAAACTATTGATCAACATTTAATTTTCAGAATGTCCCGATACAATCATGTAATGGAAAATTAGTGTTAATCGTGATTTTTAGTAGGTGGAGGTTTTGTTAAAGATTGTTTTTATCAATTCTCTGTTACAAAGTGGTACTATGTATTGGTACAATTACCACAGTAGTGGTACACATGGTGCAGACAGGGCGGGTCCAATACCCACTCAGTGACAATGTGAATGGTTGTCCATGTCTCAATGTGCTCTGCGACCTATTGACGACCACTTCAGGGTGTAGTCCGTCTTTCGCCCAAAGTCACCTGGGATAGGCTCCAGCTCCCAGAGATCCTGAACAACATATTTGTGGGGTATCCGGTAATAATTCCAGCTCCACAGTGGATCAGAGGAAACAATGTAGACAGTGGCAAGTCATCACTCATATTGAACAATAACATTTATTCAAATAACACAGAGTAACAAAGCCACAAAAACAAGTTTATATAAAGAACAAGTAAACAGAGTACAAAAATCTTTTACCAAAAAATACTCCCTTCCAAAAATATTGGAACAGTAAGGTTAATACCTTAGTTTTTTATTGTATACTGAAGATATTTGGGTTTAAGATCAAAAGATGAATGAGACAGAATTTCAGCTTTTATTTTTTTGTATTTACTATGGATACAGAAAGTTTTTAGACCCCCTTAAATTTTTCAGTACCATAATTTCTCGAGTATAATGCGTCCAGAAGTATAATGCGCACCCCCAAAGTTGACCTAAAAAAAAATCACTAAAACCCCTCTACCAATGTACAATGCGCACTACCAATTTGCTGCTACCCATATGCTCAAAATATTGGGAATTATCTGTATTTATATTTTGTTAGGTTTGTACTTGTATTGTTTTTCAAAAAACTGTGTGTAACGATCATTAATAATAATCATTGTGTACGTGACAGGCTACAGGACACGCTTCTCCTGGTCCCTATAATTGTCAGAACAGAATCCCTCAACCAACTAAAATAAATGCTCATTGATGACATAACATTTTATTAATACTGTTGATAACGCATGTTACAGTGTTAAATAAAATAAAACTATTTCATACTGTTTAACTTAGATTTTTTGCATTAAATATTTGTGCATAGTGCAGTTTATCCTCTACATAACACATCCTTGGCCAAGACTTCAAAAGCAACATCTGGCTCATCTCCAATCTGAAAAATATCCATCAAAGCTACCTTTGGAGTCTTGGTCTAGTTCTTGTGCCCCCTGAATTCATGAACAGTGATCCTATTTTGCTCCCACCGCCATGTCATCCTCTGTGCCATCCATGGCGTTTGTGGGGAACCATTTTTTGAATCCCAAGAGTTTTGGTTCTGCAGCGCAGCCTCTAGCCCATGTGGCTATCAAAACAATGTGAGCTCAAAATATGTTGAAACAAGCGTATTGGGCACATAAAAAAAAAAAAAAAAAACATTTCGATTGTGTGCGCTCTCCCATTTATTTTTAATGTGCCCAAGACGCTCGTATTACGTAGTTTGAGCTCACGTTATTGTAATACCAACCTGAAGCCATTGATGCGAGCTATCGCTGTTTCGGACTGTCGCGCTACTTCCGGGTTAGCGGCAATCATCGGCATGAGAGATGATTCTTTTTTTTTTTTTTTTAAAGCAGCTGCACAAATAGTCATTGTAGTCGACATTTTTTTGTCTTGGTTTATGTTTAAACAAACTCACGGGCAGTTGTTTCTGATCTTTGGTGCAGTAGCAACAAACATGCTGTGCTAACGACCGTAAAATGCAAGCTCCCTGAGGAGGTCATAGAGTTCAGTTTGGGGGCGCACATTACCGTAATAAATATAAATGTGTAACATAAGACATCGAATATCACATTGAAATATATATGCATACCTTTTTTTTTTTACCATTCTATATACCTGTATACAACAATACAATGTAATTGTATTTTTTATTTTTCATCCATACCAAAATATAATGTGCTCTATTAACTTTTTGAAAATATTTTTGGAAAAATTTGTGTATTATTTTCAAGAAATTACAGTATTTGTTTTATTGAAGCCATTTGCTAAATTCAATTTTCATTTTTTTCTCATTATTTTGCACCCCACCTAACCTGAATTTGAACATTTCACAGCTTTATTATAAAAACAAACAAACAAAGCTGAAATACAGTCATACTTATACGAACAATAAATTCAGGTTACCAAAACCCTCCCTGGAAATTTTTTTATCTCTAGTTACGAAGAAAATATGAGCATAAGGAAGCCTTTGTCTGTTGGTGTGAATGTAAAGGGTTTGTCTATTTGTGCCCTGCAATCAACCAGTGATCATTTTGGGGTGTACCCTGCCTCTCGCCCAAAGTCATCTTAGATGTAGTCCACCTCAACTGCAACCTTAGTGAGGATAATCATGACTGAAAGTGGATGCATGGACTTACAGAGCACCACGTGCAGAGAAAAATGCTACCAGGAATATTAATTCACCTGTGGAAATGTATTTTCAATGAATATCAATTTATGGTCCCTTGTATGTCAATTAAAAGCTGTAGGACTTGAACAACTGAGTGTTCGCAACATAAAATATTTGTCACCCTCTGTCCTTTTGATTTGTGCAGCCTATGCGGACACATCCGACTGGGAATTTCCTGATGTCTGTCGGTACTACTTTGGAAAGTTTGGCCAGTGGTCCAGCTTAGTCTTCTCAATGGTGTCTCTAATTGGAGCGATGGTGGTTTATTGGGTCCTCATGTCCAACTTCCTCTACAACACTGGCCAGTTTATCTACAGTAAGAAAAAAATATTTCTATCAAACCAGCAATTAAAACCTGTGCCATCATGTAAGTTTTAAATCACTATTAGAATGTTGTTGCAGGCTACTTTTTTCTCACTATAGAATCTTTGTAAAAACTACTGGACTGAACAGGAGGATAAACTGATGTTGAAATGTGGAGGCACATTTATTGCTTTTTGGTACTTGGAGGGTTTACCTTAGCTGTATTTTCGATTTTGCTTGAACCCAAGTATTCTCTCTCCTGTTTACAGACTATGCTCATCATATTAACACATCAGATTCAGAGTTTGGGACGAATGACACGGACAGAGGTAAGTCATAAATCAAACATTTCTTAAATATAATTTCCAACCAGATTCACAACAAAATTTAGACATCTAGCATTGCATTTCTTACAACCAATATAGCAGTTTATCACCATTTATTGATTTTATTCAGATATTGATTAATATTGGATTTCAAGTGAACGTGGGAGACAAGACCCCATGAAGCACACCTGAGCTCCCATAAAGACAGTATATAATCATTGAGGTGCATGTTTGTTAAAATTAATTATTTTACTGAAAATACAAAATTTTTCCATGTGATAAAACGCATTGTTCATGTGATGTACAGTGGATATAAAACATTTACACCAGATCAACCAATAGTAACACTCGATCGCAATCGACACACTGGGCACCCCTGGTCTCACACTTCTGTTCAAAAATCAGGTTTTTGTGCTATATACAGGTGAGATAAAGACAATTTTAGAACGGTCTTCATCATTGTCACTTACAACCTGGAAGGAAGGAAATAATCGTGGCTGGCTCATCCTTGGGTGCAGTTTCCAGATAGTTGAAGGTGCCACATTCATCTGTTCAAACAATTATATGCAAGTATCACACCGCACAGGAAAGAAATGGACTTTTTATTCCAGACATGAACTTGTTTTCGTTTGAAATGTGCACATCGACCCCAGAATAAAAGCTAAAGACCCTGTGAAGATGCTGGATGAAGCTGGTAAGAAAGTGTCATTATCTACAGTGAAACAAGTCCTCCACCGTCATGGGCCAAAAGGCCACTCTCTCGGAATAAAAACTCTTAAAGAAACATAAAAAGCCAGATTACAGTTTGCAATCAGAAACCAATACGAATATATATCTTATCTTCTGGAGTCATGTCCTGTGATCTGATGAGCAAAAGTGGAGCTGTTTGGCCATAAAGACCAATGTTACATCTGGAGGAAAAATGGGGACGCTTATAGACCTGACAACACCATAACAGCTGCAAAGCATGGAGGTGGCAGCATCATGTTTTGGGGCAGTTTTGCTGCGACAGGAACTGGAGGCCTGCATCAAATGGACGGCATCTTGAAGAAAGAACATTACATGGAGATATTAAGGCAGCATCTCAAGACATCAGCCAGGAAGCTAAAACTTGGCTGCAAATTAATCTCCTAAATGGATAATGACCCAAAGCAAACTGCCAAAATGGTTAAAAAGTGGCTTGAGGATAACAAAGTCAATGTATTGGAGTGGCCATCACAAAGCCCTGATATGAATCCCATCGAAGATTTGTGAGCTCTGAAAAGGCTTGTTCACACAAGGAAACTGACAAACCTAACTCAGTTACACCAGTTCTGTCAAAAGGAATGGGCCAGGATTCCAGGAGAAGTACTCTCAGAAGGTTATGGAAGGTTACCCAAAATATATGACCCAAATCATGTAGTTCAAAGGAAATGCTACTCATCACTAAGGAAATTCATGTAAACTTTTGCCCACCAAGAAAATAATGTAAAATTCTCTAAGAAATTTCTCTTTACTGTAGCATTTAACAAAAATTATTTTGGTGATCCTGACTGTCCTGAAGCAGGAGAGTTTTAGTCCGATTTGACTTCAAACAGTGAGACCAAAAATTACTTTTAAACTTTTTGTACAGTTTGTCTGGCTTCAACTTTAATGTACTCAACTGAATGACCACATATGTGATCACCTGTGTAAATGTACATACAATATGTATTTAAACACATATACAACACACACACACACACACACACACACACACACACTTTAAACCCACATTATCAGAACCACCTGTAAATGAATACCGTATTTTCGGGACCACGAGGCGCATTGTATTAAAAGTTGCAGTCTCAGATGCAGCTGCAATTTCAGTATTTCACACATAAATAAGGCATACTGTATTATTGGGCACAGGCATGGTGCCGCTCATGAGACAGTGAGGCACAACTGTACCTTTATTTATGAAAGTAGAAACATTGAAACCAAAAGCAGAAACCAAGCTTAGACTTTTTTCCCCCCACTACAACAGTTGCAAGCAAATTACCAGTCAACATGCAAGCCTCCCCCACAGTGTCACACCAAACCAAAATCATTACACCACACCAAACAGAACAGCACAACCAGCAAACAACAAAAGAACCAAAACAATGAGCAAAGAAATAATTGACACAAAACATGCACTTCAAACGCTATTTACATTTTGTTTAGCGCCGCAAAGCATATACCGTATTGCTATATAGCGACACTAGCTAAAAACATATGGTAGCATGCACGGACACTATTTCAAAAGGCACCAGGAGCAAAACTGAATTCGGTTGTACTTTATTGAAGTATTTAACAATGTTCGTATTCACGTTATTTTTTTTATTAATTTTCCTCCACAAATCTGTCAAAGTCCTTATCTTCTGTATCCAAAATGAATAGCTGGGCAAGTTCTCCATCAAACACGCCAGGTTCGCTTTAGTCCAGACATGTCAAACATACGGCCCGCAGGCTGGACCCGGCCCGTTAGATGATTTCATCTGGCCCGGCATAAATTCAAAGTATATTTATGAAAAAAAAAAGGAATTCTCCACCTCATTTCGCTTAAAAGTTGTGATTTTTTTTTTTTTTTTTTTAATAAATACAAAACAAATGCGCTCAAGTCTGACACTGACACTGACACTTCACAGGAAATAAACATTCGCAAAGTGATGTGTTCAAGTAAAAATAAACCGTCAATTTTGCTTCACCATTCACTACTACTCAAGTTATTAGTCAACACAACCTTCCCAAAATGGCACTGTCAAAAAAAAGAAAAGTGGACACGGAGTGCAGAGTTTTCCAGGAAAAATGGACTGAGAAGTATTTTTTCACAGAAGTAAATGCAAAACCTGTGTGCTTAGTATGTAATCAGCAAGTTGCAGTGTTCGGTGCCAGACTACATTGCAGGGTCGTAACAGAGTTGTCACTCAATATTATGACAGCATAAGTGCATTCAAGATGAATTTGTCACTGCGGCAGTCGCAGCTATCCAACGGTGACACCGCACCATTTCTCTTGTCTCACAGCTATGGGTACGAAGGCACCGAACCGTCCCAATAATCCATCCATCCATTTTCTTTGCTGCTTATCCTCACAAGGGTCACGGGGACTGCTGGAGCCTATCCCAGCTGTCAACCGGCAGGAGGGGGGGGTACACCCCGAACTGGTTGCCAGCCAATTGCAGGGCACATAGAGACAAACAGCCGCACTTATAATCACACCTAGGGGCAATTAAGAGTGTCCAATTAATGTTACATGTTTTTGGGATGTGGGAGGAAACCGGAGTGCCCGGAGAAAACCCACGCAGGCACGGGGAGAACATGCAAACTCCACACAGAGGGGGGTGGGATCGAACCCGGGTCCTCAGAACTGTGATACCAACACTTTACCAACTGGGTCACCACCCCACCCGTCCTGATAATGATTTGGATAAATATAAAGACAACATAACAGTTTTGGACCAAGAGTTTAAATAGAGGTTTCAGGTATTCAGTGAACTTGAGAACACATTTGGCTTTTTACATTGAAGCCTTCTGATATGCCGGCTGACATTCAACTCGAGCTTATTGACTTGCAATGCGATTCCGTGATGAAGGATAAATTTGGGTCCGTGGGATTGGATAAGTTTTATCAATATCGCTTCCCAGGTTACCCCAAATTAACAGCAATGGCTGCAAAGGTTCTATTCATGTTTGGGACTACTTTTCGTTGTGAACAATAATAAAACAAAGTAAAATGTGCTGCAAATCAGGATTGGATACCTAATATTGAGGTACTTGTCTTCTTCTTCTTCTTTTCCTTTCGGCTTGTCCCGTTAGGGGTCGCCACAGCGTGTCATCTTTTGCCATCTTAGCCTATCTCCTGCATCTTCCTCTCTAACCCCAACTGCCCTCATGTCTTCCCTCACCACATCTATAAACCTTCTCTTTGGTCTTCCTCTCGTTCTTTTGCCTGGGAGCTCCATCCTCAGCATCCTTCTACCAATATACTCACTCTCTCGCCTCTGAACATGTCCAAACCATCGAAGTCTGCTCTCTCGAATCCTGTCTCCAAAACATCCAGCTTTGGCTGTCCCTCTAATGAGCTCATTTCTAATCCTATCCAACCTGGTCACTCCGAGCGAGAACCTCAACATCTTCATTTCTGCCACCTCCAGTTCAGCTTCCTGTTGTTTCTTCAGTGCCACCGTCTCTAATCCGTACATCATGGCCGGCCTCACCACTGTTTTGTAAACTTTGCCCTTCATCCTAGCAGACACTCTTCTGTCACATAACACACCAGACACCTTTCGCCAGCTGTTCCAACCTGCTTGGACCCGTTTCTTCACTTCCTGACCACACTCTCCATTGCTCTGTATTGTTGACCCCAAGTATTTGAAGTCGTCCACCCTCGCTATCTCTTCTCCCTGTAGCCTCACTCTTCCCCCTCTACTTTTCTCATTCACGCACATATATTCTGTTTTACTTCGGCTAATCTTCATTCCTCTCCTTTCCAGTGCATGTCTCCATCTTTCTTATTGTTCCTCTGCATGCTCCCTGCTTTCACTGCATATCACAATATCATCTGCGAACATCATGGTCCAAGGGGATTCCAGTCTAACCTCATCTGTCAGCCTATCCATTACCACTGCAAACAGGAAGGGGCTCAGAGCTGATCCCTGATGCAGTCCCACCTCTACCTTAAATTCCTCTGTCACACCTAAGGCACACCTCACCATTGTTTTGCTGCCATCATACATGTCCTGTACTATTTTAACATACTTCTCTGCCACACCAGACTTACACATGCAGTACCACAGTTCCTCTCTTGGTACTCTGTCATAGGCTTTCTCTAGATCCACAAAGACACAATGTAGCTCCTTCTGACCTTCTCTGTACTTTTCCACGAGCATCCTCAAGGCAAATAATGCATCTGTGGTACTCTTTCTAGGCATGAAACCATACTGTTGCTCGCAGATACTTACTTCTGTCCTGAGTCTAGCCTCCACTACTCTTTCCCATAACTTCATTGTGTGGCTCATCAACTTTATTCCTCTATAGTTCCCACAGCTCTGAACATCCCCTTTGTTCTTAAAAATGGGAACTAGAACACTTTTCCTCCATTCTTCAGGCATCTTTTCACCCGCTAGTATTCTGTTGAATAAGTTGGTCAAAAACTCCACAGCCATCTCTCCAAATTGCTTCCATACCTCTACCGGTATGTCATCAGGACCAACTGCCTTTCCATTTTTCATCCTTTGTAGTGCCTTTCTGACTTCCCCCTGAGTAATCATTTCCACTTCCTGGTCCTTCACTCTTGCCTCTTCAACTCTTCCTTCTCTCTCATTTTCTTCATTCATCAACTTCTCAAAGTATTCTTTCCATCTATTTAGCACACTACCGGCACCAGTCAACACATTTCCATCTCTATCCTTAATCACCCTAACCTTCTGCACATCCTTCCCATCTCTATCCCTCTGTCTGGCCAACCTGTAGAGATCCTTTTCTCCTTCTTTCGTGTCCAACCTGGTGTACATGACTTCATATGCCTCTTGTTTAGCCTTTGCCACCTCTACCTTTGCCCTACGTCGCATCTCGATGTATTCTTTACGGCTCTCCTCAGTCCTCTCAGTATCCCACTTCTTCTTCGCTAATCTCTTTCCTTGTATGACTCCCTGTATTATGGGGTTCCACCACCAAGTCTCCTTCTCCCCTTTCCTACCAGATGACACACCAAGTACTCTCCTGCCTGTCTCTCTGATCACCTTGGCTGTCGTCGTCCAGTCTTCCGGGAGCTTCGGTTGTCCATCGAGAGCCTGTTTCACCTCTTTCCGGAAGGCCGCACAACATTCTTCCTTTCTCAGCTTCCACCACATGGTTCTCTGCTCTACCTTTGTCTTCTTAATCTTCCTACCCACCACCAGAATCATCCTACATACTACCATCCTATGCTGTCGAGCTACACTCTCCCCTACCACTACTTTACAGTCAGTAACCTCCTTCAGATTACATCGTCTGCACAAAATATAATCTACCTGCGTGGTTCTACCTCCGTTCTTGTAGGTCACTAGGTCATGTTCCTCCCTCTTCTGGAAATAAGTTATCACTACAGCCATCTCCATCCTTTTTGCAAAGTCCACCACCATCTGTCCCTCGAAGTTCCTTTCCTGGATGCTGTACTTACCCATCACTTCTTCATCGCCCCTGTTTCCTTTACCAATATGTCCATTACAATCTGCACCAATCACAACTCTCTCGCTGTCTGGGATGCTCAGAACTACTTCATCTAGTTCCTTCCAGAATTTCTCTTTCAACTCGAGGTCACATCCTACCTGCTCAATTTAAAATTTTAGTCTCATCACTCGATCTGATACTCTTTCCACCTCCAAGACATTCTTAGCCAGCTTTTCCTTTAAAATAACCCCTACTCCATTTCTCTTCCCATCTACTCCGTGGTAGAATAATTTAAACCCTGCTCCCAAACTTCTAGCCTTACTACCTTTCCACCTGCTCTCTTGGATGCACAGAATATCAACCTTTCTCCTAATCATCATGTCAACCAACTCCTGAGCTTTTCCTGTCATAGTCCCAACATTCAAAGTCCCTACACTCAGTTGTAGGCTCTGTGCATTCCTCTTTTTCTTCTGATGCTGGATCCGGTTTCCTCCTCTTCTTTGTCTTCGACCCACAGTAGCTGAATTTCCACCGACGCCCTGCAGGTTAGCAGTGCCGGGGGCGGGCGTTGTTAACCCGGGCCACGACCGATCCGGTATGGGATTCTTTAGATGAATGCTCATATTTGTTTGGCACAGTTTTTACGCTGGATGCCCTTCCTGACGCAACCCTCTGCATTTATCCGGGCTTGGGACCGGCCTACAGATTGCACTGGTTTGTGCCCCCATAAGGCTGCATTATTTACTTTTTTATTTTTATTTATTTATTTATTTATTTATTTTATTATTTTTATTTGCATTATGTACTTGTGAAGGCAAAAAATGCCAAGTTTCAGGAGCCACCACCTACAAGTAGACAACAGGAGTGCAGTGAGAGAGGGAAAAAAAGTGTGCTGACAAATTTGTTTGCACTCATGAATACAGATCATTATAAAATAAGATTAATCTGGTTTCAATTAATACGGACAATTAGACAATATTGTGCAGTATATTCTCAGCTTCAGTCGGCTCAGCCTAGCATTTTGATCTGATGTAGTCTAATCTTATTACTAAAAAACAAAGATAAATATTTGGAGTTGACATTCTTTTACTGATCTGGCCCACCTGGGAACAGAAAGTCTGGCTCCAGCCCCTGAGTCAAACTGAGTTTGACATGCCTGCTCTCGTCATTGTCAGTCAAGTCTCGGTGCCCTGCGGCTCCTCAGATATGATGCCAGCTTTTCAAACAACAATGGAAGCAGACACGTTTGCTCAAGCATCCACAATCCATTCACAAATTGTGGCGTAACTCGCTCGGCGCTGCCCCTCAGTCTTAACAAAGCTGTGTTCGCCATTTTTCATCCATCGCTCCCACGCCACTCGCAACTTCACTTTGTACACGTTTCCATTTATGTCCAGTGGTTGAAGTTGGGCCACCAAGCCTCCCAGAATAATAGCAATCTCTGAGTTCATTTGTTGCTCTTGTTTTTTCATGGCGGTTGTTTGTTCGTTGTTCTTTAATCATTAATCCATTGCTCGAGTCCAACTCGGGCCACCTCACCTTCTTTCTGCGGGCAACTCATCTTTGTCTTCTAGACTTGGCAAAGCTCGTTTTCCTGCTACTTCCACTTCAGCACCGTGGATTCGTTGATTTTGAATTCTCTCACTGTTGCTTGATTCCCATGTTCTGCCGCAAAACTGATAGTTGGTCCCATTTTTGGTGGTCCTCAGCCAAAACGTTGTTTTGCACAAAAAAATAACGGGGGGGGGGGGTAGCTTGAGCGTCCTCTCCCATACCCACACTTCGCCCTGTAAAGTCCAGATGCTGTCCTCTCACACGTCCGCTTATCTTCTATATAAGTAGCGTGTTGGCAGGAAATGCTCCCATTCAGTTACCGATTTTGGAAGTTGGTTCACATGTAAGGCGCTCCACATTATAAGGCGCCCTGTCCATTTTGGAGAAAATTTAAGACTTAAAAGTCCGTCTTATAATTGTGAAAATACGGTACATATTTTATCGCCCGACTATGATACGCGGAAAGTGACAGTTCACCGCCACAAAACAGCTGTTTCCACATTAATGCCAACAAGTGGAATTGAGAAATAAATAATAATTCCAAAACACCCAGGAAAAGAAGTCTATGCGGATGGAAGTCTCATTCAAGAAAGGTGGGAACGCGAATAGTTGTTCCAATGTAAAAGACCGGTATGTCTTGGTCTTACGAAGTTGTATCAGTTATTAGAGTACAATCTGCGTCGGCATTTTGACACTAAACACTGAGCTACAGTGCCTCTGCATAGCTTGTGCATAGCCTGCCGCCCAACACGTTAAAAAAAGTTGCTGCGCAGGGAAAGCTGTGGTGAACTTACCTCTCATGATTGGCGTGTTTTAGTCACATGCTGTAATAACTTATTCACAGTTCCTCCAAGTACTACTTACACAACTGTTATCTCCATCGATAGCATTATTAAATGTATCATCTGGTCTATTTGGTCCATTTGTTCAAGCAAATACTCTTCCATGGTGGCCATTGTTGTTGTTTAATTCCTTTTTAGTTATGGAAAGAAAGTAAAACAACTACCGGAAATTACCAAAATGTGCTGATGAAACGCTGAGTCGTTTTAGTCAATACCAGCCATATCGACACCCCTAACTTGTATAAGAACTGTGGCACATTTTCAAAACTGCGTGCATGGTGTGCACTGGAGTACAAAGGCAAACTATGTGCAGTCGAGATGCAGTGACTGCAGCAAGGTCGCCGCACACACAAGTATAAAGAGGTATGAAGAGGCCTTGAAGCTTCTACCAGTAAGTGAAAAACAAAAAGAACAGCCAAAAGGCAGGTCAGTGCTGACTCACAATTAATGAGTTTGAATGCAGTTGGTCCTTTGTGAAAATGAAAAGGTTTGCAATTACAGTGAAGAAAACTTTTTGAACACCCTGCTATACACAAATAGTTAAAAAAAAAATTATACATTGTGATTTCTGGATTTTTTTTTTTTTTTAGATCATCTCTCTCACATGTACCTACGATGACAATTTCAGACCCCTCCATGATTTCTAAGTGGGAGAACTTGTAATAGCAGGGTGTTCAAATACTTATTGTCCTCACTGTAGTTACCATGAGCCTTGAAAAAAACAAAACAAAAAAACTTCCAAATGTACTAATACAAACGTGACTCATTTTTTTAAAAACGAAAATAAATATGACAGAAGCCTGATATAGCTTTTTTCTTTGTACACAGTAAGATAAAACATTTTGTATTGTGATGTTTGCTGTTTTTTCACATTGTTTTCCCTGTGACAGAGATGGATAGAGAACCCATATATAAAACACAATAAACACAATTTAAGAGTACTCTTACTTTAGAATAATGATTCAAGTAAAAGTAAAAAGTAGAACTCCAAATATTTACACGAGTAAGAGTAAAAATGTATTCAGTCAAAAACTTACTCAAGTAAAGAGTAACTCGTAACTTGATTTAAAAAAAAAAAAAAAAAAAATCTGAGACTAAATGTATAAATAAATAAAAAATATATATGTAGCGCAATCCACACAGACATGGCCACTATTTTAAATTGCCTGAAAACCATGTTTTATAATGACTAAATGAAAAAGCTCTTTGCTGACCAGACTTATGGATTATGCGTGACTGATGATAAATACAAGTAGCTATGGGCATGCCGATCATCATAATGGAGTAAAAGTATATATTCTTCACATAAATTTTCAGCTAAAAGAAAAAGGTATGGTTCATTCAAACAACAGCAATTTATCCAAAGTTTTCCTTGAGTAAATGTAATTGAGTAGATCTAGCACGTTTCTGCCCACCCCTGCCCTGTAATAGCATTGTAAAACTACTACTATAATAATGTACACTTTCTTAAATGATTTCCTCTGACAGTGTCAATCAAAACTATATTTCCAGGGTTAGAATACTTGTTACAGATCGTGTGTTGAACGTTACCTACAGCAATTGTAGGTTGAAATTGGCAATTTATTTTTAATTCCGGGACACTGATTTCTAAAGTGTAACTATGAACAAATGTGTGTCTTTCCAAGGTTTTTTTTTTCTCCGCACAAAAAATGTAATGTTGAAAAAGTTAGGAAAAGTGCCAGTCATTTTTGGTTATTGATGTCGTATTTATCAGAAAAATACAAATGACCTTGCAATAAAAGTTGCACTTAGAGAGATTTATTGGTTATAGATTGTGAACCTAGAGTCAGTATTGTAATACTTATTTCTAATTTCTCCACCAGTAATTTGTCCATACCCAAATACTGACACTGAAGGGAATTGCACCTTAGTAACACATTACATCCATACCAGTGGAAATGATACATCTGAGGTCAACTTTGAACACTGGTGGAGCAAAACCAACACCGTACCACTCTTCCTCATCATTCTACTGCTTCCCCTACTTTGCTTCCGCTCAGCCTCCTTCTTTGCAAGGTTCACCTTCTTAGGTAAGTCTGAATAGTAATATTTTCTTCGAGATGACTGTGTTTAAAAACTCTTTTAGAAATCTCCAATTTAGCTATCCAATTTTTTAAATTATCCTAACAAAGATAAAGCCATTTTGTACTTAATTACAGAAAGTGTCTGGCTTGTTCTGAGGCCTGAGTCCATCAGCACTGCACCCTGATAATCTAGTCCTACAGCCTGTGGTTGTAACAAATTCCCATTTTTTTAAATTGGCCTTAAAATAATTATAACCAATATTCGTATGAATTATAACAGTTTCTGATTTAATGTTAATTATTGCTGCGTAAATACTACCAAGTGTAATTATGGTTAATTTGTATTTTTTATTTATATTATTCTTCATCATACATACAATAAATTCACTCAATTATCATTCCTTGTCTAGGCACCATATCAGTGATCTACTTGATTATTCTGGTCACAATGAAATCTGTTCATCTTGGCTTTCACCTTGAGTTCCACTGGTTGGACAGGACCAAGTTTTATGTTCCAGGTAATCCAAATACCTTCTTCGTCAGGCATCATTGCCCCTGCTTGCTTTTGATTGATTGAGGCTTTTGATTGTTTTTTTTTTTACGACTCTTCCATCTATGATATTGAGATAACATAAAAAATCCATTAGTACACTTTTCTTTCAACAAATCTATATCATTTTAGTGAGTCTAGTGAGTTAGTTTTAAATAAACATTTGCTTACACTTGACCTTTACGCTAGACCAGGAGTCTCAAACATATGGCCCATGGACCAGAACCAGTCCATCAATCGGTTCAATTCGTCACGTGCGGAATGAGAACACTATTGCTATTTTTCAATAAAAGTAACTTTTGTTGCTAATTTTGTTAACTGTCGGGTGCACTTTCAACACTTAAATGTCATTGATGCACTTGTGAAGCCCAAATAAAGTTTCGGAAGCATACTAATATAAGAAGAAGAAAACTGATCTAAAATGGTGTGCTGTGTTCACAATACAGTTTTGGAAAAATAAGTGCCTTCTGTAGAAATTTTTCAAGAAATTGAATCTTACAAAATTTCAGTCAAAAGCTTCACTTCTAATGAGGTTGGTTTGTTGGAATCTTTTTGTTTTTTTTCCCGTCCACTGCCACAATTTTCATTATGTATACATTTTTCAAAAGATGCATAACTGAATGGTGGGCACTGACTGATACATAACACTTACATAACACGAAGAAGAGTCAGGTACAATTCTTGAATGTTCTAAAGCAGTCTTCCTTGAAAACCTCTCTTTTTAGTCTATTTAGGAGGTCCCTACCAACGGTGACAAATCTAAAGAGTGGGGGCGAGCAAAAACATGTTTGTGTGACTGTCTGCATGTTGTTGGAAAGTTACGATATGTAAACTAACAAATATGTACAATAACGACATATGTGCTGTGCAAAGCGTTCTTTGCAAGCAGAAGCATTCTCTTCATTGCAGCAAATGTGTGGTAAACATAAATTTTGATTAATAAATCTCACTTTGGTCTAATTCAATAAAGTTCATGTGGACAATTTGGAGAATGTTTATTTTAATTTTTGTTTTTTTTTGTGAGTATAATGTTAATGTTACCTTTCCTCCCATTTTTGTGAGTATAATATTAATGTTACCTGTCCTCCCATTATCTCTCCTTTTGAGACATCCATTAGCTCATGACTCAATTTAGACAAGTTAATTTGGTGCAATTGGTTTATTGTTTGGTCATACATCGAAGTTGTTTGTTTTATTTTTTCCATACATCCTGTTCTATTTTTTGACTCTTTTGCTGAGTTTCTCGTAATATATTCAATTCTAGATTTGTAGTTGTATCAACATCAGAATTTGAGGTTTTTTTTTTTTTTTTTTTTTTTTTTTCCCCATGCAGCTTCCTTGATTATTTCCCAATGAATTCATATTTTTTGTTTGTCTGTGGGACACATTTGGATACAGCAACAGTTTTTTGCAGTTGTTTCATTTAGTAATTGAACTAACAATTTTGCATATATTGCCTGTGGATGAAATTATCTGCGTTTTCTTTTTTTTTCAGTATTGCGCAAAAATATGAACCGTTGCAAATGCATATTGGTTGTCTGTATAAATCGTTAAATTTTTCTTTCATTAGTTTACATGCCTCAGTTAGTGTTAGTTGTACTGTTTTTGCAGAGAATGCTACAGCATATTCTGATTTGTTTTTTCCAAATACGAACACAACATTCCCTATTGGTAATGCCTGGTCTTTCATGTCACATCTGCTTTATTTATTTAAAAAATATATATATTTCTTTCCAAATTTTTGACAATCATGTTTTGTTCCATCTCCCGGAAATGGCAACATTTGCTGGATTAAGAGTTGTACATCTTTCTATTTTGATAGAAATGTCATGTTTCGCACAAAGTAAAACAAAACTGTTAATGCACTTATTTCTATGAAGTCATAAAGTGACCTTTGAAAGTCATAATCTTATCACAATTTGGCAAAATCAAGACCGAGCTTGTATGTTGCAAAATGTCATTTTTAAGTCTTCGTTATTGCATCATTTTGGAGTTCTTAATTTGGCTAATTCGGGACCCAAATTCAGCATTAATTTGTCAGTCCCAAAAATGACAAATTTTTGAATTGTGGCTTTCGAGTTTGTAAAATGTTTAACCAGTTATTGGCAAATTTGGAGTTTCTTTTTGCTTTGTGCCCGTCCTCAGCCAGATGCTATAAAAGAGTCACTGTCTTTCACGTTTCCTTATCATGGGACACTATCGCAACATATTTAAATAAACCATTGAGTTGAAATTTTGACTCCAAATGTGAATGCAAAGCAAATCTGGCATTCTTTACCCACTGGGGTTGAAAGAAATGCATTACTTATATCTATTACGATGAATATTATTGCATCTGGTCTGAGGGAATTAAAGTGTCAAAGTCATGCATGCAAGGTAGTCTTATTTTGTATGTCCTGAAGTGTAGTCGGCACACTCCCCTTAAATTTTGTCCAAGTCCAGTCTGTCTCAGTTGGTCATTATTTTATGATGTCATGTCATATTGTGAAAAGGGCAGTTGGGGGTAGAGAGGCGCAAGCACTCACCTCTTTGTTCTTAATTTTCAACTGTACTTTATTGTCCTGATGTCAGTCCTTTTTCGTCATCATCTCTTCTATGAAACATCATTTCTTTCTTTCTTTCAACATTCTCATCTCTCTCTCATTCTATTTTCTTCCAATATTCTATATATTTCTTTATTACTACTTATTATTATTACCCTTTTTATTATATACTCTTGCAAGGTCGCTATTTTCTGGCTATTTAACTGACCAGTGAAATTGTGTTGATATCCATTTATATAAATATTAGTTTTGTGTTGGATTAATTTTTTTCAGCATATTTCCAATCTTTACACTGCAGTGTGTCTCATAAGTTTTTCCTTACTATTATTTTTTTCTCATTTTAGTCACTTTAAAGAGAATTTTTGCCTTTATTTTCCACAGTGGTGTGTTAAGTTTACAACTGAAGTTTACAACTGAGAGTATACCACTACATTCAATTTTCTCTTGCACACGGGATTAGGGGATTTTATGGAATTTATTGCGAAGCTATTTACACATGGAATTTAAGTGCGCGACAGGGCTCCATCACCCTCAGGAGGAGCAAAAGCTATTTACACACGGAATTCAAGTGCTCAGTCACCCTCAAACTGCTTGACATTGACTAGTATAGGACAAGGCTTGATCATGTCTCCTTACACGCTTTAATGACTCCCTGTCATTTACTCTTTGAACAATTTTTTTCTCTCTTTTTAAACCAAAATTGGACTCACCCTGTTGTCTTCCGTCCGTCTTTGGATCCAACACAGTACGAAAAGTCTAAAGACTTAACTGACAGATAGGTGGATGCCAATTAGTGTTGTTGCAGAAAAAGGCACTCTGGCTGGCGAGAGCCGAGCTGGATGTAAGCAACATGGAAGGATCGTCTATAGCTCAGTTCGCTCCATGCAAAGGTGTTTTTATTTTTAAAAAAAATCTCAACGGCTTTTCTACTTTAAACTACACTGCAAAAACACGTATAGTCCTTTGGTGAATGTGTTGAGTGAATGTGATTTTAAGGGAGGCTTCATTAATGGAATGAGGAAGCGCTTAAATTAATCATTTAAATGAAAAAGAACTGAACGATTCAGTGACAAAATCTTTTTAAAGAACTGATTCAAGTGATTCAATACTCTCAAAAGAACTGCTCTGCCCATCATGAATGCTGTTTGTGGTCCGTGAAGGCAACTATGCGTGTGTGCATCCATGTTCATAAACGTCAAAGTGAGTGT
Organism: Syngnathoides biaculeatus; assembly: GCF_019802595.1. Classification (NCBI taxonomy): domain Eukaryota; kingdom Metazoa; phylum Chordata; class Actinopteri; order Syngnathiformes; family Syngnathidae; genus Syngnathoides; species Syngnathoides biaculeatus. Next base: position 2,917,348 of record NC_084656.1, read on the forward strand.
GGGTTTAGTGACCTCAGCTGTGCAGCGCTTCAAACCAGCTCACAGTACAGACTACAATGGAGTTGGAATTTCTCACTTTTCATTGTAAATATTTAATTATTGGAAGTCCTTTAGTGACACGCTCCTTTAACTTAATCTCCATGACTAATTTATGACAAGGTATGATGTTAACATATGACCCACAATCAATGTTCCCACTAATTTTTGACGTGTCTGAGCAAACACACTAAGCCCGTGAGTGCCCCCCCCCTGACCATTGTGATCAACATCAGACGTATGCACTGTAGTCAATCAGTGTCATCCATTGAAGTTACATGGCTCATTAAAAGGTTCAGATTGCATTCCCATCAGAAAATTTTCAATTTTGTGTTTTAGCTAACTTAGACTGAAAATGGAAACAAACAAAAAAATACATTACAACACAAATACACACCAAGCCAACTATTAACTATAAATTTGAAATGTCGCTTCCAACTTTTTTTTTTTTTTTTTTTTTTTTTTAACCCACAATGATATCCTTGTCTGTTTTTCTTGGTGTAAAAGTGAATTATTGCTTGGAGAGTATCTTTCGCAATGCATGTTGAAAGCTGAATGGTGCTCCCAAAGAGTTTTCGGGTTATTATGTTGCCTCCTATATTTAAAATACAGAATTAGCTTTTTGTGCACTGCATTGTCTGTGCTTTCTTCTTGATGAGGCTGTGCCAAGGTGGAATTTTAACATTATATACCATCTCATCCTTTACTTTCTACTTTGGCTTCAGACCAGACCTTTTTTACTCAAAAAAGAGAGTCTCATCCAGTTTAGCCACTTTTTGTTCTATTATTCACATAGCCTGGTGTTTGTAATTATGAGTGTACCCCTTTAAAATGGATGGGAGCGGTGTCAGGTAAACGAGGGAGTAGAGTGTGTGGCTCGGTGTGGCCGAGCAGCAGCTCTTTGTGAGAGGCAGTGTTGTGCAGTGTTTTTAAAAAAAAAAAAAAAAAAAAAGAGGCAGGCTGTAATTCACTGCTGGATCTGTTTACCTCTGCGCTGAGAGCGCGACAAAGCAAAGCAAAGCAAAAGCAAAGCAAATTTATTTGTATAGTGCATTTCATACACAAGGTAATTCAATGTGCTTTACATGATTAAAGGCATTTGAAAGAGATAGAGAAAGAGATAAAATATTTAAAATGGGATAAAAACAGTAAAAATGACAGACAAAATATTTTAAAAAAGACAATTAAAACCGCATACAGTGCAAGTAATATGATCAAAAAGTGGATATATTCTAAAAAGCATGAGGAAAAAAAGAATCGTTGAGAAAACCAATGTAAATATTTGGTACAGTAGGCTTTGTTTGCAATTACAGAGGTCAAACATTTCCTGTAGTTGCACACACTGAAGGAGGAATTTTGGCCCACTCATCCACACAGATCTTCTCTCAGGGTTCGCACGCGGCCCTAAAAGTCCCTAAAAACCCCTAAATTTTCGAAGGTGCATTTAGGGGCTCCAAAAAGGAGTCGCACCGGAAAAACAGGAGACACCCTGATTTGGCGAAGACTCTCTCATCTTCCGTTGGTATGAATCTGTTTCTAAAATATCAAGATAGTGAAGCATCAACTTCAGGCATTGGTACTAGCAGTGCATGCGCACTAGGGATCGCATAAAACCGCTTACTTTCATAACCGATTTTAACCGAACAGTTGTAGCAAAAAAAACGATTAAGCGGTTTTAAAACCGGTACCATAGTGGTGTTTACATAATTCACCCGCGGGACCTCGAGTTGGGGTGCGGTGTTCCGCACTGACTGTTTTTGTTGTTGCTCTTCCGGAGTGACGAGTTCACAGAGTTCCCGCCATTATGCGAGTAGTGTTTTGATGTCTGCCAATAAAACAAGTTTTGTTCCTGTGTCCGACACTCCACCTCCGACTCCTTATCTCTGGCGCTACACCTTTGATCGTTAATTTACTCCGCGGTAATGGGGTAGTTTGTATACAATATTGACAAAAAAGCTTGTTGAATGTGGCTTTCAACAACACACTCGTGTAAGTTAAATTTTCATTTTTTTTGTAAAATGTTTTAATGTTGACATTCTTCTTTTGGACTTTCAGAAAGGGCATGAAAGTATACCGACGTTTCCTCGATGCCATGTTTGATGTTTCTTTGATTTAACTGAATGTTCTTTTGAGTCCAACTTTACTCTATCACCAAAACTTGAAAAAAGTGGAAATAATGTTGAAAAAATAGTGCAATGTGGAGTACCGGAACTGGAAGAAATGATTGGAAATTTTAACCGATTTCGAAAGTCTGATTACGGTTTCGGTTCTAAAAAAAAACCCCGAAAACCGGTTATAACCGGTTATTTGTAACCGGTTGCGATCCCTAATGCGCACCTAGAGTTGTCCAGCCATCGACTTCAACCAGCCAGAAGTCAGGCTTGATGAACGTAGTTCAATACACAAAGACGGACTCATTAAAGGCAGAGATCGTGTGGACTTTAAAAGTGATCTGCAGCCATTACACTTACAAATCTTGTGAAAATAATTCTAAAGTGTTTGCAGTCATGTTCCCAGACTGTGACATTGCTAAAAACTACCACTGTGGGGAAAGGAATACTTCGTACCTGGCTACATTTGGCATCGCTGCCCACTTTTCATCTTTATTGCCTCAAAGCCAAAAAAGCCAGAATAGAGACTGACATATCAACGCTTATTGAGAAGGCTGACAGGCTGTGTGAGGAGGCAGAAGAAAAGAGGAATCTGAGGTTTATCACCGAGGCCAATGCACTCAGAGGCAGAGCAAAGGACAAGAGAGCCACTTTGGCACCTCTGCAGCAACAAATAGAGGAGGCACTGGGTAGGCTCAAGGAGCTAGAGTAGGGGTGCTGAAACAGACATCTGTAGAAGACATTTGTATATATGGTTGCAATTGTAGTTAGAATCTGTTTTTCTGTATACTGTTATGTGAAAATGTTGACAATGGTCATATCAATGAGAACTACCACAAGGGGTGACAGGTGATCACTGTCACAGGTACTGAGATACTGGAACATTTGATGAACCAAGAACGGTTGTTGGCACCATTGGGTGAGTCTTTTTTCCTTACTCTTGTTTTCCCACGATGGCCCAAAATTTTTCTTGTCGGCCCTAAATTTTTTCCGTGTCAGCCCCTAAGAATGCCCCTAAAAAGCCCTTAAATTTTTTTGGTCAGACTGAGTATGAACCCTGTCTCTAGATCAGACAGGTTTCTGGGCTGTCGCTGAGAAACAGAGTTTCAGCTCCCTCCAAAGATTTTCTATTGGATTGGTCGGGAGACTGGCTAGACCACGCCAGAACCTTGATATGCTTCTTCAGGAGCCACGACCCATCTTCAATGCTCTGACTGAGGGAAAGAGGTTGTTCTCCAAAATACATGGCCTCATCCTCTCCTCTCCTTAATACAGTGCAGTTGTCCTGTCCCATGTGCAGGAAAAACACCCCCAAAGCATGATGCTACCACCCCCATGCTTCTTAGTAGGGATAGTATTCTTGGGATGGAACTCATCATTCGTCTTCCTCCAAACATGGTTAGTGGAATTATGACCAAAACGTTCCATTTTGGTCTCATCTGACCACAAAACCTTCTCCCATGACTCCTCTGTATCATCCAAATAATCATTGGCAAACTTCATACCGGCCTTGACCCGTGCTGGTTTAAGCACGGCAACCTTCTGTGCCATGGATGATTGACATCTTAGTGTATTTCCAACAGTCACCTTGGAAACGGTGGTCCCAGCTCTTTTCAGGTCTTTGACCAAGTCCTGTCGTGTAGTCCTGGGCTGATTCCTCACCTTTCTAAGGATCATTGAGAACCCACGTGGTGATATCTTGCATGGGGCTCCACTCCGATTGAGATTGACCATCATGTTTAGCGTCTTCCATTTTCTAATGATTGTTCCAACAGTGGACCTTTTTTCACCAAGCTCCTTGGCAATTTCTCCATAGCCCTTTCCAGCCTTGTGGAGTTGTACAATTTTGTCTCCGGTGTCTTTGGACAGCTCTTTGCTCTTGGCCATGTTACACGTTTGTGTCTTACTGATTGTATGGGGTGGACAGGTGTCTTTATGCAGCTAACGACCTCACACATGTGCATCTAATTCAGGATAATAGATGGAGTGGAGGTGGACTTTTAAAGGCGGACTAACAGGTCTTTGAGGGTGAGAATTCTAGCTGATAGACAGGTGTTAAAATACTTATTTGCAGCTGTATCAGACAAATAAATCGTTAAAAAATCATACATTGTGATTTCTTGATTTTTCTTTTTGGATTATCCCTCTCACAGTGGACATGCACCTACGATGAAAATTTCAGATCCCTCCATGATTTCTAAGTGGGAGAACTTGCAATATAGCAGGGTGTTCAAATACTTATTTTCTTCACTGTAGCTTCGCTTGCAACAACGCCACTGTCACCACCACCTGACACATCACTAATCAAAGTAATTAGCTACCTGTTGCCACCTACTGATAGAGAAGCTCATTATATCATTACTCTTGCCATCATTGGACAGCTTAAACAGTCTGCGACTGCACATTATCTGCGGATTCATTTTTGCCAGTTAGGTGAAATTGGATGATTTCCCACAGCACACCAGACACTACACCACAGCACAGTAGCATAGTAGTTGAAAAACACTGCTGTAACAAGTATTAATAATCAACAGGCCTTCAGAAAGAAGTGGAAGGTGGACCAGGAGAACAGTCAGTTTAAGTGCCAGTGGACAGACCAGTTTTATTTTATATTACTGAGACACATCAATGCAACGAGGATGCTTAATCTGCACACAGACTGTTGCTGTCTCTAAAGATGAAAATCAAAAGTGGCACTTTGACACCACGCATGATACTAGCTTTAATGCCACTTAGGGAACAAAATCGAATCAGTGTAAAAAGAGCAAGCATGTAGGCGGTGTACAAGCAGTCCATTTCTTCTTTAAACACATCTACGTCAGCACAAGATGACGCAAAAGATGCATCACTGCAAGTTTTGTGATGGAACCTTACAAAAGCTAAAAGGCATTCTCTGTTGATTTGAAAACTGTGAATTTGAAATGGTTGTGATGTTTTAAGAGTTGATGAGAAAAAGAAGAATGCAATTGTTGAGCCGTTAAAGCAGGTACCACTGTCGGCAAACGCAGCAAAAACAAGAGTTGAAGTTTTAGTATAGGATTTAAACTCTACTCACCAAGTTGAAGAAAGCATAAGCCATTTCACTTGCCACATATGCATCCTGTGACTGAACTGCTATGGAACTGCTGGCAGTGTTAGTAAGATTTTTGATGAAAAGACATTTTGGGAAAAGCTGCTTGCTCTGTTTCCTCTACACTGCACAACCAGGGAAATACTCTTTCTTGACGCATTTGTTTGAGAAGAATAGGTTGGATTTGACAAAAAATACATTTGAGTTGTGATGGATGGAGCTCCAACGAAGGTGGGACACAGCAAGGGGCTTGTTAACCCTGCTTTCCATGGTTAAGCGGCACTGCTGACATTTCACTGCATCATACGCAAAACACTGCTCGGCGCTAAAGCAAGTGGAGAAATGTGACGATGCAATGATGGATACTATGACATGACTTCTTAACTTGGTGAGAGCTCCAGTCTGCAACATCATCTTTTCAGAGCATTACTGGAGGAAATGTCAGCTACTTAACGATTTTCGCTGGGTGAGCAAAGGCAATGTGTTGGAGTGGTTATGTGCAGTCACAATAGACTTTTTTTTTTCCAAGCTGCAAAACAAAAATGAGAGAGAATTTCTAAACTTATTAAATATCCAGAAGGTGATGGCAGATGTTATTTTTTTGCATGACATGTCCCATCTAAATCACCTAACTCCAATGACAGGGCAAAAACCAGACTGTTGCAGGCTTGTACGAAGGTGTTCAAGCTTTCCAGTCAAAGCTGAACCTTCTGCATAGCGACATTCATGGAAGCAAGTTACACTTTCCATATCTGCGGGAGCATTGTGTAAAGCACCACATGTAGCAATGAAGCATTTTGTGTTGAATCTGGCAGAAAATTTCAGAGAACAATTTGACAGCTCCCCTAAACGTTCAGATGACATCTTCCTCTTTCCGAGAGAGACGTTCTCTGTTCCAGTTGATGGCTAGCGGACTGCACTAGGCAAAATACTGATACTTTTTTTGTTTGCGGCAGTTCTTCAGATGGAGATTATGGACATCGCAAAATCTGATTTGCTCAAAGCACAGCACAAGAATGTTGGGGTGACTGACTTTTGAATTGACGTGGTTCCAATATCTCTATTCAAAGTCACCAGAGCTTCTCCAATCTTCTTACTCATAATATTCCTGTCCATATAGCTCTCCAATACACATCTTGGACAGTGCCTTCGGATTCTGACAAGACAATACAGACCCACTACCAGAAAGATTGCTTCATCCTCTTGGTCTCATTTCTTGTATTTGATTGGTTAGTAAAATTTGATTTTATTTGAATTTATCAATCAAACAATTCAAGTCAATGGACCTTTCTGACTCGCGATCTTCAGCTCCGCCCCCCCGAGCTACAGTTGCCATGCTCCACAATCTTCCAAAATGGCGACTGAACATATGTTTGAACCAGGTCCTCTATCACGTATTCCATATAATATTGGGGTATGTTTTTTTGCTTCTCCAAGATAGTTCTACAGAGTGGTCTCAACTATTTCACGCACAGATATGTAGACAAGATTAAGAGTTTAGACGGATCAGGAAGCAATGTCAGAGGTACAGCGAAACGTTGGCGATCGATGCAAAAAAAGGTTGACGCCTCACAAACTTCATATTGAAATCCAACAGGATAAAATACTGGAATCATACTGTGCATGTAAAGCAGGATGAGTACTTTTTACTTGGAAAGATCACGAGTAATATCATTGTATTCTTATAAGTGACTGGGTGTATTCATTTGACTTGGCTCGTAATGGAACCTAGTGCTATGTCTTAAAAGTCTGATGTGATACAAATAAGCAAATAGAGATTTCTCTTGCATGACATTCCACATTTATATATCACGAACCCGACTTGTCTGCATAAAACATTACACACTTCATTCAGCAGGTCAGTGATACATGAACAAAGTGAAAGTTGTTCTCCTGCAATGTATAAAGCACTGATAATAATGAAATCAAACTCAGAGAAGATACTTCTCCCTCACTTACCTTCGAACATACAGCCTAGTGTTTGTTGATATTTTTCACAAGGAGTTGTATGTGAGGTCTTCCACAAGCTTTAATCCATCGGAGACACTTCGCCAACTGTGTTTTAGGCTTTGGAAAATTAATCAACCGGGCCCCTTGTAACCTAGCAGGATATCTTTCGTCAGAATTGCACGTTACCCATCTGAGGACCATTTTCTTCCTAACATTAACTTTTCAAAACGCACGCCACCGACAAACAGTCTTGTTTGTGGGACATGGCTCCGAGAGGGGCAGGACCAGCCAGGGGTTAAGACAATGCTGCTATCTGATTGGCTGTTATTGTACGAGTGATTGACATGTTGGAAAGGTCCATTAAGGACATCAGTGAACTCAAAACTGGTCAAATGTCACACAACAATAAAACAAACTCAATTTTAAAACATTTAAACTAAACCAAATTCTATTCTTACTTGTCTCCTACTGAGGTAAATGTAGTTGGAGAAATACTGCGGACAGCTGCCTGTGTGGAATGTTCAAAGCCATTGTGACATGTTGTCACTTATTCTGGATGTTTGCTTCGTTTGTTTTACTTTTTATTGAGGGGTACACTTTTTAATAATCAGCATCAATGTTATTGATTTTCTTAAATAAAAATATTCCAAGTTTATTTACAAAAGTGATCATTTATCTTTACCTGAGTATAACCTTTTCCCTCTTGTGTACCACCTGCTGTTGTTCTGTTGTTTTATTGATAAAATTGATCATGTTCTGTAGATCAAAATATTCTACAGGACGTAGTAATTACAATATATTATTGATTTGGACTTATTTTCTTTCAACTGTGCATTTTTTTCCTCATCTTTGCTTCAACACAAGCTATATCACAACTACCGTATAGCTGCTTCTAGAAAGAATTACCTGCTGTACATAAATGTAATATTACTATTGCTTATGATAGCCGCAACAATAACATTTCCATATAAAAGAGTATTTAATCGTCCAATGAAAAGACTCCCCTAAAATTCTGTTTGTGACTTTGCAACTGTGATATAATTTGACCCTTGGTGAGAAGTAATTGGGAACCCCTGCTATATATTGTTTCAAGAAACTGGAGCCTGTCCCAGTTGACGTTGGGCAGGAGGGAGGGTGCACCCTGAACTGGTCACCTGTTAGTCACAGGATATTTGAAAACAAATGACATAATTCTGAGGAGAAAGGTGTGTTGAATGAGCTATCTGATGAGTTTGTCTTTGAATTAAAAATGTTCTGTTGATGTGGCCTTTTTTCGGGGATGTTTTTGGTTGTTTTATAATTGTCTAAAGAATTGCCTTGCTTTGTGACACGTTCATACTCTCCTGTCCAAAATAAACTATTTCTACTTTGGTCTTTAATAAAGAATTTGGCTCTAAAGTAAAAGAAAATCATCTGATCCCTGTGATTGTGTTCCTCCAGAATTCCGGCTGCTCTTTCCTCAACTGACAGGTGTCCTCACGCTGGCTTTCTTCATTCACAACTGTATCATCACACTGATGAAGAACAACAAGCATCAAGAGAACAATGTGGGCCTTTGTGACTTGTTTTACTCCATTTACCAGGATGTAAACATACTTTGAACTCCATTAGCTAATTCTTGATCTGAGTGAATGATCGCCACTGATAATTGTCATGGTTCTAAATTGCACCTCTGACAGGAAAGACTCAAATAACAGCAGCTCCACTCATGATTATAGCGTTTATTTTCCTCTGGTATGCTCATTATTTTAGAAGACACAATGTGACTAAGTTTTGGTACTTTCAGGTACGGGACCTGTCTGTGGCTTATCTCCTTGTTGGGCTGACGTACCTCTATGTGGGAGTGTTGATCTTTGCTACTTTTCCATCACCTGCTCTCAGCAAAGATTGCATTGAACCAGTAAGCCTGAAAAACATTCTAAAAATACGTCACAGAAAGGTTGTGCTTTTGTGAAAATAATCCCCATGAATTCATGCCATACTTATGTCATCTGTTGCTTATTCTTCAAAGCAGTATTTTAGGATCACCTGCATAACCTTTACAGAGACAGTTTTTAGTGAAACATGCTATTGTTGTCCTCTGCCCATCAGAACTTCTTAGATAATTTCTCCAGTGGTGATGTTCTGGTTTTTGTGGCTCGGACCTTCCTGTTGTTCCAAATGATCACAGTCTATCCATTGCTCGGATACTTAGTGCGAGTCCAGATGATGGGCCAGATTTTCGGCAAACATTACCCCAGGTAATCCATAGATCATTATGGTTCCAAATTGAAACATCATAATGTATGAACCAGCACAGTCTTGTTTATTTAGGCTATAATCACACGAGAAATGAAAAATGATACACAGTGCATTTTGTTTTGCACATTTTGGGTCCAGGTTCATGTAGGGTTCATATTTTGGATGTTTAATTTGAGATCTAAGATTACCCAGTTTAAAAAAAAGATTAAGATCACGATTGTATTTCATCATGTTTGTGATGCTATCTGTGTTGAAACTCTGTGGTGGTGTGATACACTTACCAGCTGCAGTGTCACATGGAGCATAAAGAGATTTGTCACTGGGACATTACATGACTACCAGAATACCACAATATTTGTGATTCAGCAAAACTTTTTCATTTTATTTTTATAGTTCTTTGAATTGATTTATTGCAGTGTACACAAAAACACACACACATCCCATGATGCGAACCGCTCCAAAGTTATTTTGAAAACAGACAGACACCAACCATGATGTTTCCAGATATTGTGATATGCAATGAAAACAGGGAGCAGGCAGAGGAACAATTAGAAAGATGGAGACATGCACTGGAAAGGAGAGGAGTGAAGATTAGCTGAAGTAAAATTGAATTTATGAGCGTGAATGAGAGAGGTGGAGGGGTAAGAGTAAGGCTACAGGGAGAAGAGATAGCGAGAGGGTGGATGACTTCAAATACTTGGGGTCAACAATACAGAGCAATGGAGAGTGTGGTAAGGAAGTGAAGGAACGGGTCCAAGTGGGGTGGAACAGTTGGCGGAAGGCCGGCCATGATGTACGGATTAGAGACGGTGGCACTAAAGAAACAGCAGGAAGCAGAACTGGAGGTAGCAGAAATGAAGATGTTGAGGTTCTCGCTTGGAGTGAGCAGGTTGGATAGGATTAGAAATGAGCTGATTAGATGGACAGCCAAAGTTGGATGTTTTGGAGACAAGGTTTGAGAGAGCAGACTTAGATGGTTTGGATGTGTTCAGAGACGAGAGAGTGAGTATATTGTAGAAGGGTGCTGAGGATGGATCTGCCAGGCAAAGGAGCGAGAGGAAGACCAAAGAGAAGGTCATTGGATGTGGTGAGGGAACACATGAGGGCAGTTGGGGTTAGAGAGGAAGATGCACGAGATAGGCTAAAATGGAAAAAGATCACACGCTGTGGCGACCCCTAACGGGAAAGCCGAAAGAAAAGAAGAAGACAGCAGTGATGAAAGTCCTCTGGATTTTACCAGAATTCTGGATTTTTACATTTTCATGAAAATTGAGGAAAAATTGCCTAAAATTAATCCAGATATTAGTTGACAACATTGAACAGACATGCATTTGAATTTGTTGTTTTGCTTTCACGAGCATAGCCATGTTGAGGCTCTAACACTAGTAACAGTAACCCCCGTCCCCTCGCATTCTCTCAAGACGTCGCTTATTTTGTGTGGTCTTGACCGTAATTTACATGTTTATGAAATAAACGTGTAACTAAACAAGCCTTCTCCAAAACAACCTGTATTTACCCGGAAACAGGAAATGCAAGTTAACCGTACTGAGCATGGACGGAGCATGTACGAAAGCGCATGTTCAGAACTGTTTCAAGTAATGCGAGCGCATTTACGTCAAAAGGCATTAACATCATGAGCCATGTCAAAGGAAATTATTTCAGTTACACCAGGGGTGCTCATTGCGTTGATGGCGAGGCAGTGTGACGGTGTAAAAAAAAAACAAAAAACAGACTATCATCCACCTCGTCGTTTGATTCAGGTGTGGCCAATATGTTGAGCGCATGCACATAAAGGCGCGTTCTAGCAAGCCGGCCTCCTATTTACGGCAGTCCTGTGGTGCGTGACCCCCCCCCCCCCCTCCACAACAATACGTCACAATTGCCGACAGGAATGTTTGTTCCAATGTATCGCTAGCTTGTTGCCACGAATTCCGATTATGTTGAACTAAACTTTCAGGATCTTCAAAACATTGCGAGTATAGACCATTCGTGTTTATTCCTTGACAGGCCAGTACATTTAATTTTTCTTCAGATAAAGTTTTTCAGATCAAGAATTTTTATTGATAAAAAATTTTAAATACCGTTTTATATCATGTTCTACTAATATCAGTTGAAATTGGAAGTTATCATTTCTGAGTTTTAAATTTTAGTTTTCTATTTTATTTATTATTTTGTATTTGTTTATTTTATTTTGAATTTACAGTTAAGTTATATTAATCCAGTTTATTTTAAGGCCATCCCTAATCACACCCGCAACTTTATCTGCGAGCATGACTGACCACACCCGTACATTTTTCAAATGAGTGTGTGTGTGTGTGTGTGTGTGGTGTGTGTGTGTATGTATATATATATATAATATATATATATATAAGCTCGCACTTGTATTTTCAGGAATTTTCACAAAAGTCCACTTTCACCTCTAAGACAGACACCAACCTACCTACTGAAGCAAGATTTCATTGATCTCTTAACAAAAGTGCAATGTTTGGATACCGAGGTTTTGACCTCTCCCAGTGGTATGATTTGGAGATGAATGTTTCTTTAGGCTAAGTCAATTAAACGTCTCAAAGAGTGAGTTTCATTGACAATTTCCGCATATTTTGGGAGCACAGACATATTTACAAGGCAGACAGTTTCTGTCTCTTTCGACAAGAAGTTAAGTTATTGGCTGCCAACATTTTTTCTTGTGTACGTCATTCAGCGGCCTGAAAAGAAAAAAATGGCCATTGCGGAAGGAAAAAAAGATGCAGTTGCTACCAAACAGAGGACCAAGACATAAGGCAACATGAAGAAAAAAAGTCCTCTGTTGAGATATTGATTGACATCCTGGGATATATTTAGGGCAGCAAAGTGAAACAGCTGGAAACCGTTGGCCTGAAAGTTTTGAGGACCGTGGTTCAAATCCCGGCACTCCGTGTGTGGAGTTTGCATGTTCTCCCCGTGTCTGTGTGGGTTTTCTCCGGGCACTCCGGTTTCCTCCCACATCCCAAAAATATGGAAGATTAATTGGACACTGTAAATTTCCCCTCGGTATGATTGTGAATACGGCTGTTTGTCTCAATGTGCCCTGCGATTGGCTGACAGCCATTTACCCCACATCCTGCCCGTTTACAGCTGGGATAGGCTCCAGCACTCCCTGTGACCCTTGTGAGGAAAAGTGGCTAAGAAAATGGAGGGACGGATCGATGGATGGATGGATGGATACAACCTATCATGAAAGTTCAAGAAAGTCCACCATCACTGTAGCCCAACGGAAGCGTCCCCTCATGCAAAAGACATGAAAGCCCATGTGGAATTTGCAAAAAAACACCTGAAGGACTCCAAAACAGTGACAAATAAGATACTTTGGTCTGATGAGACCAGATGGAACTTTTTGGCCTTAATGCTAAACCGTATGAGTGGGGAAAAACTGGCACTGCAGATGTTTGCTTCATCTTTGTTGAAAAACCGCACTGGAGATTCATTTACGCCATAATAGCGTGCCACTGATGCATAACTTCTGCCGTCTTTGATCATATCCAGTTTTTTGCTGATCGTCGTCCTTTTCTTCTTCCTCTTGGATCCCGTGGAGAAAGCTTTTGTGAGGGCACAACGCTTAGATGGTATTGTAACTAGACTACCTATGCGAGACAGTTAACGGTGTGGATGAGACTGGCTAGCCAAGACGTGAGATAAGGGAACAAAGGAAGTTGCTGGATGAGGTTTCGATGATGCGCAACCAATCACCTCAGAGGATAAAGCCACTTGTGTTCTTATTTGTCGATGTCACGCCAGGACCCAATCATGCACCCTGTATCAACACGTTATTCCACAATATCTCGATATGGCTGTATTTTTTCAGGTTTATTTATTTATGTATGTATGTATGTATGTATCTATTTAAATGAATAAAAAAAAACGCAAACAAAAACAATACGTGACGCAAAGTGGTGAGGCAACCCTGTAAATGCTTTTCGATTAGATGGCAGAAAGTGTACAATTAACTTGTGTATCCACTTTTTATGACATTTTTGTTTGTTGGTGTGCTGAGATTTTTCGAATGTAACATATGCCTTGGCTCAATAAAGGTTGGAATCACTTCACTAGACAACCATTCAGGTTTCTCATTCAGCCGTTTTAGAAAATTCATTGTCCGCTCATGCATTCCACAAACTATTTCCTTCCTATTCTGAAATGTTGGTTTTACACACACGTGGATTAAGAATTTCTATATTCAAATATCTCTTTCTATTACTTTAGTTTCTTCCATGTCCTCATTCTGAACATCTTGATTGTTGGAGCTGGTGTCCTGATGGCAAAGTTTTATCCCAACATTGGATCCATTATTCGGTAGAGGTTTTATTTATTCAGTCCTTAAAATGGTGCTCTGAAAATGGTCAAAGCACAATTCTGACTGACGTGTGCTTCTGGCATCTGTCCTTAAAGGTTTTCTGGAGCAACTTGTGGCTTGGCTTTGGTGTTTGTTTTCCCGTCCTTGATCCACATGATCTCCTTGAGACGACAGAGTGCCCTCCGTTGGCCGTCAGCGGTCTTCCACAGTTTTCTCATCTTGTTGGGTATGACCAACCTGGTCGCTCAGTTCTTCATGTAGACTCCACCTTCGCTGATTTAAACATGTAATGGGTATTTTAATCTGTAAATGTAATAAAGGATAATACAAGTGTGTTGTGTTATGACAACAGTGTGCCTTCATCAACCTTTTGTCATTTCTGGTAATCAAAAAAGGACATTTGCAGCATCCACCTGGAATCTACTGACATATCTTGTTCTATCTTTCAATCAGTGAAAGTCACGTGATGAAGGGAAGCAACTTTGTTTGATTATTATTGCTCAGAAGAGTAACCTGAGTTTATCCTCTGTGTTTAAAATTTGTATCACAGTCGCTAAAATATGAATTGTTAGGGTGGGTCACAATGACTACGTATAGGTTCTAAGGGATGCATATTTAATTTTTTTTAATTAGTTCCTTTACCTTTAGGATAAATGTATTACTTTACAGTTATTTTATCATCATTAGAGAGCTAATTGTTAGTGATGACAGGGAACCCTTTTACTTTATTATACAAACTTTGTAGATTCCATGTTGTTTTTAACAGACTTTGTTTTATAACCCATCTTCTAATGATTCTCATTCTACATTCTGTGCTCTTCATGCCGTTATACTCTACAATTTGTTTCAGCACACGACATGACAAAGCGAACATTTGAAAAATAAATCTGATTAAAACTGTAGTGTTGTCTTTCATAAAGATAGATTCAAATTAAATCAAATTAAAGTATATATCTAAGACATACACTATATAAGAAGACATATTTTTTTTTTTTAAATCTCACTGTTGAAATCAAGTCCATTAGGATTACCCAATTTATTTGTATTTGCTAAATGTCACAATGAATGATTCTTTTTGTCCAATTATATAACTACACAGTGGATACGGAAAGTATTCAGACCCCCTTAAAATTTTCCCTCTGTTGTGTTGCAGTCCCTTGCTAATATCATTTAAATTCATTTCCCCCATCAATTTACACACAACACTCCATATTGACGTTAAAAAAATGAAATATTTTTGCTGGTTTATTAAAAAAAGAAATTGTGATAAAACAGGCATAACTATTTAGACCCTTTGCTGTGACATATTTAACTCTGTTTTTGTCCATTTCTTCTGATCATACTTGAGATGGTTCTACACCTTCATTGGAGTGGAGTTATTTGGTTATGCTGATTGGACTTAATGAGGGAAACAACACACCACAGAGAGATAAAGAAGAACTGAAAGAGGCTACAGCTGAGCTCCAGTAATGCAGTTGGGAGATGGGAGAACGTTCTAGAAAGGCAACCATCACTGGAGCCCTCCACCAGTCAGGGCTTTATGGCAGAGGAACCTGATGGAAGCCTCCCCTCATAGAAGACACATTGGACCACATTTCCACTATTGCACTGCATCTCCAATAAATATCAATAACAATACAAACAGGCACACAGGGAAAATATCCAACAACCCTGTTCCACAGAATAACTGTTATAGCACAAAAGGCAGACAAAAGCCAACGTTCTGCATGACTAAGCAACTGAAAGAATATCCATCCATCCATCCATTTTCTTTGCCGCTTATCCTCACAAGGGTCGTGGGACTGCTGGAGCCTATCCCAGCTGTCAACATCCTGAACTGTTTGCCAGCCAATCACTGCGACATATTGAGACAGACAACAGCCACACTCACAATCGCACCTGGGGGCAATTTAGAGTGTCCAGATAATGTTGCATGTTTTTGGGATGTGGGAGGAACCGGAGTGCCCAGGGAGAAAACCCACGCAGGCACGGGGAGAACATGCAAACTCCACACAGGCGGGGCCGGGATTGAACCCGGGTCCTCAGAACTGTGAGGCCAAAGCTTTCCAACTGCTTCACTGTGCTGCCCTGAAAAGGAGATGTTAATAAAGAAATGTACAGTAGTAGTTTTTTTTTTTTTTTTTTAAAAACATTTTTGAAATCAAAATATATTCTCGAGCATGTGCAAAAAATGTAGGGGGTCTCATGAAACCAACATTTTAAAAATACAAAATTTATTCATTTGTTTCAGAGTTTTAGTTTGCAGTTGGTAATTGGGCTTTAATCAAAGTGGAGGGACATTTCGAGCTGGGCTGTGTTCAGTTTATATATCCATTGTCATTTTTGACTATATTGAATTGACAAATCGTATGCAATTTAAAAAGACATTTGATTAATTGTGATCAAATAGAAAACCCTGATTGTGGGTTTCCTTTTGTGACAAGTGGCATCTTCTGGAAAAACAAAAGCATTGCTAGAGGTTGAAAATGCTGAGAGCATAATCAATACGTGGGTCCCTAATTCAAGGGCTTGACAGGAAGTCCTCTTTCACAGATACCATTACTGGTATTAATTCTGTCTGAGGATTTGAAAGGGTCACATTTGGGTTTAGTGTTCCGTGTGGAAGTGACCTGACCTTTCTTCATCTTCTTTCAGCCTTTTGATTCTGCAGAAGTCCTTGTATTGTTCAAGTCGCTTATTACCTAGTTTGGTTTATTGATGGCCTGAAGAGGTTCTTTGAGTTTTGTTCTTATTATTTTTTTTGTCCTTGTAGGACAACTATGTGTTATGGGTCATTGAAATCCATTTGACTTTATAAGTGTAGAGACAAACAGGTGTATTAAAATTGTGTGAATTGCAAAAATTATATTTTGATGCTCTACACACTCTGCAGCTATGGGTACACAAATGATCCCATGATAATGGTAAAGACATGCAATAGTTCTGACACTTTCACAAATTCATAGATATACATACATTGTCAGATGATGAAAATCTTAAATATTTAAACATAAACAAGGGACAGGTTGCACCAAATAAGTAAATAAACTAAACAGATTCATTCCTAAAAAATAATGCAATTTATTTTTTCTGTCTCTTGTTGTGTGACTGCAAAATGGTTGCCTCATTCTGGCATTTTATCTCACATATCCCTTTGGTTCATTGTAACATTTGTGTTAGTTTTCATTGAAAAAAGAAAAGCACATTATACCAAACAATTCTAAATATCCAAAATTGTAATTAGTTGCATATTATGAAACTTCATTTTGGACATCAGATAGTGAAGACATTTTGTCGCAAAAAAATTGCGTATTATTAATATTGAATACTGTTTCTTTGAAACAATTCAGACCTTTTGATGGATAACAACAGGCAATATTTCAAATATTCATATCAGTAAAGTTAAGTGATTGTCAAGAGCGGGCCATGTCTTTATCATTCTAGATCAAATACGTTTAAATCCACAACTTGAAAATGACATTTTAAAATGGTATTTATGACATAATGGAATGAATGCACCCCCCTTGATCAAGCACATGCGTCTTATTCATTATCATTATTGTCGATGTTATTACTCAGCTACTTGAGAGGACTAGAACACACTGCCTGTATTCTCGTGGGATGGATCATATATCTGCTTGCTTGGCTCCTTCCCCTAGACAAAAAACACACCCTCTAGTTTCAGCATAATCAATGGGGAGTGCTGCTGGAGGAGGGGGCTTGAGCAGTTGGCCTGCCTATGATTGGCTGACATAGGCTCTAATTGGATTAAGGAACTTGCTTAGTATGATGCTTTGTGCTGGGATTGGGAGCAAGGATGCAGTAGCAGGACAGGAAGAGAAGGAAAGAGGGAGGAGGCCTGCCCTGTCATGACTTAGAGAGAAAGAACAGTGCAAAAGGAAGGTTGAAAGAAGAAAAAAGGGGAGTAACCCATCTTCTCTGCCGCTGCGGCCAACCTCACTCCTTCCCTCCCTTCCTCCCTCCCGCCCTCTCTCTATCATTCTGTTTCTCTCTTCTTTCCCTTAATCATCTGTTTCTGTGGTTGCTGTGGAGAGGGAGGACACCTGCCGCTCCCTCCATTCTGCCGCCGGGAGCTTCACAGACAGACAAGCCAACATGTCCCGCCTGCCACTGCAGTGCCCAGCCGTCCCATCCGATGCACTCCAACTAGCGCAGTTGCAGATGTCCCATCACGACAACGCCATTGCCGTCGTCCAAATGCACAGGTGAGCGAGCCTTCAAAGACTATGCGGAACATCCAAGGAATCTATGAAATCTTTTTTATTTTTATTTTTTTTCCATCCACAGCCTACCTGAATATTCCACTTGTAGACACGTGAGTGCATTTCTTTAAGAGTATGCAACTCCTTTACATGGTTCATGGAAGCCCAACCGCATACATCCCAGACTGCTGACAAGGTCAGAATCAAGAACATTTTCCTACTTTCATCCGCAATCCAGAGTCTCCTCATGATGGGCATCATGCTTAAAGTGACTGGTGGCTAATGTTATCTGAGTTATTTGTGTTCACTGAACCTGCATCGAGCAGTTGAAAAAAAAACAACAACAAAAAAAACAAACAACCAAAAAAAAAAAAAAGACAAAAAACATGACTGAGGGAATGGAGGATTTCTCTGCAGCACCAGTTCCCCCTACTGGACTAGGCTCCCCGTCTGGCTCCACTGGTGATACTGGACAAGTCCCAGAGGAGAAACCAAAGGAGAGAGAGGCAGCTGGAGAAAATGGGCAGAAGGTTGCAGAGGTAACTGCAAAGGGAGGAGATGATGATGATGATGATGGCGGCGGTGGTGATGATGATGGCGGTGCCGGTGGCGTCGGCAGTGATGGGAACCAACCTGGAGCTGTAGGAGTTCTGGCTTTGCCAGGGACCTGCTGTGTGTGCATACAGATGGAACAGATTGACAATTGCCTGCACTCGGAGAAAATTTGCATTCTCCCCATTCTGGCCTGCCTTCTTAGTTTAGCTCTGTGCACAGCCGGACTCAAATGGGTATTTGCGGATAAGATCTTTGAGTACGACCCGCCCATTCATTTGGACCCTAAACCCATAGGGCAGGACCCTATTATCATATCAGCGGACCCCACACTAAGACTAACGATGACAATTCCTCATTCATCTCCGTCGGCCACCACCGCCACCATAACCTTGGCACATCCAGACATTTTCATGGAGGACAAGTCTACGCGGCGGTCATACATGCCGCCGCGGTGGAGCCCATCTGAATTGTCTGTCACAATCAAAACCACCGCTGAACTTGCAACCGTCCCAAAGGAGACCCCACTGCCTTTGACAACACAGGAAGTGAATGATATCTTCATCCCAACTATCTGTAAGTAGTTACAGTATTTACAAAAAAAAAATATATATATATATATATATATATATATATATAAAACACTGGGACTGGGTTGTCTTCTCATTCCTTTGTTCCAGACCTGGCTCCTCATATCACGACACAAGAATTTCTGAGGGGCGATTTGTAGTAGTGTCATTTTTCGTTTACTTTGATCAATAACGTTAAAGACATGGCCCATTTGATTTCCTTTTGACCATTGTCATTAATTTTAGGAGTCATTGCTTATGTGTATTCGTATTACTGGCAGTTGTAATCTATCAAAAGGTCATAATTGATTCAAAGAAATATTATTCTAAAGTATGGATGCCTAAAACTTGAAATCATCACTAGCATTTTAATACAACTTTTGAAAATGATCCACTAGCTCTTCACCTAAATCCTCCACTATGATTTAATCAATGCAAACGTGAAGTGTTTAGCTCCAAAGGAGTTATCTGTTCTATCAAGTACTGCCGGAAGTATCGCCTGTCAGGCCGTTTTGGCTCAGAGCAGACAGGTTGTGACTTGCAGAGAACATCATGGAGGTACATGACTAAGCCTCTGAAATATTGCTTCTATCTGGTGGTGTGTACTCGTCACTCGACTTCAACGGAAATCATTTATCATTTTTCAGGTTTTACAATTTTGCCACAAAAGAATGGATGGAGCCAATGCTACTTTGGTCTCCAGCACCGGAAAGCAGCATACAATATTAAACTCGTATGAAAAAGTGAAAATCAATAATGTATTACACAAACTGAAACACCAAGCTGTGGGCATGAGGAGACTTCCTGTTCACCGCCAGTGCTTCTTTTCAAGGTCAGAGCTGGAAGGAGGCTAATTGATGTCCTCGGCGTCCCTTTGCTGCGGGGGGGAAGGGGGGGGCACACCTTGCTAATGCATGATGATTCAGTTGTAGTCACATATATGTACATTTATAACACATTTAATACATTATTCTTTGTGTAGCTAACGTAAAGGGCGTGGTGAAAAATGGCAGCTCAGGTGTCTGATTCGGTCACTACCACATGACTTATGTGCTATTAACTCCCAGACAAAAACATTAAATTGCATCCCAACAAAGTGGACTTTCTATAGATGCTAAAAAAAAAAAAATCGGGGGGTTTGGTTTTGTACAGATTTGACATTTTGATTTTTACTTTTGAACACACAATCTCTTTAAGCTTCTTCTAGCTTTCTCATGATATCCATAGAGCAATAAACTGGATTACAATTATAAAAGTAGTTGTTCAAAATGTTCTAACACACAATAGATTCCATATCATGACAGCACATCCGTAAAGAGTTTTAACAAAAGCATTGTGAAAAAAACAATACGTTTCCTTGCTGTCCAAATCCATTTGCACAATTATATCCAGAAATATGCATCGACCTCAGTGATCTCAGCCTATATGATTCCGACATGAGAGAAAAATCCAATTGAGATAGTTAGACATGGCTTCGATAACTGTGGGGACATTCTCTATTGGTGAAAAAATGGGGACCATGCTAAGTATTTGGATGTAGTAAATATAATACAAGTCCGTAAAAGTCCATTCATTTGTTTTGATTATGTTGGAGAATCACTCAGTTTTGACACAAATTATAATAAATATGACATACAATTGAGACATGATCAAGGAGAGAATGACAGTCAAAACTGCATGACATTTTGCTGTCCAACACTTAGTGAGGTAAAATGTCAGGATTTGCCTTTACCACAGATCTACCTGGTCTTGTTTGTAAATGTTCTGAAAGCACAAGTGAAGACAATAAGGGGAGCTTCTTAGTAGACAAATGTATGAATGGTTTGCTTGGGAGGCCTCCAGGTAAAGCTGAATTATTGTTAAATTGATTAAATAACCATTTTTGATGCCGCTATAAAGGATTTGTGAACACAGCAACAACTGGTGAACAATTAGAAATGAAAAGAATATATAAAGTAGATGATTGTCAGGGTTTGACACTTACACCCACCAACCTGCTAAGTATGGGTGAATTTTGACAGTGGTGGGTAAAACTGATACTCCCGCTTGCCACTTGGGCAGGTGATATTGTGATTGAGAAAAAGGTCATGAATGGAAACGAATTTACAGGCAGCATCCATTTGGTCCGATTCCAACACTTTCTAAAACATCTCAATTGAAATTTGCTTTCCAAACTGGTGTGCCTGTGTTTTAATCAGTAAAGGAGCTGCTGGCATCTTAACCCTGGTCATCACTGAAAAGATTGTTTTATGTACAGAAATATTTTGAGTAGCAGCGTGACTTTCTCCACCACAACAGTTTATGTTCCTTCAAATCATCAATAAATATTGAAGGTATTGGTTCAGTGTGTAGTGAAGACACAACTTTTCTCCATTTTACAAAAACATGGCCTTTACCACTCAGCAATTACAACATATTTCATGTAGAACACATTCATTTTCAGGGGCTGAAAAGTTTTTCAATAATTGACATAATTCTAAATAAACCATATACATACTGAATTTTTCACGTGTTTTCATTCAAACGTCTCCCTGGAGATGCTTTACCAGGCCTTGAGTGCGCTCACCGTCACTTCCTGCTTTGGGAAATGAAAACATGTTCAAGCACTGGTGGGTTCAGATTAGATGACCTAACGTAGCAAAAGTGCTTTACCTATGTAAAAGTATAAATACTTGGGAAAAAAACATGAATATATAAAATTTTTAAAATGCGTAATGTTTTCATTCACTTCCAGTACAACAGTATTTGAGTCACCAGCCAAATGGCTATTTAAAAAAATCATTCCAGGAACTGACATCAAACAATTCTCCATCCATCCATCCATCCATCCATCCATCCATCCATCCATCCATTTTATATTGCTTCTCTGGGTCGAGTCGCGGGGGAAGTAGCTTCAACAAAGATATCCACACTTCCCCTTCCCCAAGCCACTTCTTCCAGCTCTTCTGGAGGGACCCCAAGGCGTTCCCACGCCAGGCGAGAGACATAGTCCCGGGAGCATGTCCTGGGTCATCTCCGGGGTCTCTTTCCGGTGGGACATGCCCAGAACACTTCACCGGGGAGGTGTCCGGGAGGCATCCAGATCAGATGCCCCAGCCACATCATCTGGCTCCTTTCAATGCGGAGGAGTAGCGGCTCAACGCCGTACCCCTCCCAGATGACAGAGCTTCTCACCCTATCTCTAAGGATAAGGAAGGGATCTAACGGAGAAAAATAATTTACGCCGCTTGTATTCGGGATCTTTTTTTACTCACATCTTGTGCCGATAGGTAAGGGTAGAAACATAGATGGAATGGTAAATTGAGAGCTTTGTCTTTAGACTTAACTCCCTATTGACCACAATGAACCGATACAAAGTCTGCATCACTGCAGATGCTGCACAGATCTGTCTGTCAATTTCCCACTCCATTCTTCCCTCACTCGTGAACAAGACCCGAAAATGCTTGAACTCTTCCACTTGAGGCAGGATCTCATGCCCAATCCTTTGAGGGCATGCTACCTTTTTCCGACTGAGGACCGTGGTCTCAGATTTGGAGGTGCTGATTCTCATCCCAGCCGCTTCACACTTGGTTGCGAACCGCTCCAGTGAGAGTTGGAGATCACAGCGTGATGAAGCCAACAGAACCACATCATCTGCAAAGAGCTGGGATGCGATGCTGAGATCACCATACCGGACATACTCCACACCTCGGCTTCACCTAGAGATTCTGTCCATAAAGGCTATGAACAAAATCGGTGACAAAGGGCACTCTTGGCGGAGTCCAACCCTCACCGGAAATGAGTTTGACTTATTGCCGGCAATGCAGACCAAACTCTGACACCGGTCATACAGGGACTAAACAGCCAGAATCAGGGAGTTTGGTACCCCATACTCCTGAAGAACCCTCCACAAGACTCACCGAGGGACACGGTCGAACGTCTTCTGCAAGTCCACAAAACACAAATTTCAGACAGACAGAGAATGCCGAGAGTTCAGACGCAAAAGCTCTTCCTTCACATGTAGACTGGTTGGGCGAACTCTCATGCATCCTCGCGGATCCTGCCGAGGGTGTAGAGCTGGTCCATTGTTCCATGGCCAGGATGAAAACTAAATTGCTCCTCCTGAATCTGAGATTCGACTTCCTGATGGACCCTCCTCTCCAGCACCCCTGAATAGACCTAACCAGGGAGGCTGAGTGTGATCCCCCTATAGTTGGAACACAACCTCCGGTCCCCCTTCTTAAAAAGGAGGACCACCACCCCAGTGTGCTAATCCAGGGATTTAAAAAAAGAAAAATCTGTCATATTTGTTAATGCTCCCTGCTTCATGTTCCTCTTCGTCACTTCTGTACCTGTTTTTTTTTCTCACCTTGTAAATAGTCAAGATCTCATTCAAAATCTCAACTGCAGTTGCCTTTATTATTTACATCATTTTCACATTGTGTCATCACAAAGCTATTTTGTAGACTGTAGAAATATGTTTTCAAATGTATTGAGCAATATACAGTAGTCGTACAGACAACTAAAAATGTACTTAAGTGGAATAATTAAATACTTTGACTCCGATCATACTGTTAAGCACCATACTACACTATCAGTTTGTGTAGCATTTAGGTAAATTTAAACAGAGCCCAACATTCCCCAGAATAAATCTTATTACTTCTGTCAGCAGTCACATTATGGATCAACACAAGTGCGACTGTTCAGTTGCTGCAGCAGTTATACTGTAACAGTACATGCCCAGACCATACTGTATTGTTCAGTACATAGTACATGCTCAGGCCGTACTGCCACCACTACCATCATCATGTTGGCAATATGATGTTATATGCTTTGGATCATGAGATATTTCTTTCCTTCTCCATTACATCATCTGCTGTAGTCTGACTTCCCAATTTCTTGTCTATACTGGCAAATAAATGAAACATTTTGAACAACTTGCCCAGCTATCTTTCGGTGAGAGGCGGGGTACACCCTGAACTGGTCACCAGCTCATTGCAGGGCACGTAAAAACAAACCATTCAAAAAACCATTCGTACGGGCAATTAAGTTTTCAATTAACCTATCATGTATGTTTTTGAGATGTGGGAGGAAAGTGGAGTACCCAGAAAAAAGCCACATAGGCATGCGGATAACATACAAACTTTACACAGGGAAGGAAGGATTTGAAGCAGGGTGTGAGGCAGATATCCTAACAACTCCGTCACCGTGCTACTAAAATATAACATATACAAATACATCCATATACATAAAGAGCACAATTTTCATACACTGAAGACAAACCTGAAGGGAGCAAGAGCTTCAAACAAGCACCAAATTGTTGGGATTTTTGGAACTTGGGAATATGCCTATGAATCATGCATCTTGGCCATGTTGTATATGACATTGCATCCCAGTGCAAAGATGTTCATGATGGCCACGCACACATACACATTTGATTTATTTTTTGGGGGAGGGTAGGGGGTCAACCTTAAAAAAATCCCGAATCCAAGTAACATTTCTGCCATGGGATTTTCAAACCAATTTGTCATTTTGGTAGCTGTCATGTATGGCAGAGTTTCCCAACTCTTCATTTGTCACTTCTTTGGAATCTGCTGCCTCCCTGTCTCATTGTATACCACAACCACCTTTGCGAGAATGAACTTGTCTCGGATATTTCTTGGGAAACAAGCACTGCAAACATCATTATCTGGAAAAGCAACATAAATAGTTGCTTTGATTCACTTCTCTGACATAAATACCCACAAGGTGAAACCAAGAGTCATGCAGGTAAACAATTTCTCCTGTTACTATGATGACTAAACATGATGCTTTTGTTTTTTTTTCTAGAAATAGTTTCTTTCGGCTTGTCTCTTTCGGGGTCACCACAGCGTGTCATCTCAGATGAACGCATATATATGTTTGGCACAATTTTTACGCTGGATGCCCCTCCTGACGCAAGCCTTCTCAGGGAGTGGAGGCCCCAGTGGGATACGAACCCACAACCCCTGGTTAACCAAGCCAGTGCTCGAACCACTGAGCTACAGGGCCTCAGGGTTTGTTTTTTTTTTCCTAGAAATGTAACATCAATATAAAATATACTGTATGTATATGAGTATGTTAGGATCATGAGATTATCTTTCATATCAATACAAATGTCATTATATTGCTCATCATACTATTCTCTATGGTCTATCCATCCATTTTCTTTGGCGTGTATCCTCACAACTGTCACAGGAGTACTGGACCCCATCCCAGTTGTCATCGGGCAGGAGGTGGGGTACACCCTGGACTGGTTGCCAACTAATTGCAGGGCTCATGGAGACAGACAGAGACAGTCGCACTCACAATCATACCTTGGGGCACTTTAGAGTGTCCAATTAATGTTGCATGTTTTTGGGACGTGGGAGGAAACCAGAGTGCCCAGAGAAAACCCACACAGGCATGTACAGAACATGCAAACTCCAGAGAGGGAGGGCCGGGATTGAACCCAGGTCCTCAGAATTGTGAGGCCAACACTTTACAGCTGCGCCACTGTGCCCCCTATTCTCTATTGTCTTTATTGAATGTCTTTTCGGGCTATAAAGTACACTTTTAACTTTTAACTATACAGCTTTTAATATTAAACTATTTGTTGGAGCCTAGCCTCCCTCCTGACTATTGTCGAGGTGCCCTTGAGTAAAGTAGCAAGCTCGCCACCCTCCCTAGCTCAAGTAATGCAGCACTGTTTACAGTAGTGCGACGTAGTGAAGTACAATTATTTGTCTCCGTACTAAAGTGATTTTTGTTCCGTACTATTGGGATTTTTGTTCAGATATCGGTGCTTTAAAGTAGACTTTTAATACTTAATGTTTAACTAAATAGCTTTTAATATTAAACTATTTGTTAGAGTCGAGCCTGCCTCCTGATTATTGTCGAGGTGCCCTTGAGCAAAGTAGCAAGCTCGCCACCCTCCCTAGCTCAAGTAACGCAGCACTGTTTACAGAAGAGCGACGCAGTGAAGTACAAATATTTGTCTCCGTACGAAAGTGATTTTTGTTCCGATATCGGTGCTTTATTTGATTATTTTTCTGGTGACATTTTACTTTTATTCCCTATATTTATAAATATCTGTAGTTTCTACTCCTTACTTTGTTCAAAGTGGCTCCGTGTTTGTTTGTTTTTTTTTTTAAACTTCCATATAGGATGTTGCAACATTAAAAAAAATGTCAACAGAAAGTCCACTGTTGAGATCTTGCTTGACATCCAGGGGTATATTTAGTCATTTAGGTGATATAAGCCACATGTGTATACTGCTAAAATTTTTAATATTAATGTTTATCATCAACTAAAAACCTTCAATGTAAAAAAAAATATCCTCTTTGCTAAGCTAGATAAAGTCCTTAAAATCATTCTGTAGGCTGATTATCTTTTGATCAAATTGGTAGAGAACAGGGCGGCACGGTGGGTCAGCTGGAAAGTGTTGGCCTCACAGTTCTGAGGTCCCAGGTTCAATCCTGGACATGCCTGTGTGGAGTTTGCATGTTCTCCCCGTGCATGCGTGGGTTTTCTCCAGGCACTCCGGTTTCCTCCCACATCCCAAAACCATGCAACATTAATTGGACACTCTAAATTACCCGTAGGTGTGATTGTGAGTGCGGCTGTTTGTCTCTATGTGCAACCAGTTCAGGGTGTACTCTGCCTCCTGCCTGTTGACAGCTGAGATATGAGGATAAACGGCTAAGAAAATGGATGGATGGTAATCATAAATATATATATGCGAGAATTTATCCCACACTGCCCGCACCAAAGGATATATATGAGTATTTGAACACCCTCATTGACCAAGTCCTGTTGTGTAGTCCTGGGCTGATTCCTCACATTTCTAAGGATCATTGAAGGTGATATCTTGCAATGGGTTCCACTCCGATTGAGATTGACCGGCATGGTTAGCTTCTTCCATTTTCTAATGATTGCTCCAACAGTGCACTTTTTTTCACCAAGATGCTTGGCAATTTCTCTGTAGCCCTTCCCAGCCGTGTAGAGTTGCACAATTTTGTCTCTGGTGTCTTTGGACAGTTCTTTGGTCTTGGCCCTGTTACAAGTTTGAGTCTTACTGATTATATGGGATAGACAGGTATCTTTATGCAGCTAACGACCTCGCACAGCATCTGATTCAGGATAATACATAGAGTGGAGGTGGACTTTTAAAGACAGACTAACGGGTCTTTGAGGGTCAGAATTCCCACTGATAGACAGGTGTTGAAATACTTATTTGCAGCTCTATCACACAAATAAATTGTTAAAAAATCATTCATTTTGATTTCTGGATTTTTGTTTTTAGATTATCTCTCTCGAAGTGAACATGCATCTATGATGTAAATTTCAGACCCCTACATTATTTTTAAGTGGGAGAACTTGCAATATAGCAGGGTGTTCAAATACTTATTTTCTTCTCTGTCTATCTATCTATCTATCTATCTATCTATCTATCTATCTATCTATCTATCTATCTATCTCTATCTATCTATCTATCTATCTATCTATCTATCTATCTATCTATTGTATATATTTTTTTTTCCATCAAATTTTGACCACTTAAATACTCACATTTCATGTTGAAAAGCATCTGTTGTGTCATTCTCCACTTTGTATATCCCCCAACTTCTTTATCTGACATTGACATAACACTGTTGTCATTTGCACGCATTTAGACTCACTATGAAAATGGTTGAAATTTTTTGATAATTTTGATCAAAATCAATTTTTTTCTTCTTGCCTTCTCCATTTTATTATCCTCACAATGCGACAACAAATTTGTTTTGTGAATTGTTACCCTCTCCCTGAAACAAGTCTGCATATGAACAGTCCATTGCGTGTGGAGAAGCACTCACAATATTCATGATAAATTATGTATTTTGAATTTTTTTAGCAGCATTTTTTTAGAAAGATTCGTGAGCACATCTTCTTCACAGAATGGAAAATGGAGTGATGGAAGAACATGTTATTAAAATGTATTAAAATAGCTGATTTTGTTGTAGTTGTGCAAAAACCAAAAGTTACATTAGTTCCCCACATTTTAATAATTTCCGCCTGGAAATTAAAGGGAACACATCTTGGCGGTTAAGACCTCCATTGAGTGATTCTTTTACATTGACTTAATATATATATATATATATATATATATATATATATATATATATATATATATATATATATATATATATAAGTGTCGATTTAAAAACATGAGTGTCCAAAAAAGCCCCTCTGACAGCTAAATCTGTTTGATCCTGTTTTCTTTCTGCTTTGTCTATATTTGGCTAAGTCCGCCCTCATTCCACTGACTGGTTGGCTCCGTGTAGAAGACGCATTTGTGAGCGCACACGTTTGTTATATTGACAGCGCTGGCTCGAAGCAGAGAAGTAGGCGGAGTTCTTTTCTGGTGAGAAATTCAAATGATGTGATTTCAAGCCCTCTTGCCAGAAAAACATCTGGGACTCAGGATTACATGGAGGATTTTAAGTGATCGGCACGGTAGAGTCCAATACTACATCCCAAATACTTTACCAAATCGACTTTTGATTTGGTAAAATATGAGACCTTTAAAGTACTTTTTGCATGAAGCAGAATTCTTAACCAGCGCTTAATCACAGCATACTCAGGATAAGATTCTACTGAGTCATTAACGATACTTGCTTCCAAAAGTGAATACACTAAATTCTGACAGGATTTTGGTTGTTAATGCACCATTGTGGGAGAGAAATGTAATGAGTCCATCCATCCATTTCTTGGACCGTTTACCCTCACTGGGATTGCTTGTGTGCTGTCCCCTTTCTTGGCTAACTCCGGATACACCCTGAACTGGTCACCAGTTTTATTGCACATATAGACAAACGATAATTCACAGCAATGGGCAATTTCGAGTTTTCAATTAACCTCCTGTGCATGTTTTTGAGATGTGGGAGGAAACTAGAGTACCCGGAGAAAATGCACGCAGGCACACAGAGAGCATGCAAAGTTGACAAAGGCGAGGCTGGATATGAATCTGCATCCTCAGAACTGCGAGGCAGTTCTGCTAACACTTTTTTTTGCACTACGCCACCATGGAATGAGTCTTATTCATTCATTAATTTTCTGTTCCGTTTATCCTCAGTAGGTCAAAAAAATATTTTTCCAAGTCAACAACAAATGAAATGCAAATCTTGATTCTGATATTTGTGTGTTTTTAGCAAATAATTGCTTCATGATCACCAAGTTGCTATCACAATTGAATTCTGCATTTGAATCACTGCCCAAGCTTTTGCAGGCCCACTGCAGTGGTACATTGATTCATAGGTGCAAGAGGGGTAAAGTGAGGTGCGCTATCCTGCTATAGCAATTATAACTGTCTGAAATGGAGAGCCTGATATTGTATTCTGGCAACATTTTGCTTCAAACAAATCATTTATCACAGTAGTCTATTTGACTTATCAGTATTTTAAGAGCCACTGACTCTCTTCTTCTTCTTTTCCTTTCGGCTTGCCCCGTTAGGGGTGGCCACAGCGTGTCATCTTTTTCCCGTCTTGTCCTATCTCCTCCATCTTCATTTCTAACACCAACTGCCCTCATGTCTTCCCTCACAACATCCATCAACCTTCTCTTTGGTCTTCCTCTCGCTCTCTTGCCTGGCAGCTCCATCCTCAGCACCCTTCGACCAATATACTCATTCTCTCACCTCTGGACATGTCCAAACCATCAAAGTCTGCGTTCTCAAACCTTGTCTCCAAAACATCCAACTTTGGCTGCCCATCTAATGAGCTCATTTTGAATCCTATCCAAACTGCTCACTTCTAGCGAGACCCTCAACATCTTCATTTCAGCCACCTCTGGTTTTGCTTCATGTTTTATAAACGTTGCCCTTCATCCAAGCAGAGACTCTTCTGTCACATAACACACCAGAACACACCGGACACCTTCCACCAGCTGTTCCGACCTACTTGAACCTGTTTCTTTACTTCCTTACCACACTCACCATTTCTCTCGATTGTTGATCCTAGGTATTTGAAGTCATCCACCCTCACTCCCTTCTCCCTGGAGCCTCACTCTTTCCCCCCATCCCTCTCATTCATGCACATATATTCTGTTTTACTTCGGCTAATCTTCCTTCCTCTCCTTTCCAGTGCATGCCTCCATCTTTCTAATTGTTCCTCCACCTGCACCCTCCTTTCACCACATATCACAATGTCATCTGTGAACATCACGGTCCAAGGGGATTCCAGTCTAACTTCATCTGTCAGCCTATGCATTACCACAGCAAAGAGGAAGGTGCTCAGATGCCTGATCCCTGATGCAGTTGCACCTTAAATTCTTCCATCACACCTACGGCACATCTCACCAGTGTTCTGCAGCTCTCATACTTGTCCAGTACTATTGTAACATATTTCTCCTCCACACCAGACTTGTGCATGCAGTATCACAGTTCCTCTCTTGGTACTCTGTCATAGGCTTTCTCTAGGTCTACAAAGACACAATGGAGCGCCATCTGACCTTCTCTGTACTTTTCAATTAGCATCCTCAAGGCAAATAATGCATCTGTGGTACTCTTTCTAGGCATGAAACCATACTGTTGCTCGCAGGTACTTACTTCTGTCCTGAGTCTAGCCTCCACAACTCTTTCCCATAACTTCATTGTGTGGCTCATCAGCTTTATTCCTCTATAGTTCCCACAGCTCTGAACATCCCCTTTGTTCTTAAAAATGGGAACTAGAACACTTTTCCTCCATTCTTCAGGCATCTTCTCAGTTGGTCAAAAACTCCACAGCTACCTCTCCAAATTGCTTCCATACCTCCACAGGTATGTCATCAGGACCAACTGCCTTTTGATTTTTCATCTTCTTGAGTGCCTTTCTACCTTCCCTCTTACTTATCATTGCAACTTCCTGGTTCTTCACACTTGCCTTTTCTACTCTTCCTTCTCTCTCATTTTCTTCATTCATCAACCTATAACAAAGTATACTTTCCATCAATTCAGCACACTACTGGCACCATTCAACACATTTCACATCCTTAATCATCCTTACCTGCTGCACATCCTTCCCATCTCCAGCCCTCTGTCTGACCAACCTGCAAAGAGCCTTTTCTTCTTCTTTCGTGTGTAACCTGGTGTATGTGTCATCAAACACCTCTTGTTTAGCCTTTTGCAACCTCTACCTTTGCCCTACGTCGCATCTCAATATATTCCTGATCACCTTGGCTGTAGTAGTTCAGTCTTCTGGGACCTCCTCCTGTCCATCAAGAACCTGTCTCACCTCTTTCAGAAAGGCCGCACAGTATTCTTCTTTTCTCAGCTTCCACCATATGGTTCTCTGCTCCACCTTTGTCTTCTTAATCTTCCTACCCACCAACAGAGTGAGCCTCAACAACACCATCCAATGTTGTCGAGCTACACCCTCCCCTACCACTACCTTACAGTCTGTAACCTCCTTCAGATTACATCGTCTGCACAACATGTAATCTACCTGTGTGCTTCTACCTCCGCTCTTATTGGTCACTCTATGTTCCTGCCTCTTCTGGATAAAAGTGTTCCCTCCAAAGTCCACCACCATCTGTCCCTCAAAGTTCCTTTCCTGGATGCCGTACTTACCCGTAATAACCTATCCCTTCCTCGTCCCAACTGTTTCCTTCACCAACATGACGATTACAATCTGCACCAATCACAACTCTCGCTCTATCTGGGATACTCAGAAATACATCGAGTTCCTTCCAGGATTTTTTGTTCAACTTGAGGTCACGTCCTACCTGTGGGGCATAGCCGCTAATCACTTTTTACATAACACCCTCAGTTTCAAATTTCAGCCTCATCACTCGATCTGATACTCTTTTCACCCCCAAGACATTCTTCGGCAGCTCTTCCTTTAAAATAACGCCGCCTCCATTTCTCTTCTCGTCTACTCCGTGGTAAAACAATATAAACCCTGCTCCTAAACTTCAAGCCTAACTAACTTTCCACCTGCTCTCTTGGATACACAATATCTCAACCTTTCTCAAAATCATCTTGTCAACCAACTCCAGAGATTTTCCTGTCATAATCCCAACATTCAAAGTCCCTACACTCAGTTGTAGGCTCTGTGCTTTCCTTTTCTTCTTCTGCCGACAAATCTGATTTCCTACTCTTCTTTGTCTTTGACCCACGGTAGCTGAATTTCCACTGACGCCCTGCAGATTAACAGTGCTGTTGGCGAGCGTTGTTAACCCAGGCCACGACCAATCCGGTATGGTATTCTTTAGATGAACGCTCACATTTGTTTGGCCCAGTTTTACGCCATATGCCCTTCCTGACGCAACCCTCTGCATTTATCTGGGTTTGGGACTGGCCTCCAGATTGCACTGTCTTGTGCCCCCATAGGGCTGCATTAAGAGCCGCTGACACTGTCTCTCCTAAATGTGCTTCAGACTGAGCCACACCCCAATTTTGCAACAGTAGATGTTGCTCATGCATTACACATATCTGCCACACACTCTTTCATGTTTTCTCTTTGAGCTGCACTAGAATGACTCTAGATAATCTACTGCAGCATTTTATGCTCAAATTCCCTTTTGGGATAAGTACAATTGTTCCTTCAAATTGATTAACACAATACCGTCTACATACTTAGCTAATGAAAGGTCAATTGTTGTTGTTTTTTTTTTCCTCAGACACGTTTACAAGGCCTCATTTCACAGATGTCAGTGATTGATGAAGTTGACCAGTCAGACAAACCCCATTCAACTAGGAATTACAGAAAAAGCAACCCATTTATGTTCAGGAAATACTGATAAACATGAAGGAAATTAATTTTAATAGACAAAATTCTCTTTGGTATGGAGAAAGAAAAGAGAGTAAAATGGGGTAGGATGGTGCTGCTGCTGAGAGGGGGAAAAAAGCACCTCGTAAAAAGCTAGTTGCTGATTGTGCAGCGTGCATGAACACAGAGATCCTCTTTGGCCCCAGAACGGAAACATTTGACATTTCCATCAAGGCTCAGTGAAGAAATATAGTTGAGTGAAGGCTGAGGTCACATAGGCCAGAATGAGAGAAGAAAGTCTGATGAAGAACGGATACTGATGAAAACTGCAATGACAGTGGTAAAAAGCCGTCCAAGGCCAGGGAGGACAAGACATAAAATGATGTGAAGAAAGTAGAAGAAGGCATGACAGGCAATTAAATTGAATCTTTTAACGAGGAATTATCCTTTTGGATATTGCAGTTTATTTGCTATCTATATTTGACAGTGACTGTACAAACATGGCTCTTGGCGCTGAAACATCTTCTTTTCAAGATTCTCTCAGTCAAGCTATCATATATCGTTTCACACTCACATCAACACAATGACACTCCAAAATTATCTTCATAATATAAAATGCTAAAAAAGCAAATATACCAAGATGGCAAAATCTGTGTATATAATCGAAAATCAATTACATCACTTAGCTCGTGGCAGTCTTCCTTTTGCAAAGACACATTAGTGTGACCAATTTTAATAAAGCAGCCTAAGTACATCATAGCAAAGTTTCCATGGCACCCAGTGGGCCTATCAATTGCATCACATCACATAAGCAATGAAGCATTAAAACCCAAGAAAGCAAATATGAGATAACTTTATATACAATTAATCCAACAGATGGATGGGTGGATGGATGGATGGAGACTAAGACCTACAGCCACAAGGCCGATGACATGTCCACAAAATCGATCATTGAGAACATATTTTATACCTGTTACTTCTTGTATATTTTTAAAAAGCATCCACACTCTAAATCTTGGCGACAATTACACCGAAGAACAAGTACTAGTTTAATATTGAAATGTCCTTATCCGGGGGCATGGTGACAGATTGGTTAGTACATCTGCCGGTCGGTCCCTGTCTGGGTATTCTCCAGGATTTCCTTCTACATCTCAAAAACATTCATGGTACATTAATTGAATACTCTAAGTTGTCTGTAGGTGTGAATGCTTTTGTGTTTATACGTGCCCTGTGATTGGCTGGGGACCAGTTCAAGGTGTATCCCTGCCTTTTTTGCTAGAGTCAGCTGGGATAGGCTCCATGTTATGACCTTGACCCTTGTGAGAATGAGCGGTACAGAAAAAGGATGGATGTATGTCCTCATCTTTCGCTGCTGCCATCAGCAGATTAACGCGGGTTGTTGACCTGATTACCTGTACCTGCATCATCCGAAAATAAGGCTAAAATTACTAATGAGTCTCTTTTGGGCAATTTTTTATGCAGACAGCATTTTAAAATCCAGAACAATGGAATAAGTGTCACGACCCATTGGAACGGAGGTAGGACCCAAATGCAAGGCTCGGAAGATGCAAGGTGGTTCGGGGAGAAACGTTTATTATTTAATGGTCGCGGATCGGGCAGGGAGTCAGGTGGAGCAGCGGTAGATGGGACGTCGGGTGAAGAGAGCAGGTGAGCGGGCAGGCAGGAGTCGGTACACGGGATCAAAGCAGGCAGAGGTTTCAAAGGAGTCAGGCTTACGGGGTTGGTCGGAGAACAGGCGAAGGTCGGTACACACGGGTTGTCGATCAGGGATATGGGAGTACTCGAACGGGACATGAACCTCAACGATCTGGCGATACACCGTATAATCAGCCCGCATGAGGCGCAGGTGTGTGCCTCCCAATTAGCCCGAGCACGCGGGCACCCGCACAGCCCGGGCTGGAGCGGCAGGATCATGACAGTACCCCCCATCTCAGGCACGGCTCCCAGATGTGCCTAAACGAAAGAAACAGAGACAATTAACACATACAGGGGTGGGCGGAAGGGGGTCCGGAGGAGGGCATGCCCCCCCCAACCCCAGTCTGGTGGCCATCCAAGCCACCAAACGCGAGGCGTCCGGGTGGACAGGTCAGGAGCTCGACCCGGACACCAAGCACCAGGATCCCCACGGGGCGATTCGGGCGGACAACCTCGGTGAGGAACCAAACGGTGAAGCAGGAACCAGACCGAGGCAGGCAACTGCTCCGGACGAGAACCTCCCACGCTGTGGTTGCGAGACGACCAGGGATTGGTCGCCACCGAGGCTTGGTCAGGAGGCAGCCGTGGATTGGTCACCAACAAGGCCAGGTCATGAAGCGGCTGGGAGACATCAGGAGCGAAGAGGATGATGGAGAGAAGGACCCGAGCTATGACCACCACGATCACAGCCATCCTGAAGTCTCTCCAGCTCCGGGGTGGCTCAACAGAACTCCCCAGCTCCTGTCGCCGTCGAGACAGGGGCGTGGGACGGCTGCGGGCCAGTCACCGCTGGTACTCCTGGACAGGAATCTGAGAAGGCGGCGGCGACATCGCGACCTCCTCCTGGACAGGAACGTGAGAAGGCGGCGGCAGCGGCATCACCACCTCTTCCTGGACGGGAACGTGAGAAGGCAGCGGCGCCATCGCCACCTCCTGGACAGGAACGTGAAAAGGCGGCGTCAGTGCCACCTCCTCCTGGACAGGAACGTGAGGTGGCTGGGGAACCGTCGCCACCCCCTGAACAGGAACGTGAGAAGGCGGCAGCGACATCACGACCTCCTCCTGGACGCGAACGTGAGAAGGCGGAGGCAGCATCACCAACTCCACCTACTCCTGGACGGGAACGTATGGGCGTGCCCGTCGCCGATGAAGAAGGAACGGGGAGCGACTGCGGGACGGTCGCCGACGAAGCAGGAACGAGGAGCAACCGCGGGCCGGTCGCCGACGAAGCAGGAACGGGGAGCGACCGCGGGCTGGTCGCCGACGAAGCAGGAACGGGGAGTGACCACGGGCCCGTCGCCACTGGTACTCCAGGGCACGGAAGAGAAGCAGCTGCAGAGACGTCACCACCTCCTGGACAGCAACGTGAGGCGGCATCGGGTCGGTCTCCACTGCCACGTGAGCTTGCAGTGCATTCGTTGAAACAGCAACGTGGCCGTGGCACGGTGGCAGATCCGTTTCCAGGGTGACGTGGACGTGAGTAGCCAGAGAGTCAGTCGAAACTGACACGTGGGCGTGTCTCGGGAGTGGGTCAGTTCCAACTGCCGCGTGAGCATGAGTCCATAACGAGTCCGTCGAAACCGACACGTGGGCGTGTCTTGGGAGCGGGTCAGTTCCAACTGCCGCGTGAGCTCTGCTTGGAACAGCCAAAACTTCGACATGGGAATGGCGAGGAGGCGGATCCGTTTCCACAGCTACGTGCGCTTGGCGAGGTGGCGGGTCCGTTCCCACTGCAACGTGCACTTGGCGAGGTGGCGGGTCCGTTCCCACTGCAGCGTGAATCTGCGTCAGCAGCGAGTGCGTCGCCGTTGCGACGTCTGCATAGCTCGGCTGGTTCGCCAGTCCTTGCCGGATCTGGGCCGTGAGAGCCGCCAACTTGGCGCTCTGCCGCTCTATCTGCGCCCGCATTTCGCGGTAGAACGCATCGCAATTTGGCGGCTCCTCCTCCCTCTGGGCTGGAAGCTTCGCCACCAGCTTCGGGTCTGCCGGTTTCACCATTGCCGACGAGGAGTGGGAGGACGAGGACGGAGTCTTTGTTGCCGCGCTGCGGGAGGCACAAGGGAGCACCCGACCTGGACGTCTCCTCTGGCTGCCACGCGGAGGTCCCGGGTAGATGGCCAAGCGGGTTCCCTCAAACGGATTGGTGTACTTGTACCCACCGGGCGAAGACGTTCGGGTGCTGGAAACGCAGGAAGGTGGAGAAAACTGACTGGGATGAAAGACAGGGCAAAGAGATTCATAATCAAAATCATTGGAGTCGTACTCAGGCAGCCGGTCATACAAATCAAGGTCCTCCTCATATTCCGAAAAGTCAGAGTCTAGAAGAATATGAGGAGCCGGATGGGTCGTGGTCGGGACATATTCATAACTCGCTGGCGGAGCGTAAGACATGGAAGCGGAGGACGTCAAGGAGCCTACCCAGATCGGACAGGCTTGGTCCTCCGGTAGACGGTCTACCTTGCATCGGTCTTTCCTGCTGGGTCCTGTTTTGGCCAGATCGTTCTGTCACGACCCATCGGAACCGAGGTAGGACCCAAATCCAAGGGTCGGAAGATGCAAGGTAGTTCGGGGAGAAACGTTTATTATTTAATGGTCGGGGCTCGGGCAGGCAGTCAGGTGCAGCAGCGGTAGTTGGGACGTCGGGCGAAGAGAGCAGGTGAGCAGGAGTTGGTACACGGGAGAACGATCAAAGCAGGCAGATGTGTCAAAGGAGTCAGGCTTACGGGGTTGGTCGGAGAACAGGGGAAGGTCGGTACACATGGGTTGTCGATCAGGGATACGGGAGTACTCGAATGGGACATGAACCTCAACGATCTGGCGGAGCACCAGTCATCATCGGGATATACACGGGATAATCAGCCCGCATGAGGCGCAGGTGTGTGCCTCCCAATTAGCGAGAGCACGCGGGCACCCGCACAGCCCGGGCTGGAGCGGCAGGATCATGACAATAAGTGCCAATGCTCTAAGTCTTAGAGAGGACCTTTAAGAACATTTTTTTTACTCACCCTTTTAAAAGTAACAAATAAAAAGTTGGTTTCCTGCTTGTCCTCTGGTAATCCCATTTTATTTTGCAGAACAATTACATATAAAACAATACTTTGTCTATCATTAAATCCCGTGACAAAATCTGTTTGCTTGCCCAGGGTAAGCATATAAAATACAAGTACCTCACAGAAGTATGCAGATTTTTTTCACATGAAAAAAGTACAGAACAAAACAAATTGGCAGGAAAACATTCAAAATTGATGACAGTATGCCAGGTACTATATGTCTGTCAACTTGTCATATGACAATCAGTACCCCTGACATTCCCATACATGTTTGACTTCAGACACAAATGCTGGTTGTACCTGATGTCTCAACTACAATGAGATAGATCCCAAGTCATTGTGTATTTTTGAGTGACATGTATTGGGATTCAATAATAATAATAAAAATAAAATCATAATATTAATAATAACAATATTAATTATTATTATAATGAGATGCTTGTACATCACAGTAATCATCCAACACATTGGTTAATAGACAGAGATAAGTCAGACAAATAAGGTATTTGCATCCTGCAAAGTCATACCTCGCTTCTCTGTTGGGTTGCCCTAATTGTCATTTTGTACTTGAGACTGAAAACCATCCATCTAATGAAAATCAGAGTGGCTTGAGTGAGTCATCATTTTTTTTTATATGGAGGTTGAGAAAGTCACCTTCATGCCTCCGCCAACAGAGAAATAGAGACAGTAAAGTAGAGACGCGGGCAGCATGGTGGCACAGCTGTGGAGCATTGGCCTCACAGTTCTGAGAATTGGGGTTCAAATCCCGGTCCCACCTGTGCGGAGTTTTTCATGTTCTCCCCGTGCCTCCGTGGGTTTTCTCTGGGCACCCCGGTTTCCTCCCACATGCCAAAAACATGCAACATTAATTGGACACTCTAAATTGACTGTGGGTGTGATTGTGAGCATGACTGTTGTCTGTCTCCTGCTATTGGCTAGCAACGAGTCGAGGGTGTACCCTACTTCCAGATTTGGATGCGGGCATGCCTCTTAAAAATGTTGCAGTGCAGTACCATACTGTGTATACATACCTAAACAATACACCCAACCATCCATTTTCTGCACCCTCACAAGGTTAGGGGGTTGTCTCTCACACTTAATAAAGTCCTAGTCAAGTCTATTTCTTGAGTTATACCATATTACAGCACTTTAATTCTGAGAAAATCCACCATTTCACCCTTTTTCCCCTCACAGGCCTTACATGTGGATGTGACGAGAGAGAGAAAGTAAAATTATGGCTGGCAGCCAGTTTACTGCCACCTGCCTGATGACAGCTGGGATTGGCTCCAGCACGCCCGCGAGCCTCGCGAGGATAAGCAGCTCAGAAAATGGATGGCTGCATAGATGAATAATATGACTTTACCAACAAAATTCTGTTGCTAAGTTCTCACATCCCTCGCTCTGTCCATGACTTTGACAAACAGAGAAATTAAGCCAGGATCCTTTTAGATGAACTCTAACAATATATCACCCTTCCTGGGGTTAATGTTTTGAACTCAGCAGCATTTGGGTTTTCATTCTTCTTAGAATAATAAGAACAGACACATCATTTCTGTTTTGACCGAAACAAAGGAAATTTGCACCACATCAGGTGCTCAAGCTAGAATGCAGCCCTATGGGGGCGCAAACCAGTGCAATCTGTAGGCCGGTCCCAAGCCCGGATAAATGCAGAGGGTTGCGTCAGGAAGGGCATCCGGCGTAAAAACTGTGCCAAACAAATATGAGCGTTCATCTAAAGAATCCCATACCGGATCGGTCGTGGCCCAGGTTAACAACGCCCGCCCCCGGCACTGCTAACCTGCAGGGCGTTGGTGGAAATTCAGCCACTGTGGGTCGAAGACAAAGAAGAGGAGGAAACCGGATCCAGCGTCAGAAGAAAAAGAGGAATGCACAGAGCCTACAACTGAGTGTAGGGACTTTGAATGTTGGGACTATGACAGGAAAAGCTCAGGAGTTGGTTGACATGATGATTAGGAGAAAGGTTGATATTCTGTGCATCCAAGAGAGCAGGTGGAAAGGTAGTAAGGCTAGAAGTTTGGGAGCAGGGTTTAAATTATTCTACCACGGAGTAGATGGGAAGAGAAATGGAGTAGGGGTTATTTTAAAGGAAGAGCTGGCTAAGAATGTCTTGGAGGTGAAAAGAGTATCAGATCGAGTGATGAGACTAAAATTTGAAATTGAGGGTGTTATGTATAATGTGGTTAGCGGCTATGCACCACAGGTAGGATGTGACCTAGAGTTGAAAGAGAAATTCTGGAAGGAACTAGATGAAGTAGTTCTGAGCATCCCAGACAGCGAGAGAGTTGTGATTGGTGCAGATTGTAATGGACATATTGGTAAAGGAAACAGGGGCGATGAAGAAGTGATGGGTAAGTACCGCATCCATGAAAGGAACTTTGAAGGGCAGATGGTGGTGGACTTTGCAAAAAGGATGGAGATGGCTGTAGTGAACACTTATTTCCAGAAGAGGGAGGAACATATAGTGACCTACAAGAGCGGAGGTAGAACCACGCAGGTAGATTATATTTTGTGCAGACGATGTAATCTGAAGGAGGTTACTGACTGTAAAGTAGTGGTAGGGGAGAGTGTAGCTCGACAGCATAGGATTCTAGTATGTAGGATGATTCTGGTGGTGGGTAGGAAGATTAAGAAGACAAAGGTAGAGCAGAGAACCATGTGGTGGAAGCTGAGAAAGGAAGAATGTTGTGCGGCCTTCTGGAAAGAGTTGAGACAGGCTCTCAATGGACAACCGAAGCTCCCGGAAGACTGGACGACGACAGCCAAGGTGATCAGAGAGACAGGCAGGAGAGTACTTGGTGTGTCATCTGGTAGGAAAGGGGAGAAGGAGACTTGGTGGTGGAACCCCAAAATACAGGGAGTCATACAAGGAAAGAGATTAGCGAAGAAGAAGTGGGATACTGAGAGGACTGAGGAGAGCCGTAAAGAATACATCGAGATGCGACGTAGGGCAAAGGTAGAGGTGGCAAAGGCTAAACAAGAGGCATATGAAGACATGTACACCAGGTTGGACACAAAAGAAGGAGAAAAGGATCTCTACAGGTTGGCCAGACAGAGAGATAGAGATGGGGAGGATGTGCAGCAGGTCAGGGTGATTAAGGATAGAGATGGAAATGTGTTGACTGGTGCCGGTCGTGTGCGAAATAGATGGAAAGAATACTTTGAGAAGTTGATGAATGAAGAAAATGAGAGAGAAGGAAGAGTTGAAGAGGCAAGAGTGAAGGACCAGGAAGTGGAAATGATTACTAAGGGGGAAGTCAGAAAGGCACTACAAAGGATGAAAAATGGAAAGGCAGTTGGTCCTGATGACATGGTATGGAAGCAATTTGGAGAGATGGCTGTGGAGTTTTTGACCAACTTATTCAACAGAATACTAGCATGCGAAAAGATGTCTGACGAATGGAGGAAAAGTGTTCTAGTTCCCATTTTTAAGAACAAAGGGGATGTTCAGAGCTGTGGGAACTATAGAGGAATAAAGTTGATGAGCCACACAATGAAGTTATGGGAAAGAGTAGTGGAGGCTAGACTCAGGACAGAAGTAAGTATCTGCGAGCAACAGTATGGTTTCATGCCTAGAAAGAGTACCACAGATGCATTATTTGCCTTGAGGATGCTCGTGGAAAAGTACAGAGAAGGTCAGAAGGAGCTACATTGTGTCTTTGTGGATCTAGAGAAAGCCTATGACAGAGTACCAAGAGAGGAACTGTGGTACTGCATGCGTAAGTCTGGTGTGGCAGAGAAGTATGTTAAAATAGTACAGGACATGTATGATGGCAGCAAAACAATGGTGAGGTGTGCCTTAGGTGTGACAGAGGAATTTAAGGTAGAGGTGGGACTGCATCAGGGATCAGCTCTGAGCCCCTTCCTGTTTGCAGTGGTAATGGATAGGCTGACAGATGAGGTTAGACTGGAATCCCCTTGGACCATGATGTTCGCAGATGATATTGTCATATGCAGTGAAAGCAGGGAGCATGCTGAGGAACAATTGGAAAGATGGAGACATGCACTGGAAAGGAGAGGAATGAAGATTAGCCGAAGTAAAACAGAATATATGTGCGTGAATGAGAAAAGTGGAAGGGGAAGAGTGAGGCTACAGGGAGAAGAGATAGCGAGGGTGGACGACTTCAAATACTTGGGGTTAACAATACAGAGCAATGGAGAGTGTGGTCAGGAAGTGAAGAAACGGATCCAAGCAGGTTGGAACAGCTGGCGAAAGGTGTCTGGTGTGTTATGTGACAGAAGAGTGTCTTCTAGGATGAAGGGCAAAGTTTACAAAGCAGTGGTGAGGCCGGCCATGATGTACAGATTAGAGACGGTGGCACTGAAGAAACAACAGGAAGCTGAACTGGAGGTGGCAGAAATGAAGATGTTGAGGTTCTCGCTCGGAGTGACCAGGATGGATAGGATTAGAAATGAGCTCGTTAGAGGGACAGCCAAAACTGGATGTTTTGGAGACAAGATTCGAGAGAGCAGACTTCGATGGTTTGGACATGTTCAGAGGCGAGAGAGTGAGTATATTGGTAGAAGGATGTTGAGGATGGAGCTCCCAGGCAAAAGAGCGAGAGGAAGACCAAAGAGAAGGTTTATGGATGTGGTGAGGGAAGACATGAGGGCAGTTGGGGTTAGAGAGGAAGATGCAGGAGATAGGCTAAGATGGCAAAAGATGACACGCTGTGGCGACCCCTAACGGGACAAGCCGAAAGGAAAAGAAGAAGGTGCTCAAGCTCCAAAACACATTAACACTCCCAAGTATCTTCATATTTTAGACGTCATTAGCAGTATTTCATTTAACTCTAAGTTGATATTTAAAAACATCCATCCATTTTCTGAGCCTCTTATCCTTACAAGGGTAGCCAGAGTGCTGGAGCCTATCCCAGCTATCATTGGGCAGGAGGCGCGGTACACCTTTGAACTGGTCGCCAGCCAATCGGAGAGCACATGGAGACAGAGAATAGTCACACTCACAGTCACACCTCGGGGCAATTTAGAGTCTGTAATAGTAAATATTTTTAGGGGTGTGGGAGGAAACCGGAGTGCCTGGAGAAAACCCATGCAGGCACGGGGAGAACATGCATATTCCACACCAATGGGGCCAGGATTTTAACCCTGGTCCTCAGAACTGTGAGGCTAACGTTCTAACCAGTTGCTTCCCCGTGCCGCCGATATTTGAATATATACAAATAAATTCAGGAAGACAATAATTTTCAAAGTCCACTCCTGTCAATTACTGAAGGTCCAGTGTCAGTTCACACAAGACATGAAAGAGCTACGTACAGTACGTGTCCTCTTCATTCTATTTTTGTGGATGTCTTCTGCAGCTTCTACCAGCACCACCACTACAGCAAAGACCTCCAGTCATGTGATGCGTTGTAGTGACAGCCAGAAGAACTACTGTGTTAATGGAGGGGAGTGCTTTACCCTTGAAATCATGCCGGGCAGTACAAAATTCTTGTGCAGGTAAGGACGTGGAATTTATTACACTGGCTTTGGTTCAAGCTTTTCTGCGTGTGTGATGAAGTTGCTATTTTTGTTTGTTTAACAGGACTCTCTCTGTCAAACCACAATTCATTTCACACTCTTGCCAATTACCTCAAGTGGTTCCACTGTAGCAAAGTCACAGAGCCAAAGAGATGAAGGAAAAAACTACAGTATATATGTACACTGCTTAGCTACTACATCAACACTGCAATACTTGCACAATCATATACAAAGAGATCCATTACAAGAGCTGCATCAACCTTTGCAAAAATAGTAATAACTTAGCAACAAATTTACTTAAAATGTAATACCGGTAATCGATTATTCATATGTATACTGCAGGGGTCACCAACATGTTGCCCACAGAGCCACGAGTAGCCCATTCTGAAAGTAGCTCACCATTGATGGGAGGAGGAATATCAGAATATTGTAGAAGTGGTCATTTACACTTAACATTTAACACTTGGCAGAGATTTATAGAATTAAACTGTTGCATATTGACTGTTTCTTGCCTTATTAAATATAGGCATCCATTATCTTGGTAATTTAAGAGGCGCTGGCACTAATGGCTGTCCCAGGTGACTGAGCGAAAGCCAGATTACACCCAGCACTGGGTGCTAGTCAGCCACAGAGAACATATAGAGCCACACAAATCGTTCATTTCAGCACTGACTATTGTCTGCACTGAAGTCAAGGGAAAAGAACACGACATCAGTGACCCTTGTTCAATTGTGTGTTTCTTTCGGCTTGTCCCTTTTGGGGTCGCCACAGCATATCATCTCAGATGAACACATATATGTTTGGCACAATTTTTACGCCGGATGCCCTTCCTGACACAACCCTTCTCAGGGAGTGGAGGCCCCAGTGGGATACGTACCCACAACCTTTGGTTTACCAAACCAGTGCTCTAACCACTGAGCTACGAGGCCTCTAGTGACCCTTGTTCAATTACATTTGATAAATACTTTGCTAAATTAAACACTATTTATCATCACATAGATGAATATCATTATTATTAAGAAAATATTCATCCATCCATTATCTGAGCTCCAAAGCCTCACAAGGGTCACAGGAGTTCTGGAGCCTATCCCAGATATCTTCGGGCGGGAGGCGGGCTACACCCTGATCTGGTTACCAGCCAGGCACAGGCCACATTGAAACAAACAACTATTTCCATACACAGTCACACCTAAGGGCATGGAAACCAACACAGTCACAGGGAGAACATGCAAATGCCACACAGGCGGGCCGGGATTTCAACCCCAGTTCTCGGAACTTTCAGGCAGAGGCTCTAACCAGTCGTTCATCGTGCCACGTTAAAGGTCAACTGACAGCCTTATATACATTTTAAAATAGCTATTGTTTTGAAACCTACATATAATATTATTCACTTCAATGTCTCTACGGAAAAAAAATGAGCGGAAAGCGTGCCATTAATGCGCAAAGTTGCGGATGTCTCACGCGACATCCCAGTGGGAGCCATATTGCCTGCAAGATTATTTGCAAAT
Organism: Syngnathoides biaculeatus; assembly: GCF_019802595.1. Taxonomy (NCBI): domain Eukaryota; kingdom Metazoa; phylum Chordata; class Actinopteri; order Syngnathiformes; family Syngnathidae; genus Syngnathoides; species Syngnathoides biaculeatus. Next base: position 2,961,900 of record NC_084656.1, read on the forward strand.
GTCACACTGGGACAGTCGCCATTGAGAAGACGCTGTGCCACATGCTATGGGAGATGAACAAAAGAGATTTCTGACGCCCCTTTTGACACTGAAGCTCATTTTGAAGAAGAGAACATCTCAGAATCGAGTAAAGTGACTGAGGCATTATTACCCTATTGTTTTGAGCCATATTTAGACTATATGCGGATAACTTCTAACTAACAACAGACTCCCCGACAGACGGATGAAGAACCTGATGAAATATTCAAAATGACAGGCCTATAATTGTTCGATTTCCTAACTCTTTTACAAGTCTTGCGTATGTAGCGTACTCAGGAGGACCCATGCCAGACGAAATAACTACTGGTAGCCGGTAGAGGGAGAGGTCCTTTCCCCTTCCTGCCAGTGGTGTGACAACACGGGCCAGCCAGGCTCCCGGCTTGACTCACGTCTGTGTCGGGTGAAACGGCGGCTAACTGCAGTGACCCGTGATATGACGTTGATCTTTTGTTACGTTCTGAGAGAAAGATTACGTCGTCGGATGCTGATGAAGCCTTTTATTCAATCCGCTGCTATCGGACAAGTGCATGGACACTACTGATACGATGTGGATCTTTTGTTATGTTTTGAGAGAACGATTACAGTATGTCGTCGGACCCGAATGGAGCTTTTTATTATTCCAGCTTTCGGAGAACTTGTTCGAGTTTGGTCCAGTCTTGAACGCAATAAAAGTGCTTTGTTATATGTTGCCGGTTTGACCAAGGGGATTTATTCTAAATTCACATGTAACATATGCTATAAACTATTAGACAAATTAGTCCCCCACAACTATTATTTTTTTTAAAAGCTCTATACACACCTACCTGTCATTTAGAACCCACAAAGCTCTCATCTTTTGTACCTGTGCAATCCATTTTTCATGGTGAACCGGGTGTTTTGGAAAAGTCTGAAGACTGAATCATCCTCCCGAGTGTTCGAGCAAAATCCAGCAATACAACGAGTGAGCATTTTGGCTAACAATAAAAAAAAAAAAAAAAAAGTAATTTCTCGGCTGTACAATAGGTATAAACCAATATAAATACTTGACCCCGCTACTTAAAAAAACGTCACTTCCTGGTTCTTCAACAACACAAATGCCTCGAGAGGATTTTTATGGCGGGAGATGCAAAAATCCATATACGACAACATCCTGCCGTGTAGTGAAAAAAAACCGATGGGTCCATTATGGCTGACTTTTTTCTCAATTGAAACCTTCTAAAAAATATGCTTAACATGTTAGTTGACCTTTAAGAAAACATAATTAAAAACTGTTAATAAATTTGTTATTCATAAGCGTGTATCAATTTGGTTACACTTCACATTAATCAGTACCCAAAAAGTGCCTATTCATTAAAAAGCAAGTTGGTGACCTTTGATCTGTGTATATGTGTACTGTACATTTATACACACAGTGTCACCTGTAAAACACAGTGCAGCTAATGTCTTGGTTTTGGTTTGTGTGCAACAAAATGAATTCAGAAGATTACAATTTAAAGAAAGATGCAACCAAAATGTTGGGAAATCCTTCATCAAGCAGCAAAATATTATTTTGCTCGCAAAGCAAACCAATTTTTCTAGTTGTATGGTGCTTTCATACACAAGGCAACTCAATGTGCTTTGCATTATCAAAAGTATTGAAAAAAAAACTTGGAAATATTTCAGAACAAAGAAAATAAAAAAATACAATAAAAACAGCACACAGTCCAAGAAATATCATTTCAAAAGCAGAAATGCTTGAAAAACTAACAGAAAGAAGAAGAAGAAATTTTTAATATGGATTTAAAAACATTCACACTTGGGGCTGGCATCACTTCTTTTAGCAACTTTTTCCATTTGTGTCCAGTATAAAAGCTAAATGCTGCTTCACCATGTTTGCCTTGGACTTTGCACTCCAATATTTTACTTGAGTCGGTTGATCTCACAGCTCTATTGGGTTTGTATTCCATGAGCATTTCTTTCATGTATTCAGGACCTAAACCATTTAGTGATTTTTAGACCAGCAGCAGAACTTAAAAATCTATTCTAAAGATGACTGGAAGCCACTGTAAACCTCAGTTTAAGGATTCTGAATGAGTTGCAGCCGTTTAATGCTCATTTGGGGCACTCCAATCAGAAAACCATTACAGTATATATAACATATATACACAATATATACACACACAGTTTATACATGTAAATTGAACAGTTGTGCATTGGAGACACTGTGAGATACAACTGTGTGTCATCCACAGTGCATAGCTATGATGATGAACATTAAGGTTATGACGAATATGACACAAGGGTAGCATATACTGGCTGAACAGTAGGTGTCCAAGAACTGACCCTTGAGGGACTCCATAGATTAATACAGTGCTGTCAATAAGTATTCACCCCCTTCCTGATTTCAGTTTTTTTTTTTTTTTTGCATATCAATCACATACAAAGCTTTCAGATCATCAAACCAATTTTAATATAACTAATATACAAAATGTAGTTTTCAAATGACAATTCAATTTATTAAGGCACAGAACAAAATCTGTATCTTTCTGACCTGTGAAAAAGTAATTGCCCCCTGAACTTAATAAAGGGTTCTGCCACCCATGGCAGCAATAACTGATAATTGTTGATGAGCCTTTCACATCTTTCTGGAGGAATTTTGTCCCACTCTTCTTTGCAGAATTGTTTCAGCTACGCTGTAATGGAGTGTTTTCTAGCATGAACTGTCTAAGGTCACATCATAGCATCTAAATTGGATTTAAAGCCAGACTTTGACTTGGCCACTCCAAAACCTTCATTTTTTTTTTTTTTGAGGGGGGGCGCGCGATTCACAGGTGGACTTGCTGATGTATTTTGGATCGTTGTCCTGCTGCATGATCCAAGAGCGCTTGAGTTTGAGGAAATAGCAGAATTCCTTGTTCCATCATTCACAGCAAATTGTCCTGTTCCTGAGGCAACAAAGCAGCCCCAGACCATCACACTGACACCACCATGCTTCAATGTTGGCATAATGTTTTTTTTTAAACAAATGCTGTGCCATTTTTATGCTAGATGTAATGGCTGCACACCTTCCAAAAATGTCATTTTTCACTTATAAGTCCACAGAATGTTTCTGCAAAGGTCTTTGGGATCATCAAGATATTTTTTTTTTTTTTTTTTTGGCAAATGTAAGATGAGCCTTTGTATTCTTTGCTGACAGCAAGGGTTTTTGCCTGGGAACTTCCCCATGAATGCCATTTTTGGCCAGTGTCTTTCTTATGTTAGAGTCATGAACGTTGAGCTTAATTGAGGCCAGCGAGGCCTGCGGGTGTTTTTATGTTGCTCAAGGATTTTTGTGAGGTCCTGGATGAGTCATCGTCACACTCGGAATATTTTTTGTTGGTCATCTACTCCCGTGAAGGTTTGCCACTGCTTCCAGTTATCTCCATTTTTGGATAATGGCTCTGACAGTGGTTCACTGGAGTCCCAAAGCTTTGGAAATAGCTTTGTAACGTTTTTCCCGAGTCGTGGATTTCAATCACTTTTTTTCCCTCATTTCTTCTTGAATTTCTTTAGATCATGGCATGATGCATTGATTCTTGATGTCTTGTAGCCTACTACACGTTCTCTGACAGATTCCATTTAAGTGATTTCTCAACTCATCAAGCATGGTAATAATCACGTTTGGGAATGAAAATGACATTTCCCAAATTTTTGGTTTGTCACAGTGACTTTGTGATTTAATAAGGGGGGCTAAAACTTTTTCCACAGAAGGTTAGAAAGGTTTGGATTTTTTTTTGTCTTAATTGAATTGTCATTTGAAAACTGCATTGTGTAATTCCTTGGGTTGTCTCTGAGTGACATTAAAATTGGTTTGATGATTTGAAACCTTAGTGTGTGATAGATATGCACATATATATACATATCTTCTTTTTCTTTTTGTTTCAGGTTCTCCCATTATTAGGGGTCGGCACAGTGTGTCATCTTTTTCCATTCTAGCTCGTGCATCTTCCCCTCTAACACCCACTGTCCTCACTCACCACATCCATCAACCTTTTCTTTGGTCTTCCTCTTTTGCCTGGCAGCTCTATCCTCAGCACCCTTCCACCAATATACTCAAGTGATGAAAATCCTCCGGATATTCCTGGAATTCTGGATTTTGAAATTTTCATGAAAATTGCTCTGGAAAATTGAGGAAAAATTGCCTAAAATTAATCTGGATATAAGTTGACAACATTGAGCGAACATGCGTTTGAGTTTGTTGTTTTGCTTTCACGAGTGTAGCCATGTTGAGGCACTAACACGAGTAATAGTAACCCCCCTCCCCTTGCATTCTCTCAAGACGTTGCTTATTTTGTGTGGTCTTGACATTAATTTACATGTTTATTTCATAAACGTTGTTAACTAAACAAGCCTGCTCCAAACAACCGGTATTTACCCGGAAACAGGAAATGCAACTTAACTGTACTGAGCATGTACGTAGCATGTGCAAAAGTGCATGTTCCGAACTGCTTTACGTAATGTGAGCGCATTTACGTTGAAAGTCATCAACATTATGAACCATGTCAAAGGAAATTCAATTACACCAGGGATGCTCATTGCGTCGATCGCGAGGCAGTGTGATGGTATAAAAAAACAAAACAAAAAAAAAAAACATGAGACTGTGGTGTTTACATAATTCACCCGCGGGACCTCGAGTTAGGATACGGGGTTCCGCACAGACTGTTTTTGTTGTTGCGCTTCCGGAGTAAAGGTGAACAGAGTTCCCGCCGTTATGGCAGTAGTTTTGTGATGTGGAACAATAAAGCAAGTTCTGTTCCTGTGTCCGACACTCCGCCTCCGACTCCTTTTCTCCGGCGCTACACTGGTGACCCCGACGTCAGTCCCGGCGTTTTCGAGACTGAAACGAACATGGCAACCGCCATCCTCAAATTGCCGGAGTTTTGGGAGACGTCCGCGGCAGCGTGGTTCGCACAGACGGAGGCTCAGTTCACCCTCTGCGGGATCTCAGATGACTCCACGCGTTACTACCACGTTGTCTCAGCACTCGGGAGCTCAACGGCGGCCAGAGCAGTGAACTTCATCACCTCTCCCCCGCCCCGAGATTAGTATACTGGGATCAAGGCTCACGTTCTCAAGGTTTTTGAGCTTTCACGGCCGGAGCGTATCCGACGTCTGTTGGCTATTAATGGACTGAGGGACAGCAAACCTTCCGAATTCATGGAAATGATGCTAAACCTGCTGGGCATGGAAGAGCCCAATTTCATTTTCATGGAACTGTTTCTCAGGGACATGCCATGCATGTTCAGACGGCGCTCGCTAACAGTACTGTCACTGAGCCCCGGGCCATGGCCGAGGAGGCCGACCGTTTCTTCCTGGCCACCCAGCATTTCTCCCCTGAGATGCTGGCCACGACGCACAGTTACTCGTCTCCGGGCGCAGTGGCGGCATCCAGCAGGGGCCCCATCGCCACCGACGGCCGTGCTGGCACAGCCTTGTGCTACTTCCACGCCCGTTTCGGTGCGAAAGCGAAGAGGTGCCGCGCCGCTTGCAACTACAACGCGTCGGGAAACGCCAAAGCCCACGCTCCGCAGCGGCCGTGAGCGTGGGTGTGAAGAGCCGGCTGCTGTTCGTCAAGGACACCCTTTCCGGGCAAATATTCCTTTGCGAAACCGGCGCTCAGAGGAGCATCCTGACGGCCACTGCGGAGGACGCCACTGCCGGGACTCATGGGCCACCCCTACTGTCCGCTAGTGGCTCCCCAAGCCGCTCTTATGGCGTAAGGACTGTGGACTTGTGTTTCGGGAGTCAGCGCTTCACATGGGACTTTGTCACTGCCCCGAGAAGCTAGCAGTCGCTAAGTCCGAGTTTGCCAACATGGAGCGTCTGGGCATCGTCCGCCGCTCGGATAGCCCGTGGGCCTCGCCACTACACATCGTTCCTAAACCGAGTGGCGGGTGGCGACCGTGTGGTGACTACCGCCGCCTTAACGACGCCACTACGCCCGACCGCTACCCTGTTCCACACATTCAGGACTTCTCAGGTCACCTGGCGGGCAAAATCCTGTTCTCCAAGGTCGACCTGGTGCGTGGGTATCACCAGGTTCCCGTGCACCCCTCAGACGTTCCCAAGACAGCTGTAATCACTCCGTTTGGACTGTTCGAGTTTCTGAGGATGCCGTTTGGTCTTAAAAACGCGGCACAATCTTTCCAGCGTTTAATGGATTCTGTGCTCAGGGACTTGCCATTTGTGTTCGTCTATTTGGATGACATCCTCGTCGCCAGCTCCTCAGAGGATGAACATCTGATGCACCTCCGCGACCTCTTTGCAAGACTTGAGCAGCATGGCCTGATCATCAACCCGGCGAAGTGTGTTTTCGGGGTGCCCTCTATCCAGTTCCTCGGGCACCTCATAGACAAGAACGGCGCCGCCCGCCTTCCGGCAAAGGTGGAGGCCGTCTCCGCTTTTCCCCGACCTCGCTCGGCTCGGGGCCGCCGGGAGTTCCTGGGGATGGTGACTTCTACCACCGGTTCATCCGCCGGGCGGCCCACATCATCCGCCCGCTCTATGAGGCTCTCAAAGACAAGACCCCCCAAACGGGACGTTGAATGGACGGCCAAGAGGATGGAAGCCTTCGAGGCTACGAAGGCCGCCCTGAGTCGTGCCGCTATGCTGGCCCACCCGACCCACGGGGCCCCTGTCGCCCTCACTACCGATGCATCGGACTACGCTGTTGGAGCCGTATTCGAACAGTGGGTCGGCGGCGCCTGGCAACCGCTTGCCTTTTTCAGCCGTCACCTGGTCCCCAGGGAGCGCAAATACAGCACGTTCGATAGAGAGCTCCTCGGCCTCTGGCTGGCGATCCGCCACTTCCGCTCCCTATTGGAAGGCCGTGAATTCATGGCATATGTGGACCATAAACCCCTCACTTTCGCCATGTCCAAGGTGGCCGAGCCGTGGTCCGCCCGCCAGCAACGCCAACTGTCGTTCATCTCTGAGTACACTACGGACATCCAACACATCGCCGGCAAATCCAATGTGGTCGCGGACTGCCTCTCCAGGGCGATCGTTGGCACTGTGCATCTGGGTCTCGACTACTCCCACATGAGCGCAGACCAGGCCTCGGACCACGGGGTGCAGGCCCTCAAGACTTCTGACACGGGTTTGTGCCTGGAGGAAGTCGCGGTTGGTGACTCGGGCGTCAGGTTGCTGTGCGACCTCTCGGCTGACCAGCCTCGGCCGCTGGTCCCTGCAAACTGGCGAAGAGCTGTTTTCGAGGCGGTCCACAACCTCTCCCACCCCGGAAGGAAACTGTCCGTGAGGCTGGTGGCCCAGAAGTTCGTGTGGCGTGGTCTCAAGAAAGATGTGCAGGCCTGGGTCGACTCGTGCGTGGCCTGTCAGTGGGCTAAGGTGCATCGCCACACAAAAGCCCCCTTGGAGCCCTTCGCTGTCCCCGAGAGGTTTGACCACGTCAATGTCAACTTAGTAGGTCCACTTCCTCCCTCGCACAGATTCACCTACTTGCTCACCATGGTGGACAGGACGACTCGCTGGCCTGAAGCCGTTCCCCTCTCCTCGACAACGTCGTCAGACGTGGCCCGGGCGTTCATCGGCACGTGGGTTGCACGCTTCGGGACCCCGTGCGACCTTTCCTCAGATCGTGGCCCTCAGTTTACCTCTGAACTCTGGAACGCAGTCGCTGAGAGTTTGGGGGTCAAGCTGCACCGCACTACCGCCTATCACCCCCAGGCGAACGGTCTTTGCGAGCGGTTCCACCGCTCCATGAAAGCGTGCCGGCTTGACGGATGGCAACTGGTTGGATAAGCTCCTGTGGGTCATGCTCGGCCTCAGGTGCGCCCCCAAGGAGGACCTGTTGTCCTCATCCGCCGAACTCGTCTACGGTCAGCCACTGCGGGTCCCCGGCGAATTCATCCCAGACGCCACAGCAGCCAGGCAACGGTCCTCCCTGCTGGAGGCTGCAAAAGGGTTCGCGCCGGTTCCCACGTCGCAACATGGCACCCCAGCTCCCTGGCTGCCCTGTCACCTGCGCTCTGCGGATTTTGTGTTTGTTCGTCATGACGCCCACCGTGGACCTCTCCCACCCCCCATACGACGGGCCGTTCAGGGTCCTGGAGCACGGGGATAAGAGCCTGCTCGTGGACATTGGCGGCAGACCCGAGACTGTTTCCGTGGACTGGGTCAAACCCGCGCACCTGGACATTGCCCAGCCTTTGGGGTTGGCCCTCCCCCCGCGCCGGGGTCGTCCCCCTTTGCCCTGTGCCCCTGCGCCTGCCGGGGTGCCCTTGACCCCGCCTGGGCCCTTGTCCCGTGACTCAATGGACAGTGCGCCCCCGCCCCCTCGGCCCCTATAGTGCACACCCGCCGGGGTCGGGTCGTCATCCCTCCACGGCACGAGGATTTTGACTATGGGTGAATTCTGGGGGGGCTTGTGTGGTGTTTACATAATTCACCCGCGGGACCTCGAGTTGGGGTACGGGGTTCCGCACGGACTGTTTTTGTTGTTGCGCTTCCGGAGTAAAGGTTAACAGAGTTCCCGCCCTTATGCGAGTAGTTTTGTGATGTCGAACAATAAAGCAAGTTCTGTTCCTGTGTCCGACACTCCGCCTCCGACTCCTTTTCTCCGGCGCTACAAGACTATCATCCACCGAGTCGCTTGATTCAGGTGTGGCCAATATGTCGAGTGCATGCACATAAAAGCGCGTTCTAGCAAGCCGGCCTATTTACGGCAGTCCCGTAGTGCGTGCCTCCCCTCCCAACAACAATATGTCACAATTGCCGACAGGAAGTTTGTTCCAATGTATCACTAGCTTATTGCCACGAACGCCAATAATGTTGAACTAAACTTTCAGCATTTTCAAAACATTACAAATATAGACCCTTCGTGTTTATTCCTTGACAGGCCAGTGCATTTAACTTTTCTTCAGATAAAGTTTGTCAGATCAAGAATTTAGGCCATCCCTAGTCACACCCACAACTTTATCTGCGAGCATGACTGACCACACCCGTACATTTTTCAAATGTGAGTGACTGTGTATATATATATATATAAATATTAAAGGCAACTGATTATACTATTAGTATTACTAGTTCTATATCTAAGATAGTGAGCACTGTGGTCAAGTGTATCAGTACAATGCGACGTAAGAAGTTTGAGACTTAAACGTTAATAGTAATTACGACATATCAACTTCTTTAACATGTTTTGCTGTACAGTGTAGAAATTCTAGGATATATTTTCGTGTATATTCTACATCTATACTATAATATGTATAATGTGGGAAAAAGGACAATTTTAGATGTCTTTTTACTAAATAGTTCACTTAATTCATTTGTCTTGAGATAAGATGCCATATTTTTGCGCATTTTAATGACAAATGTGATTTTGTGCTATCCAGTGGAATGGAGGGGAATGGAGGGCAAAAAAAATGTGGGCTTGGCCCTTGGGGAACTTCTCCCTAATTTATTTTTTGGGTCAGGACTTAGAAATTTTATTTTCAATTTTTGTCTGAATTTTCTCCAAAGATATCACCAGAATGCACCACAGCCATTCATTTTTTCAAAATTTTCACAAAGTCCACTTTCATCTCTAATACTCGCTCTCTCGCCTCTGAACATGTCCAAAACATCAAAGTCTGCTCTCTCTAACCTTATCTCCAAAACATCCAACTTTAGCTGTCCCTCTAATGAGTTCATTTCTAATCCTATCCAACCTGTTCAAACCAAGCCGAAACCTCAGCATCTTTATTTCTGTTACCTCCAGTTCTGCTTCCTGTTGTTTCTTCAGTGCCACCGTCTCTAATCCATACATCATAGCCATAGCCTCACCAATGTTTTATAAACTTTGCCCTTCATCCTAGCGGATACCCTTTTGTCACATAGAACACCAGAAACCTTTCCCTGTTCCATCCCGCTTGAACCCGTTTCTTCACTTCCTTCCCACACTCACCATTGCTCTGTATTGTTGACCCCAAGTATTTTAAGTCGTTCACCCTGGCTAGCTCTTCTTCCTGGAGCTTCGCTCTTCCCCCACCGCCCCTCTCATTCATGCACATATACTCTGTTTTACTTCGGCTATTCTTCATTCCTCTCCTTTCCAATGCGTACCTCCATCCTTGTAATTGTTCTTCCGCCTATTGCCTGGTTTAACTCCAGATCACAATATCATCTGCTAACATTATGGTCCAAGGGGATTCCAGTCTAACCTCGTCTGTCAGCCTATACATTACTAACACAAACAGGAAGGGGCTCAGCGTGGAACCCTGATGCAGTCCCACCTGCCCTCATGCATATCGTGTACTATTCTAACATGTTTCTCCGCCACACCAGACTTGCGCATGCAGTGCTGCAGTTCCTCTCTTGGTACTCTGTCATAGGCTTTCACTACGTCTACAAAGATAAAATGTAGATCCTTCTGACATTCTCTGTATTTATCTACGAGCATCCTCAAGGCAAATAATGCATCTGTGGAACTCTTTCTAGGCATGAAACTATACTGTTGCTCATCATCTTTATTCCTTTATTTATTGCTTCCATAGTTCCACTGGTATGTCATTGGGTCCAACTGTCTTTCCATTTTTCATTCTGTTCAGTGCCTTTTTAACTTTTCTCTTACTAATCATTGCCACTTCCTGGTCATTCACGCTCACCTCTTCAACTCTACCTTCTCTCCCATTTTCTTCATTCATTAACTTCTCAAAGTAATCTTTCCATCTTCTGAGCACACTACTTGCACCAGTCATATTTCAATCACTATCCTGAATCACCTTTACTTGCTGCACATCCTTCCCATTGCAGTCCCTCTGTCTGGCCAACCTGTAGAGATCCTTTTCTCCTTCTTTTGTATCCAACCTGGAGTACATGTCGTCATATGCCTCTTGTTTAGCCTTCACCACCTCTACCTTTGCCCTACGGTGCATCCCAATGTATTCCTTACACATCTCCTTAGTCCTTTCCGTGTCCCACTTCTTCGCTAATCTCTTTCCTTGGATGACATCCTGGATTTTGGGGTTCAACCACCAAGTCTCCTTCTCCCCTTTCCTACGAGAAGACACCCCAAGTACTTGAACACCCTGCTATATTGCATGTTCTCCCACTTAGAAATCGTGGAAGGGTCTGAAATTTTCATCGTTGGTGCATGTCCACTGTGAGAGAAATAATCTAAAAAGAAAAATCCAGGAATCACAATGTATGAAATTTTAACGATTTATTTGTGTGATACAGCTGTAAATAAGTATTTGAACACCTGTCTATCAGCTAGAATTCTGAGACCTGTTAGTCCGCCTTGAAAAGTCCACCACTCCATGTATTATCCTGAACCAGATGCACCTGTATAAGGTCGTGAGCTGCATAAAGACAACTGTCCAGCCCATACAATCAGTAAGACTCAAACTTGTCCCATGGTCAAGACCAAAGAGCTGTCCAAAGACACCAGAGACAAAATTGTACAACTCCACACGGCTGGAAAGGACTACGGAGAAATTGCCAAGCAGCTTGGTGAAAAAAGGTCCACTGTTGGGGCAATCATTAGAAAATTGAAGAAGCTAAACATGATGGTCACTCTCAATTGGAGTGGAGCCCCATGCAAGATATCACCTCGTGGGGTCTTAAAGATCCTTAGAAAGGTGAGGAATCAGCCCAGGACTAAATGACAGGACTTGGTCAATGACCTGAAAAGAGCTGGGACCACCTTTTCCAAGGTGACTGTTGGTAATACATTAAGACGTCATGGTTTGAAATCATGCATGGCACGGAAGGTTCCCCTGCTTAAACCAGCACATGTCAAGTCCCATCTTAAGTTTGCCAATGACCATTTGGATGATACAGAGGAATCATGGGAGAAGGTTTTGTCGTCAGATTTTACTTTTTGGTCATAAATCCACTAACTGTGTTTGGAGGAAGACGAATGATGAATTCCATCCCAAGAACACCATTCCTACTGTGAAGCATGGGGGGCAGGGGTAGCATCATGCTTTTGGGGTGTTTTTCTGCACATGGGACAGGACGACTGCACTGTATCAAGGAAAGGATGCCCGCGGCTATGTAGTGTGAGATTTTGGGGAACACGTCTTTCCCTCAGCCAGAGCAGTGATGATGGGTCGTGGCTGGGTCTTTCAACATGACAATGAGGCGATGCACACAACCAGGAAAACCAAGGAGTCGCTCCGTAAGAAGCATATCAAGGTTCTGGCGTGGCGTTTCTAGATTTTTCTTTTTAGATTGTCTCTCACACAGTGGACATCCACCTTCGATGAAAATTTCAGACCCCACCATGATTTCTACGTGGAAGAACTTGCAATATAGCAGGGTGTTCAAATGCTCATTTTCGTCACTGTATTTCTGAGCATCCCAGACACAGAAAGAGTTGTGATTGGTGCAGATTGCAATGGACATGCTGGTGAAGGAAACTTTGGCGATGAAGAAGTGATGGATCAGTACGGCATCCAGGAAAGGAACTTTAAGGGACATATGGTGGTGGACTTTGCAAAAAGGATGTAAATGGCTGTAGTGAACACTTTTTTCCAGTAGAGGCAAGAACAGAGAGTGACCTTCTAGAACAGAGGTAGAAGGATGCAGGCGGATTACATTTTGTGTAAACAATGTAATCTGTAGGTTACTGACTTTAAGGTAGTGGTCGGGGAGAGTGTAGCTCAACAGTATAGGACAGTGGTGTCTTGGATGATTCTGGTGGTGGGGAGGAAGATTAAGAAGACAAAGGTAAAGCAGAGAACAATGTAGTAGAACCTGAGAAAGAAAGAATTTTGTGCGGCCTTTGTGAAAGAGGTGAGACAGGCTCTCATTGGACAGTCGGAGGTCCCGGAAGACTGGACTACTACAGCCAAGGTGATCAGAGAGACCGGCAGGAGAGTACTTGGTCTGTCTTATGGTAGGAAAGGGGAGAAGGAGACTTGGTGGTGGAAACCCATAATACAGGAACTCATACTCAAGGAAAGAGATGAGCGAAAGTGGGACACTGAGGAGAGGCGAAAGGAATACACTGAGATGCTACGTGAGGCAAAGGTTGAGGTAGGGAAGGCGAAACAAGAGGCATATGATACATGCACGCCAGCTTGGACACGAAAGAAGGAGAAAAAGATCTCTACAAGTTGGCCAGACAGAGGGATAAAGATGGGAAGGATGTGCAGCAGTTCAGTGTGATTCAGGATATTGATGAAAATGTTTTGAGTGGTGCTAGTAGTGTGTTAAATAGATAATAAATACATACTTTGAGAAGTTGATGAGTGAAGAAAATGAAAGAGAAGGAAGAGTAGGAGACAATTAACTAGGACGTGGCAATGATTAGGAAAGGGGAAGTTAGAAAGCCACTAAAGAGGAGGAAAAATAGAAAAGCAGTTGGTCCTGATGACATACTAGTGGAGGTATGGAAGCAATTTGATGAGGTGGCTGTGGAGTTTTTGACCAACGTATTTAAATGAATACTAGCGAGTGAGAAGTTGCCTGAAGAATGGAGGAAAACTGTGTTATTTCACATTTTTAAGAATAATGGCGATGTGCAGAGCTGTGGGAACTGTAGAGGAATAAAGTTGATGAGCCGCACAGTGAAGTTATGGGAAAGAGTAGTGGAGGCTAGATTCAGGACAGAACTAAGTATCTATGAGCAACTGTGGTTTCATGACTAGAAAGAGTACCACAGATGCATTATTTGCCTTGAGGATGCTAGTGGAAAAGTACAGAGAAGGTCAGAAGGCGCTACATTGTTCGGCAGGATCCCCGAGGGTGCATGGGAGTAGAGGAGTTCAAGTATCTTGGGGTCTTGTTCATGTGTGAGGGAAGAATGGAGAAGGAGATCGGCAGACGGATCGGTGGAGGATCTGCTGTGATGCGGACTTTGTATCGGTTCGTTGTGCTGAAGAGGGAGCTAAGTCGAATGGCGAAGCTCTCAATTTACCAGTCGATCTACGTTCCTACCCTCACCTATGGGCACGAGCTGTGGATTGTGACCGAAAGAACAAGATCCCGGATACAAGTGGCCGTAATTAGTTTCCTCCGCAGGATATCCGGGCTCTCCCTTAGAGATAGCGTGAGAAGCTCGGTCATCCGGGAGGGGCTCAGAGTCGGCCGCTGCTTCTCCGAATTGAGAGGAGCCATTTGAGGTGCTGGGGCATCTGATTTGGATGCCTCCCAGACGCTTCCCTGGTGAGGTGTTCCGGGCATATCCCACTGAAGAGAGACCCCGGGGACGACCCAGGACACGCTGGGGAGACTATGTCTCTCGGCTGGCCTGGGAACGTCTCAGGATCCCTCCGGAAGAGCAGGAAGAAGTGGCCGGGAAAAGGGCAGTCTGGGTAACCCTGCTGAAGCTACTTCCCCCACAACCTGACCTGGAGAAGCAGTAGAGAATGGATGGATGGAGGATCTTAACTATTTAGTGATTTATAGACCAGTATAAAGAACTTTAAAATGTATTCCAAAACAGTGTAAAGAAATTAGAATTGGAGTTATATGCTCTGACCGAGTTGAAGCATTCTGAACAAGTTGCTGTCGCCTCACTATTCCCCCCTCCATCCCTTTCATTCATGCACATCTATTTTCTTACTTTGGCTAATCTTCATTCCTCTCCTTCCTAATGCATGCCTCCACTTTTCTAATTGTTCCTCTACCTGCTCTCTTTAGGTCACAATGTCATTTGAGAACATCATGATCCAAGGAGATTCCAGTGTAACATCATCTGGCACTCTATCCATAACCACTGTAAACAGGAAAGGGCTCAGAGCTGATCCCTGATATAGTCACATTCTTCTGTCACACCTCTGCCACACTTCACCACAGTTCTGCTGCTTTCATACATGTCCTGTCCTTTTCTAATATACTTCTCTGCCAGTCCTACCACAGTTCCTCTCTTGGTACTCTGTCATGGTTTTTTTCTAGAGCCACAAAGACACAATGTAGCTCCTTCTGAGGTTATCTGTACTTTTCCATCAGTCATAAACCCAACATTCAAAGTACTCAAACTCAATTGTAGGCTATGTGCTTTCCTGTTCACTTTATGCCGAAGAATCTGCTTTGCTCCTCTTCTGCGTTTTAACGGTGAGGGGAGGGGACCATGTTAACCTGGGACAGGACCGATCTAGTATAGGATTTTTAGATGAACGCTGATATTGGTTGGGCAAAGATTTAAGACGGATGCCCTTCCTTATGCAACCTTACGCATTTATTTGGGCTTGGGTCTGGGCTACAGATTGCATTGGACTGTACCACACAAGCACACACACTTTTTTTTTACATCTGGCCAATATGTCAGCTATTTAAAAAAATCAATCCAACGGTAGAGCGTTAAAAAATAAAAAAAAACAAAAAACAAGTAATCAGATTCCTCGCGAATAATACATGAGTTACGTATAGCCACAATTTCGGACTTGCCAACACATAGAGAATAGAAAAGCTTACAAAAAGACAATATACTTTCTTTGCTTCAGTTCACCGCTCCTCAATAATTTACTTTACAACTAACTCAATGTAGTACTTTCAAAATACATTGAGTAATGATTAGTTATCATGCTCCAATTCCTCCCTGCCTCAACCTTGAATCAAACATAATACCTTCTCCAAACTGATGGCTTATACTTCTCTTATGAAAGATCCAGATTTTGATAAATTTGTGAGGAAGGAAAGGGAGGATTTTATAGATATGAGTGATTCAACAACTGTACCCCATCCTTACTTTGGGAAACGGGAACCAACTTTATAATTCTAAGCAACAGCTTGATTGCATATTATGAAAAAAAGCAGAGTTCCCAGTAAAATAGAGATACACTAATTTTTAACAGAATAATCAGGATTTTTTTTGTCGTGAACCAACTTTTGTGGCTCAGGACAGCAGTGAATAAAAGCCACCCGAAGCACAGGGTAAGGATATAGTGGCATTAAGAGGAAGCACACAGCTTGAGGCCGCTAATGATGACTGTCAGAGAGAATAATTCATAATTCCCTCATCTGTGCATCAGCAGTATAGTCATCCATTTTCTTAACCGCTTATCCTCACGAGGGATGCAGGGAGTGCTGGAGCCTATCCCAGCTGTCAACGGGCAGGAGGTGGGGTACACCCTGAACTGGTTGTCCGCCCATCGCAGGGCACATAGAGACAAACAGCCGCACTCACAATCACACCTAGGGGCAATTTAGAGTGTCCAATTAATGTTGGATGTTTTTGGAATGTGGGAGGAAACTGGAGTGCCCGGAGGAAACCCACACAGCAACGGGGAGAACATGCAAACTGTTTCACCGTGCTGCCTATCAGCAATATAAGATGAACCAATAACTAAACGCCTCAACTGCTGGGAGCTCACTACGCATAGGAGGACTCCACAAGACAGCCCCACTCCATGTGACACCATGCTGTCGGAATGCGGCAAAACTGGAGTAAACGTCACACGTGTAGGTGATTTAGGGGACTGAGCTGAACAACAGAAAAGGTATACGTTGTAGTATGCCAATGCCACACTCCGTGCCACACATGAACCCACAAATAGGTGCTGTCTCCACAGAGCAGGAAGAAGACGTGAGAGGCACAAAAGAGCCCAGGCAGGAGCCTTAATGGACACACTTGGCACCTGTGGTTGACAAAATAATTCCGTTCTGCCACACGTTTCATTTAGTAGGAAAAAGTCCAAATCATAGATCGTATTGAGGTCATTAGTCAACTTTGATTTGTTACCCAGTGTCCTGATAATCAACTGGGATAGTCTCACAGAGATATCTGGAGACAATGGTTTGTTACATTCACATTTTATCCTCATTCGGCTGGTATGTCTACTTTTTTTGTGCTATAGTTCTTTGACCAACTCTCTGTCCCTGGAGGTTAAACTTTTCCAATGGTTAGATGAAAATTGCCTGATCTGGATTGGGTTCTGAGGTATTCTGTATGTGTTTTGCACCCGTGAACCACCTAAATCAGTAAGATTTGAAGTTAAGGCTCTTAATGTGCTCTTCATTTCTTTGTGGATGTTGATTTAAGGTTATGGGCGATGGGAAGTAAATAATGGCATGGTGTGCGTTGGATTCCAACCATCACAAGGACCTTCATCCTGTCCACATCTAATGTAGCAGTTAGGCTAGGTGAAAGTGAGTGTTGTGTTTCTCTTTTATTCTTCCAATTGTTTGGCTAAGGCTATTGACTCCATATGGGCTTTGTGTCATCTTATCCCTTCTGGCTCCAACTATTTAGGTATAGCTGGAGACTCCTTCTGCTCTTTTTGTCCTTCAGCTGCGTCAACAATGCCCATGTTTTCTCTTTTGTCGCTGAATGATGTACACAGTAAAAAATGATATGAAATGAAAAATAAAATATAGAAACAATCCTTGTTTATTGAGACAAAAACCATTTACCCTATAAAGATGTCTGCACTCCCCAAAAAGGCAGAAATTTTCAATGAAGCTCAGGGATAGTGCAGTACACATTTTGAAACCACTTATTTAGCAATAAGTCTCCTGAAACGTTCATCTCCAGATCGTACCAGTAGCAGATATCCACTTGGCATCATAACTGACATTTGTTAGTAGATCAGTGAAATCCCCTTTCAGTACTTCTAGTTAGTTAGTTAGTTAGTTAGTTAGTTAGTTAGTTAGTTAGTTAGTTAGTTAGTTAGTTAGTTGACAACATCCAGGGCTCCTGTGTGGGAAAGGACAAATTTCACAGTTGGATGCTCCTTTGTGAAATCCATTATTTTTTTCTCTAGAAATTAGACAGGGTTCCATGCTGAGCGCCTTCCTATTTGCGGTAGGAATGCATAGGCTGACAGACAAGGTTAGACTAGATTCCCCTTGGACCATGATGTTCTCAGATGATATTGTGATCTGCAGTGAAAGCAGGGAACAGGCGGAGGAAGAGTTAGAAACATGGAAGTATGCACTGGAAAGGAGAGGAATGAAGATTAGCCAAAGTAAAACAGAATATGTGTGTGAATGAGAGGGGCGCAGGAGGAAGAGTGAAGCTCCAGGGAGAAGAGATAGCGAAGGTGGATGACTTCAAATACTTGGGGTCAACAATACAGAGCAATGGCGAGTGTGGTAAGGTGGTGAAGAAACGGGTCCAAGTGGGTGGAACAGTTGGCGGAAGGTGTCTGGTGTTCTATGTGACAGAAGAGTATCCGCTAGCATGAAGGGCAAAGTTTCTAAAACATTGGTAAGGCCGGCCATGATGTACAGCCTAGGGACTGTGGCTCTGAAAAAACAACAGGAAGCAGAACTGGAGGTAGCAGAAATGAAGATGCTGAGGTTCTCGCTTGGTGTGAACAGTTTGGATAGGATTAGAAATTAGCTTATTAGAGGGGCAGCTCAAGTTGGATATTTTGGAGACAAGGTTAGAGAGAGCAGACTTCAAGGGTTTGGACATATTCAGAGGCAAGAGAGTGAGTATGTTGGTGGAAGGGTGCTGAGGATGGAGCTGCCAGGGAAAAGAGCGAGAGGAAGACCAAAGAAAAGGTTGATGGATGTTGTGAGGGAGGACATGAGGATAGTGGGTGTTAGAGAGGAGGATGCACGAGATAGGCTTAGATGGAAAAAGATGACACACTGTGGCGACCCCTAACGGGACAAGCCGAAAGAAAAAGAAGATATCGGACACCACATCATTGGTAAAAGACTACTTTTGTGTTCTTCTCACAGCATAATTTTCACATCCTTGACAGCTTCATCACAATCTATTAATATTTGGGGTGCCATTTTTTGTTGTTTGATTTAGTTTCAGACCTTTTAGTGGTGGTGGTGAGGATAAGTATTCTTTACCAGGGTGCCTCAAAGATGCTGAAATCTGTTAGTCTGATAATGTTTTACATTGGCTTGCTTCTTCTTTTACCCTTCGCTATAGTGACTATCAACGGACGCTCTCTATGGGTTGAACAGGGGCCAGCCAGATTCCTTAGTTAACTGCTCGTGTTCTGTCCTCCCTTTTAGATGCAGTCCCATAGCTTTGAACTTCGGTCCCAGTAAATTATAATGATAGCTGCTGCTTGATGATCTGTTGCTGTTTCCATAGTGTATGTTGATCTTTTTTGTGGAGCTAGCAGGCATGTCTGTTAGCATGCTCCAGATCAGGGACACAGTAGAGTGGTTTTATTCCCCATATACAGTCTATTTACTTCCACATTACACTTCCCGGCAGTGAATTTCTTTTTCCAGGACCACCTGTCATAACCAGAACCCGGAGTTGGACCCAAATGCACGACTCTAACCCTAACGTGGAGGCTGTTCGGGAAATATCTTTATTCAGTGCAGAGTCGGTAACCAGGCAGGCAGTCCACGAGAGCAGCAGTGATAATGACGTCAGGCTTACGGGATAGTTCAGGAGACAGGCAGGGGTTGGTACGCCGGTAGTCGAGATCGGAGTTGAGGAAGTGCGGGAACAAGGCATCAATGGCAACGATCTGGGAAAGCCAGACCGTCCGCTGGGTCCTATAAGTACTGGAGGTAATTACCGGGGATGAGGCGCATGTGTGCATCTCCTGAAGACTGCCAATATGTCGGAGGACCTGCACAGCCAGGGCTAGGACCGGCAGAATCATGACAGTACCCCCTCCTTTAACGGTCGCCCCCAGACAGCCCAGGCGTCCCAGGGTGGAATGTGTGGAACTCCCTATTGAGCTTGAGATCCACAACGAATCGGGACAGTATCCAGGAACGCTCTTCTGGGCCGTATCCCTCCCAGTCCACCAAGTACTGGAACCCCCTCCCTCTACGGGGGGACAACAGGAGCCGACGCACCGAGTACACTGGGTTTCCATCAATCATGCAGGGGGTTGGAGGGCGCTTGGCCGGAGGGACTAACGGAGATGGGCGAGCTGGCCTGAGCAGGCTCACGTGGAACGTGGGATGGACTCTGATAGACTTGGAGAGCTTCAGGGAGACAGCGACCGGATTAATTACTTTGGTGATGGGGAACGGACCCACGAACTTGGAACTAGCTTGCAGGACTCCTTCCGAAGTGGAAGGTTCCTTGTGGACAACCAGACACATTGTCCCACCCTGTATCTTCACCTCCTCCTCCTCTTGCGATCAGCCGCGGCCTTGTAGGTGCTACCTGTTCGCAACAGCATCTTTTTGGCTAGCTCTCAGGTCTGCTTGCACCGTCTCATGACCGCCAAAGCAGATGGCACCGGGGACTCTGTGCCTACGGATGGGAAGAGAGAAGGGGGGTATCCTTGGAGAATGTGGAAGAGAGCCATACTTGTTGATATGGAGGGCAGCGAATTGTGGGCGTATTCTGCCTATCCGAAGTGCCGGCTCCAGGTGCTCTGGTTGCATGAAGCCAAACAGCGTAGACCGGTCTCCATATCCTGGTTCATCCTCTCAGTCTGACCATTGGACTCTGGGTGTTGGCCCGAAGTTAGACTTGCCTTCGCCCCGATAAGGGAGCAGAACTCCTTCCAGAAGCGCGATACAAATTGAGGCCCCCTATCCGAAACCACGTCAGTCGGTAAACCGTGATAGTGGACGACCCCATCAAGCATGAGTTCAGCAGTACGTTTGGCAGAGGGAATTTTTGGTAGTGGTATAAAATGGACCATCTTTGAAAATCGATCAACCACCAAGAGGACGGCAGTGTTACTCTGAGAGCATGGCAGGCCTGTCACAAACTCCAGCGAGATGCGGGAGCATGGGCGTGAGGGAACAGGCAGGGGGCGTAGCTCACCAATCGGTTGCAAATGGGAAGTCTTGTTGGCCAATGACACCGGACACACGTTGACATACTCCTGTATATCCCTCCTAAGGTTCGGCCACCAAAACCACTGTTCTATCACTGAACGGGTCTTAGCCATGCTGAGACAAACAGTCCTATATGTGTGAGCCCAGTCTATGACACTCCCCCACAGTGAGGGTACAATGAACAGTCGATCGGCGGGACATCCAGGCGGCCTGGAAGAGTCTTTCAGAGCATCCCTTACCCGGGTCTCGATCTCCCATGTGAAGCCAAGGACAAAGCAAGACTCAGGGAGAATTGGAGCGTCCTCAGCCTCAGTTTGTTCACCCTCGTGGATTCGGGATAACGCATCTGGCTTGCCATTCTTTGAAACTGGATGAAACGACAATGTAAAGCGAAACCAGGGAATAGAGAATAGAGCCCACCTTGCCTGATGGACATTCAGCCTCCTGCCAGTCCTGAGATATTCAAGGTTTTTGTGATCGGTTTGCACCAGGAACGGCACCTGGGACCCCTCCAGTCAATGCCTCCACTCCTCCAAGCCGGTCTTGACTGTGAGTAACTCACGGTTCCCAAGATCGTAGTTCCGCTCCGACGGAGTCAGCCTTTTGGACAAGAAGGCGCAACGGTGTAGTCTCTCATACCTCGCGCTCCACTGGGAGAGCACCGCCCCCATCCCCGAGTGCGACGCATCCACCTCCAAGACAAATTGTCTCTCCGGATCTGGCAGGATGAGGACCGGAGCAGACGTAAAGCTAAATCTGAGCCTGCTGAAGGCCGCATGGCAGGCTGCGTCCCACTCAAATGGGCGGTGAGGTGAGGTGAGTGCGTGGAACGGCGCAGCTATGGAACTGAAGTTCCGGATGAACTTACGGTAAAAGTTGGCAGAACCGATGAACCACTGAACCTCCCTGCAGTTGGTAGGAGTAGGCCACTGGAGGACGCAGTCGACCTTGCTGGGGTCCATGCGGATCTGTCCTGCTAAAATGAAGCTCAGGAACGTGACGGAAGGCCGATAAAACTTGCATTTCTCCACCTTCATGTAAAGGTCGTCCTGCAGCAGTTGCTGTAACACATCTTGAACCTGCTTGACATGGGAATCCTCGTCTAGGGAAAAAAAGATAGATGAACACGTGCTTGTTCAGTATTTCACTCAGTACATCATTGATAAAATTTTGGAACACAACTGGCACGTTGGTCAGAACAAACGGCATCACCAAATATTCGTAGTGGCCCGTTGGTGTGTTGATGCCTGTCTTCCACTCATCCCCTTCCCTGATGCGCACCAGGTGGTACACATTTCAAAGATCCAGTTTGCTGAAAACCTTGCAACAACTCAAACGCCGTGGCAATCAGGGGAAGAGGCTATTTTTGATGGTGATGTCGTTCAATCCCCGGTATTCGATACAGGGACGTAAGGTGGCATCTTTTTTGTTGACGAAGAAGAAGTCGGCTCCTGCAGGCAAAGACGATGGTCGAATGAGACCCGCGGCCAGCAACTCCTCCACCTATGTCCTCATGGCTTGGTCCTCTGGCGCTGTAAACGAAAAAAGCCTAACATGTGGGGGTGAGGTGCCAGGCCATAACTTGATGGCGTAGTCATAAGGCCGGTGAGGTGGAAGGGACTTGGCCTTTGTTTTGGAAAAACCTTCTTTCAAGTCCCAATAGCAAGACGGAACTAGTGACAGGTCCGATTCTGGTTGTGGCTTCCGCAGCTCTACCGGGTCGACCTGCGGATTCCCGTCTTCTGGAGTCCCGAAGCAAGCCGCGCTGCACTCTGCGCCCCATGCTATGACTTGGCCGGTGGACCAATCAATGTGTGGGTTGTGTTTTTTGAGCCAGGGGCTGCCCAAAATAACGTCACTGTTTCGGGAGTCAAAAATGTGAACGCTTTCAGTATGTGCTTCCGGAAAAGTCATGTTCAGGGATTGCGTACGGTGCGTCATTCGTGACAAGAATTTTCGGTTAGCCACATATGCGTTGTGGAGTTGTTGCGTCCGGAATGTCTCTGCCCCCAACAGGTCGACTACACGTGGATTTAGCAGGTTCGAGTCTGACCCGGAATCTATGAATGCAGTAGTCGTGCAGGTACGTCCACTTGCGCTTAGCGTAATCTGAAGCAGAGACCGATTTGAACCAGCCCCAGTGTAGTTGACACTCACCAGTGTCGATATCTTGAGAGCGGGGTGCATTGGCCTGACAGGGCAATGGGCCACTAGGTGACCCAGCCTTCCACAGTAGTAGCATCGACCTTCTCGTTGACATCGTTGCCGCTCCTCAGCTGGGCCATTGAACCCCTCGACTTGCATAGGCTCTGTCTCAGGTGCTGGCACCAGTTGGAGCGTGGGCTGTGGTGCGAGGGGTCCTTGCTCCCCCTCCTGTAATGCGTCAACCCTTCCCTGTGTCCCTAGCCTCTGATCGATTCTGAGGGTCAGGGTGATGAGCGAGTCCAGGGTAATGGGCAGTTCTACTGCGATGAGATGGTTACAAATCTGCGGTGAGAGTCCCTGAAGGAAGGCGTTGAGAAGAGCCTCCTTGTTCCACTGACTCTCTGCTGCTCAAATGCGGGATTCAATGGCATCGTCTGCTACGCGGCGTTGCCCCTGCCGAAGCGTGATCAATGAAGGCGCCATCTCACGTTCTGGTGTAGCGTACTGGAACACCTGCATCATCGCGCACACGAAGGAGGTCCAGGTGCGGCAGGTGTGGGAATTGCGGATCCCGTTGGACCCAAATGCACAACTCGGGAAACGTGGAGGCAGTTCGGGAAATATCTTTATTCAGTCCAGAGTCGGTAACCAGGCAGGCAGTCCATGACAGCAGTAGTGATAATGACATCAGGCTTACGGGGTAGGTCAGGAGACAGGCAGGGGTCGGTACGCCGGGAGTCGAGATCAGAGTCGAGGAAGTGGGAGAACGAGGCATCAATGGCAACGATCTGGCAAAGCCAGACTGTCTGCTGGGTCCTATAAGTACTGCAGGTAATTACCGGGGATGAGGCGCAGGTATGCACCTCTTGATGACTGCCGGTGTGTCGGGAGACCTGCACAGCCAGGGCTAGGACCGGCAGGATCATGACACCACCATGTTCTATAGCAGTTTGTGATTGTCTTCAATGTAAAAGGGAGACAACGAGCTGTGAGTCATGTTGCTAACAACTGGATTGCGCTAATTAGCAGGCCACATTCACATAATGGCAATGGGATATCAAAAAATATTGAAGGGGGTAATTCCTTTTGCTGATGACAATTTCACTGCACTGACAATACATACACCTGGGCGTTCCGGTTCTCATTACTTTAAACCCAAATATGGACTCATTTTTATTTAGTTACAGTATGTTGGACTTAAGTTGTTTAGACCAATTGGGCATGCGGGTCGAACTTCCAAGTGGTTGGGAAGAGCACTCATCAGGGATTGTTTGAAGAAAAAGAAGGAAAGAGAAGACAAAGAAGCACTTCAGGTGGAGGTGCCTTGGCAGTGGCATTACTTACACGTAGTCAGGGAAAAACTCTCACCGCAATTACTTCCCACACTCAAAAAGTTAGCTTTGGGGAATTGACAGTTGCTTCCTGCGGGTTTTATCCTAGCCATGGAACACTGATCCACAGTGTACCTCAGGGAATCCTGTGGGGGGTCCTTCGGGAGTATGGGGTGCCGAACCCCTGATGTGGGCTGTCCGGTCCCTGTATGACCAGTATCAGAGTGTGGTACGCATTGCCAGCAGTAAGTCGGACTCGTTTCTGGTGAAAGTTGGACTCCACTAAGGCTGCCCGTTTTCACTCATTCTGTTCATAACTTTATGGACAGAATATTTAGGCACTGTGGAGGTGTAGAGGAGGTCCATTTTGTTGGCCTCGGCATTGCATCCCTGCTTTTTGCAGATGATGTGGTTCAGTTGGTTTCATCGAGCCGTGATCTCCAACTCACTGGAGTGGTTCGCAGCTGAGTATGAAGTGGCTGGGATTAGAATCAGCAACTCAGAATTTGAGACCAGGGTCCTCAGTCGGAAAAGGATGGCGCGCTCTCTCCAAGTCAGGGACGAGATCCTGCCCCTACTGGAGGAGTTCAAGTAATTTGGGGTTTTGTTCACGAGTGAGCGAAGAAAAGAGCGGGAGATCGACAGGCGGATCAGTGCATCGTCTGCAGTGATGCAGACCTTGTATCGGTCTGTTGTGGTAAAGGGAGAGCTAAGTCAAAAAGCGAAGCTCTCAATTTACCAGTCGTTTTACATTTCTACCGTCACCTATGGTAAGGAGCTACGGATCATGACCGAAAGAACAAGATCCCAGATGCAAGGGGCCAAAATGACTTTCGTCTCCAGGGTGTCCGGGATCTCCGTTAGAGGTAGGGTGAGAGGCTTGGTCATCCGGGAGGCGCTCCTCCACATTGAGAAAAACCAAATGAGGTGGCTTGGGCATCTGATTTGGATGCCTTCTGGACGCCTCCACTTGTGAAGTGTTCCTTATACTTCCTACTGGAAAGAAACCCCTGCGAGGACACAGGACATGCTAGAGAGACTATTTTTCTCAGTTGGCCTGGGAGCACATTGCCATGATCCCAGAAGAGATGGATGAAGTGTCGGGGGAAAGAGTAGTCTGGGCATCCCTGGTGACCCCACTACCCAACCCGGTAGCAGCAAAAGATGGATGGATGGATGGATGGATGGATGGATGGATTATATAACATTCAAGTACGGTAAAGGTTGTGAGTAGTTAATGTGGGGTTGCAGTAGCGATCCACTTCCTTGTGGGTGTCCCTAGTGCTCCATCTATTGTCCCGAACAGAAGACACCAATTACGTTGAAAATCGTCGGAAAAAAGAAGTTTGTTGGGTGAGGCTCTTTAAGTTGGGTGAGGGTGGAAGTTAATTAATTTAGTGTCCGGGTGAGGAACCAGATGTCTGTGTCTCAGCGTTGATGAGCTACCTGGGACTGACTAGTAATTCATTTCAAAGCGCAAAATTAAACCTTTTGTGCTTCTTTGATAAACAGACATGTCTTGTGCATGCAGATTGGCTCAGCGGGGCTGCAAATGCAGTTATACTGACCAGCACGAGACAAGGGGTGCTGGGTGTCATTTTACTGGTGTTTGGGTTACAACAGGATTTTGTTTGATCTTACTTCAACAATTTGATTATATGTTTACTGCCAGGTGTGGCTCATGAAGAAAGAATTTGACATAAAAAAAAAAGTCCATCAAAGATTTTACTCCCATTATCAGTGTTTTTGTTTGGTCTTGTGTGTGTGTTTTTTTTTTTTTTTCTTGGTCCATCTTGTTTGTCCTGTGTGTAACATGTCAGTACTGTTATTCTCTTGTCCTTTCTACCCATTGACCAGGTGCTTGACCGGATTCACTGGGCACCGATGTGAACAAGCTGTGCTTAAGAAAGTCTCAAACCCAAAACGTATGTGACCCCTGTATTCAGTCCCACATGTCATTACTGGTGTTCCACTCTCATGTTATCAAAAGTTGAGGAATTCATCTTTCTTTTATAAATAATGATGGTTAAATTTGGTGATAACAAAGCCATATTTTAAGTTCTGTGAGCTGGTTTTAGGACCTATGCAGTCTCTAAGAGCAACAATGGACTGAAACTTGCGTATACCTTCCACTTCATCACATCTCATTATTGTGTCAGCCACTTAAAAACATTCAACCCACTACTAATTTTTCATTCAGCACCTCCCTCTGACACCAACATGTAGGCTAACACTTGCACGTAATATGCCAGATTCTGATTTGTAACTACTTTTTTTGATCAAAAGTCTCACAACACTGGGATCCAAGTGACCAACGGGGGCCAAGGCGCCTCCTCGTTGTCTCTGAGAGTCCTGTGTATCTTGGCCCAATAATTCTTGAGTTGGGTTTCACAGCACCCCTCATTTGAGAACATTATATTGGAATACTGACTCAGTCTAAATTGCTGCCTATTTACATGTACATTTCAGTCATCTGCTTGAAACAAATCCCAGTTAATTGAACTCCAATTTACAAATTCTAACAAGACAATTGTCTAGCTGGCCCTTGCTGCCAACACCAGTGATGACTATTGTGGGTTCTTCTTCACTTTTATGAACTAACTGCCTGTCTTTTCTTGTCTCTTTCTCTTTTCTCTTAACCAGGTGTCCAAATGAATTTACAGGTGATCGCTGCCAAAACTATGTAATGGCCAGCTTCTACAGTATGTCTATTTCTATTTCTATGTCTCCGTTTTTTTCTTTTTTTTCTTTTTTATTTGTGCATCTTTTATTTGGTATACTGGTGTTGTTACCCCATCCAAATTATGTTTCACTGTAAACCTGTGATTTAGGCAGATGCAATTTTTGCATGTTAGTTTGCTTCAGTTCATCTGGTATATTAAAGCTGCATGTCATAATAAATTGCACACACGAACTCACAAAGCTTATCAAAAGTTTTAGAACACCATATTTTTTCCAGTTATTTATTGCAATTTGAGTCCAATGAGGAATTCATATTACAGACACTACTGTATTGTGACATTTTTGGCCTTAAACACCTCAACGATTGATTTAAATTTAAATGAACAGTCTACACTTCAACTGCAGTCTTTCCGTTTCAATTTGAGGGTATTTATATCAAAATCAGGTAAACAGCATAGGAAGTACAACAATTCATGTACATACATCTACCACTTATATAGTATACATGTAACTACTATGTTTTAAGGGGGCTGGCTGGCTGCATGCTAGTGGGGCCTAAAAGAGAAGAGTAATAAAATTTTCCGACTACTCCACCCGGAGAATTGAACACTGAATTGTTCAGTGACCTGTACTACTACTATTTTGAGTCACAGATTTGTTGAACTAAAAGGACAAGAGACTGATTACGATGTATACCAAATTTATTGATTTAAAAAGTATGATTTAAAAATGGAACAAATTATATTGAACGTTTATTGCATACCTGAGTTCCCAAAATAAACTAGTATGGATAATCATCCATGCATTGATTTTCTGAACCACTTATTCCAAAGAGGGTCACAGGAGTGACGGAGCCAATCCCATCTGTCGTCAGGCAGGAGGCAGGGTGCACCCTGAACTGGTTGCCAGCCAATCGCAGGGCACATGGAGACAGACAACAGTCCCATTGACAATCACACCGAAGAGCAATTTAGTCTCCAATTAATGCATGTTTTTTGGGATGTGGGAGTGAACCGGAGTGCCCGGAGAAAACCCACACATGCACGGGGAGAACATGCAAACTCCACACAGGCAGGGCTGTGATTTGGACCCCGGTCCTACGAACTGTGCGGCCAACCCTCTACAACTGTGCCTCTATGCTGGCTATTGATAATCATCGTAAAGAAAAAGACAAATTACTAGCACGGGTTGTGGAGGTATTTGGCAGACCGACTCACTGCAAACCAAATCACCACATGCTACGCCAAATTTAATAGTTGGAAGTTACAAAAGTCCCTACTGTGTTGTATCTAAATAAAATTGCAAAGCATGTCAAATAGCAACTGCCAAGAACCAAGTGACACAAAAGTAAGCGCCCACAGAGACAGTAAAATGCAGTTTTCTCACTCATGGAGGCAGCACTTCATCACCCCAGCAACCAAATTACGTCTGTCAATTTGAGAAGTAGATCTGTGCATGTTGTAGGTGCTCCCTCACCACAGTGTGTTTTTGTTCCTTAAAGAAGTGTGGTCGGAGAAGGCATAAAGGGAGACATACTTGTGACAGAGCTAGTCAAGGAGTTGTGCGGATATTTTTCTGTCAATTGACTGTCTGTCTGTTGTCAAACTCGACATATATGCCATACGAGGGCGGCTCCAACTATTGGAGACAAAGTACTTGGTGCTTTTGACATACTTGGCTAATAAAGAAGACTCTGATTCGGATTCCTCCCTTAATGTGCTTCAGGGGGTTTGCCTGCTCCGTCTGGCTGTTAGGTTGTGGAGGGTAAACAGAAGAAGGACTGGACGTTGTGCCCTCCACCTTACAAAACTCCTACCAAAACTATGAAGAGAACTGAGGAGGTCGGTCTGAGACAATGTCAGTGGGGATAACCTGGATCTTAAATACACGCAGGAATAGGAGGTGAGGGATCACAAAGCCAGAGGGAAGCGGTATATAATGGACACACTTGGAAAAACTGTCAAAGATGGCACCAATGATGGTGTTCCCTTCAGAAGGGGGTACGTCGGTAATAAAGTCCAAGGTGAAATGGGACCAAGGACGGCTCAGGATGGGTCAGGGGTGCAACAGACCAGCAGTGGGAAGATGTGAAGTTTTACCTTGGGCACAGATGGAGCAGGAAAGGATGAACTCTTGGGTGTTTTTAACCATGCAGGCCCAGCAAAAGTGCTGTTAGATGAATTGGATAGTGCGGGTGAGTCCAGGATGACGGGTGAGTTTGACATTGTGGGCCTACTGAAGGACGACAGAGCATGCAGACTTGGGCACAAAAAGCTGGTGTGGAGATCCAGTTCTGGGAGCCAGTTGAGTCCTCTGAGCATCTTCAAACACTTGTTTGATCTCCCATTAGGCTGCCCCCACAAATTAAGAGGAAGGATGGATAGGTTCAGGTCTTACTGGGCTGGAGGTGCATGAATAAATGCGAGAGAGGGCCTGATGCTGCCGTTGCAGAAGGAGAGATTGACATTGAAACAGCTGAAAAATAAGTCCCAATGGGACTGTCGGACGTTCAAACGTTTGGTCTAATGGTGATACACGAGACTTTTGTGATCAGTCCATATAACAAAAGGAGAAACGGTCCCCTCAAGCCAATGCTGCTGTTCTTCTAAGTTACAGACAGTGGCCAGCAGCTCACGATTCCTCACCGTAATTCTGTTTTGGTGGGTACAGGCGATGGGAATAGAAGGCACAAGGATGCAACTTCTTGTATTCTGGGTCAGGCTGGGAGAGAAAGGGCCCCTGCCCCACTGTCGGAGGTGGTCAGCCTCTACAATAAACTGGCAGGAAGGGTCAAGGTGTCTCAGGATGGGGCACTGGTGAATAGCTCTTTAAGGAGTTCAAATACTTGTGAGATGGCAGAGTTACAATGAAAAGCGCGGGAGAATCAGCGCTAAAAATTGGCAAAGCCCAAGAAATGTTGGAGCTCTTTGTGAATGGAGGGAATGGGCCAGTTGACAACTGCTTGGATCTTTTCCAGGCCAGGTTGTATCTGTCACATATGGAGAGGAGCTGGACCCAAGAGCAGGTGGAGGCTGATAGCATGTGATGAACAGTTTATTGAGACAAGGTAATGGAAGTGGCCCTGGACAGGGATTGGCTCCTTGCAGCAGCTCCTCACCTGCGCCTCATTGGTACTAATTATGCCATGTATTTAAGCCTCGTGTGTGGTGTCAATAGTTTCCATTTCGTTATGTGCGTGTGATTTCTTTTATACATCCCAGCGTTCCTGTGCCACAGCCTAGTGTAGTTAAGTGTTTTTGCCCTGTAGTTATCTAATCTGGTTTTTTGTTTTTGGACCTTGTCTTTTGCCACGTTTTTGTGCTTCTTGCCTTTTTCGGACTGCTTACCTGTGTATGACTTCAGCCTGGAATTAAACCACCCTCAAAATCCATGTCCACAACTCAGAGTCCTGCACTTGGGTCCTACCCCATGCGCCTTGCTAATGACACAAACAAACCTGTCACGAAATACCTGTAGTCGTTGATGAATGTGTGAAAAGCTATCGGGATGTCGGTTAATCTAAATGGTATGACGAGATATTTACAGTAAATTGTTGGAGAGGGGTATAGAAAGCAGTTTTTCATTTGTACCTTTTTTTCACCAATTTCACTTTCACTTTTTTGTCATCAGTTTGGTGAATATGTGGGCATCGTAGATGGTGTTCAAATAAAGGGTCAATGAGGGACAGCGGGGATTTTTTTTTTTCACAATGTCAGTGTTTTCCCAGAAATTGATGCCATGGTGGAGAGAAAAGAAAGAAGAGGACTGTATGAATTCAGAATTTAAAATCTGCAATATGTTGTGAGTGCGAAGAATGAACCATGATATAGGGGGAGTACACTCTACCAATTAAGTCACAAAAGTCACTTCTACTTGTTGGATATGCTACACAAGTCTTGTCGTAGCAGTTTTTCTAAATCTGGCCAAGTCAACATAGCAATGGTGGAAGACAACAGAACAGTGGAAAAAAATTGGATTCTAAAAGCAAACTATTGACCAACAATCAATGAGCCACTTCTGCAATATAATGATATCCAACATAAGAACTGTATCAAATATTCTGCCCAACAAATGTATATTTTGTTCTGTTTGACATTGTCATTATGGTAAGTATTTTTGTTGTAGTTTGCATTAATGTAGAACTGTACTGTGTGGGAGTTATTTGAATGACTTGTTTGGCTGTAAAGCTGGGATGGAAAATACAGATAAAGTCAAAAGTGTATTGTCAACTTATACTTGTTTCTTTACCATCCACAAGAGAACATCAACTATCTTTAAAGTACATGACAGGTTGTCTCATATCGTTTGCTCTAGATTGACACTAGCAAAATTTCTCACATCTATATATCTTGATTGAAACTAGTACAATTTTATCCACAACCAAACCAGCTAATAGGTTGGTATGCAGTATACAACACAGCAGTTGGTTCAATTACCTTGATCTTGCTTCATCTCTCATTCTCAAACTGTGAGATATGATGGATGGAAGATACTGTAAATTATATCATCTGTATTTTCAAATTTCAATCATGTCATCTATGTAACAAAATTATTGTTCCCAAACCATTAACTTTTCACATTGAATGGCTAACCCTCGTTATTACATTAATAACGCAACTTTATTTTTAATTTTGATTTACAATCAGCAAAGCAATTTAATCTGACAGTTCCATATTCTTTCTGTCACTGGACTGCTACGTCAGAACATCTTGGAATTTAATTTTTGGTTATGGACCATTGCTTTTCACTAAAGTCATTTGAAAATGTAATCCCTTGTCAACGGAAGGGATCGTAAATCCAGGAGCACTTGCACCTTTATGATTGTTAAGGCATTTAAGCAATGTAAACAAAATGACTCTTACTAATTTTTATAATTTTTCAAACAAAGCACACAAACAAACAAGCAATTGTTTGTTATGCATTTTGAAAATGTACATCAGGCAAACAACGAATTCTGAATTATCTATGAAAGGCTAATAGGGAATTAAATATCTGATACTGTATGTTCACATCCCTTCAACTTTTACTTCCTACTGTACATATTCTGCTGTACTTTTTATTCAGCATGATTCAATCAAGATACACCACTCCCCTGCTGACTTTTTCCTTTCTTCTGTTTTTAACCGAATTTTCATTACCATCCCCTAATAATCCTCCCTTTATATTTGTGCAGCTCCATTTCCTGTTTCTCTTTTATAGTGTGTTTGCTGCAATAGAGCTCTAGAAAATAACAACCTTTACTCCAAGAGATGTTTTCTTACTAGTAGTGCTGCACGATATTTCTTGTAGCATCATCATTGCCATGTATGTGTGCACAGTAGTTACAGTGAAGGGTCTGTTGCAATGTTTGTCTCCTGTAATATACAGTCAATCAACTGTAATATTAAAAGTGACCAGCAGAGAGACTGAGACCAGTTTGGACATGCTCAAAAGATTAAAAGATGATACACTTGCTGCGTTTACTATTCCCTCTTCAGAATGAAACTAGGCAGATTCGCTGGTGCGTGTTCAATGAATGAGAGTGGAAGTGTTCTTTTGTAATACAGTATATATTGTAATTATAAGAATGGATTACCAGGAAAATTATGATTTGTGACAGAATGCTTTAGTTAAAACACTGTACGATCACACTGTGATATGGATTGTATTTTGTTTTGTAATATAAGAATAGATACATATTTTTTGTTACCATAGTCAGCCAGAGCGGCACAGTGGAGCAGCTGGAAAGCATTGGCCTCACAGTTCTGAGGTCCCGGGTTCGATCCCAGCCCTCCCTGAGTGGAGTTTCCAAGTTCTCCCCGTGCCTGCGTGCCTGTGTGGGTTTTCTCCGGGCACTCTAGTTTCCTCCCACATCCCAAAAACATGCAACATTAATTGGACACTAAATTGCCCCTAGGAGTGCAGCTGTTTGTCTTGATGTGCCCTGCAATTGACCCCTCCGTACAGGGCACTTAACCACACCTCCTGAAGTCAGGTCACCCAACTGTTGTTAACCTCAGAACAAACATGAGACAAAATGGCATCGCAGGAAGAAAAGTCGAGAGCGAAATTGTCTGATTTACCAGCTGATTTTTCACTCGCATTCTTACCGAATAGTGAAATATCGTTGAAGAGCAGACAGCAGGGCTTCAAGTATTTCAGCGAGGGGTATTTCAATGGTATTTCCATGCATATCGACGGAGAAACCATTTGATATTAGCGCAAGATCTTTCCGGAGTCAGAGGAAGACCGAGAAGCCACATAATATAATATATTATAAGCCCAAAGACGAATTCGTCATTGACAGTTTCCTATTTTCATGTTACCTATCACACTTGTGTGCAGAATCTTTATGTGTATCTGTATAGCCGTTTGTGAACCACTGCCGTACGAAGGAAAAGAAGAAGGCGAGGCTTGATTTACGAGTTGTTTCTCTCGTTTTCTTTGTGTAACGTCACACGCTCCCCTCAATAATTATTCTTGAATTAGTGCCGAACCTACGTAAGTCCCGACCGAGTACGACAATCACTACTTTAGTGTCCTCAAACATCCTTCCTTCAGTCTTGGTGTCTCGATGCTTTTAGGACTCGCTAGTCCGGTTTAGCTTAGCTCGCTAGCCGCCAACAAAGAGACACGTTTGTGCAGTCAGGTCCTCGCAAAGTATCGCTCAACACAGATCAAGTGTGTCAATCATTCACACGTAGTTATATTATGCAAGCGAAGAACTGCTAATTCATTTATATGAGACATGTATTGAAAATCAAAAATAGGGCTTACCTTCGTGTAAACATATCTGTTCCGGTTGATTTTTGATGGATTCAGTTGATCATGCGGTCTTCCACAAAGTTTGATCCATTGAAGACATTTTTCGTACTCGGTCTTCAGTTCCGGTTGATTTTAGATGGATTCAGTTGATCATGCGGTCTTCCACAAAGTTTGATCCATCGAAGACCTTTTTCGTACTCGGTCTTCGGTTTTGGAAAGGGTACAAAGTGAACTCCACAAACTAGGCTATCAGGATACCTGTCGTCACTATTACAAAGGCCGTGACTACACCTCTTAACCATATCTATTGTTAAGGATCCCTAAGAGGTGATAAAACACAAACAAAAGCTCTACTGAACCATGCCACTTTGTCTGAGGTTATGGCAGACGGCAACAAGGCGCGTGGTTTAGGTACATCTCTGGCCTCTGATTGGTCAGCGACGCGGCCCACGCAATTTCTATGGAGGGGTCAATTGGCTGGTAACCACTTCAGGATGTACTCCGCCTCCTGCCCATTGACAGCTGTGATAGGCTCCAGCACTCCCTGCGACCCTTGTGAGGATAAGCGGCGAAGAAAATGGATGGATGGATGGATGGATGGATGGATGGATGGATGGATGGATGGATGGATGGATGGATGGATGGATGTTTTTAGTACCATGTCAGCAACATATTGAAACTGAACCAGTTCATTTTTGGACTGGCGAACTTAGTTCAAAATTTTCAATTATTAGTTATGAACTGCAGCAGTTCATTTTTGGAATGATGAACTGAACTTTGAGCTAGTTTGCATAGAAAATAAACTTTCCCAACACTGATCCTGTATTGTTTCACATCACAATATATATCGCAGATTTAAGAAAAATTGCAATGTCATTTTCTACAATTTTGTGTAGTCCTACTCTCTAGCACATATAAAATAATGAATAGAAATACCTAGGAATAACAATCCTTTACAAATGTAGTTGTTGCAATTAGGTAGCACTGTTATAAATGTAATAGTAGGGTAATTACTTTCCCAAAGCTATATAATTGTTAATTCTATTTAATCATATTATGATTACTTTTTTTTTACAGGACCCTTGGATGTTCACTCTTAAAAGTGTATTAAATACATGGAGCATTATTTTGGAATTTGACCATATAAATGTATTTGTTCTTTATAGAAATAGTAAATTGAAAACAAAATACAATGAAATGTAAATCAGTAAAGAATGTTACATGTAGAATATGTGAAAAATCACTACGCAACACCATACCCTATCATACCATGTTGATCTAATGACAAATGTGGACAATATCAATATCACTTTATAAGAACCCAGATCAGTGTTATATAATAGAAATGTCCTAAATTATAAACATTAAACTGTTCAAAAGTATGTTTTTTATATGTTCAAAAGTGTCACTGGAAGTCTGTTCTTTTAAAAATGTCAGACAAAACACATGGATCGCACCATGCTTCAAAGTCATATTTGGAAAAATGTGTCATGTTTGAGACTATGACAAAATACCACATGACCGAAGACAAGCATCAACTTTTGCAGCTATTTTTCCAAATGCAGCTAAAATTCTAATTATACAATTACACATTTTCTTACATTAATGGAATTATATTTACTTTGTAATTTAATTAAATTGTCTCATTACATGGCGGCACGGTGATGCAGCTGTAGTGCATTGGCCTCACAGTTCTGAGGACCGGGGTTCAAATCCCGGCTTTGTCTGTGTGGAGTTTGCATGTTCTCCCCATGCCTGTGTGGGTTTTCTTCAGGCATTCCAGTTTCCTCCCACATCCCCAAAACATGCATTAATTGGAGACTCTAAGTTGCCCCTAGGTGTGATTGTGAGAGTAACTGTTGTCTGGCTTCATGTGCCCCGAGATTGGCTGGTAACCAGTTCAGGGTATACCCTGCCTTCTCCCAATGACAGCTGGGATTGGCTCCGGCACTCTTGTGACCCTCGTGAAGATAAGCAGCACAAAAAATGGAAGGATGGATGTCTCATTACATGTAATTAGTTACCCCCCCCAAAACCTGGGATTGATAAGAAATTGTCTTGTTATTGTTCATTTTCCCATAGTCATAAAAATATGAACACGCAAAAACTAGATGGCAAAATAGAAAATACATGTACAAATAAGTTTGTGGAAAAATGTATGAAAAAAACCTTGTGTTTTAATTATTATGTTTGTTTGTGGTTGGAATTCAATTTACAGTGTGTGCGTGGGTGTGCGTGTGTGTACATGTAAGTGTGTGCTCGCATGCATGTGTGTGTGTGTTTATGTATTTGTGCTTGGACATGAAGTTTAAAGAATTGACTCTCCTCTTTTTCAGAAGCTGAGGAGCTGTATCAGAAACGTATCTTAACGATAACAGGAATCTGCATTGCACTCCTAGTCGTGGGAATCATGTGTGTGGTCGCCTACTGCAAAACCAAGTACAGTATGCCACGTTATATTGTATGTTGTTGTTTTTTTTTTCGTAGAACTAAAGAGTACATTCATTAGGTTGATTATAACGGCCATTTATTGTCTGAAAATCTATGCAGTCTATTCTCGTGCAGAATTTCATCATTAATTGGACCAGAGAGCCAATTTCTGCAATGAAAGTTACTCTAATAAACTATATGAGAAGACTTGAATTTCCCTTTACTTTTGGAAGCTATAACTCCTTTGTGGTGTGTATATTCAACCAGGTGCACAGACTTTTTTGGAAGCAAGTGCTCAAGCTATAAAAAAAAATGTGTACCGATCACTAAAATTATTCAGATAATTAAGAAATAACAGTCGTGTACAGCTTATTGGAATTATGTGTATTTTTCTGTTATGCAACTATCCCATTCTATAACTATTAACGGAGGAGGGGACAGTTGGCAAAAGTCAGGGTTTTGTGATATCCAAAAATGAGACCAAGATAAATCATTTTAAAACTGTTTTTCACTATTAGTTACCCTACAACCTGTATAGTTAATCCATCAATCCATCCATCCTCTACCCACCACTTATCTTCACAAGGGTCTTGGGTATGTTGGAGCCTATCCCACCTAACTTTGGAGAGGAGGCTGGGTTCGCTCCGAAATGCTTGCGAGCCAATTGCAGGGCACACCTAAACAAAGAACCTTTCGCGCTCGCATTGAAGAGAGTATTAGCATTAAGAGTCTTAGAGTCTTCTATTAACTTACAGTGCATGCCTTTGGGAAGTGTGAGGAAACTTAAGTACCCGGATAAAACCCATGGGGGCACAGGGAAAACATGCCAACTCCACACGAGCTAGGCCAGATTGGAACCCAGGTCCCCAGAACTTTGAGGTGAATGTGCTAACCAGTCAGTCACCATGCCACTCTGTACAGTTCAATTAATCAATCAATTAATTAATAAAGGGGAAATAAAATGAACAACCAAGTTATCTCAACTTGGTTGCGCAATTGAATACACGCTCATAAATAGACTTTTGGCTCCGATCAGAAACTGATGACAGACTCATGTTAACACAAGTGGCACGCTTTAAAGCACTGCTGATAAAAGTGGGAGCATATGTACAATTGTCCCAAGGACTGAAATACATGCCTCGCAAATATAAAAACATATTGTGTGGATAATTTTTTTTTTTTAAATACTGATGAATGGAGGAGGCAGCACAGTGTCGCAACTGTAAAGTGTTGGCCTCGCAGTTCTGAGGACCCAGGTTCAATCCCCACCCTGCCCGTGTGGAGTTTGCATGTTCTCCCTGTGCCTGTGTGCGTTTTATCCAGGCACTCCAGTTTTCTCCCACATCCCAAAAACATGCAACATAAATTTGGACACTCCAAATCGCCCCTAGATGTGATTGTGAGTGCGACTGTTGTCTGTCTCTGTGTGCCCTGCGATTAGCTGGCTGGCTGCGTTTGCTTCAGGGTGTACCCTGCCTCCTGCCCATTCACAGCTGGGATAGGCTCCAGCACTCCCGCGATCTTTGTGAGGATAAGCGGGAAAGAAGATGGATGGGTGGATGGATGAATGAAGGAAAAAGGGGCTGCAGTTAAAAAACTTTTTTCGTCCAGGGCAAAAGCGCAGAAGCTAAATGATGTATAACTGTGGCTGTTGCCACAGTCAAACCATGATAAGTCAATTGAATTTAAGGCTAAAAGTTCTCTGAGCAGCCTCAGAATGTATGTTTCTTTTAAAACAGGAAGCAGAGGAAGAAGCTCCATGACCGTCTCAGGCAGAACCTGAGGACTAAGAGGACCAAGCTGGCAAAATCACCCAGCCGACGTCAGGTTTCCAATTTGCCCCTACAGGAT
Organism: Syngnathoides biaculeatus; assembly: GCF_019802595.1. NCBI lineage: Eukaryota > Metazoa > Chordata > Actinopteri > Syngnathiformes > Syngnathidae > Syngnathoides > Syngnathoides biaculeatus. Next base: position 2,999,735 of record NC_084656.1, read on the forward strand.
TTGCAGCAAACCAAAGTATGACTCCATTCACTATTATGTTATATAATGCTTCAAATGTAATGGATGTGCTCTTATTGATACTAACCTCTTACTTTCTATCATTTAAAATAGCACTGTAATGGGATAACAATCCAACATGCATCTGAGAAACAGACAGAAACAACATTCTCCACGAGCCAATATGTCTTATCAACACAACAACCTACCACACTCGCCAACATCTCCAGTCAAAGGTAACGAAGGACTTCCAACAAAACGTTTGTACAAGTCTGTTTAAACTGGCACTTTTTCGTGAGGTTGCCATGGTTGGTTCAGGTATTTCATACAATAATCTTCAGTATTTAATTCACTATCCCGTAACACCAAACATTGCCCCTATAGCCACGATTTGGTGTGTAGCTTGCTTTACAGCTACTATTACTGTCGCATACTCATCCTTATTTTTCTTAAATGAGTCATGACACATTACTTCTGAGTCTCCACTTCTGTTCAAATCTGACCCCAAAAAATCCAAAATCGGATTCGTAACACTGAAGTGAACTGCTACATTTAGTTTTGTTTTGCATACATTACACCACACAAAGAACCAATGCATGCACAAGCAAACAAGTGAGCAATGTCAAGATGATGGGGAGGTGCAAATGTTTTGGCCTTTGAGGACTTCGAGGGCTCGAGATTACGATTAGGATTCGACACCAAGAACTGAGCTAATTGTTGAAATACCGGTCATATGTATGCTACGTGTTATGTGATCTTCGTCCATGACCATGGAAAATTACTCAGAATGTTGACAAAGCGCCTGCGAATAGGGCACCTGAAACAGGGAGCCTGTCAGTCTTGACTCTTGGGCACGGACCCCTGTCATCACGGGCCTTTGGAATTCTCATCAATTATCATCACACCATGATCCGAGTCTTTCTCCAGGAATTATTTTGTGAGCTTTAAAATTTTCTGCCAAGCATTGCATATGTACAGTGCCAGTATTTGGCAGATTCCTGCTTTCTGTTTTTTTTTGCATATCTTTCACACACAAATTATCAAAACAATTTTAATATTACTCAGAGCCAACAGAAAGAAATCTAAAATGCAGTTTTCATATGACAATTCAATTTATTAAGGCACAAAAACAGACCTTATAATGGATTGTACCATAATTTGCAACAATACCTAAAATCAAGTGTTTGCAGTAATTGGTAATGTGTCTTTTACATCGCTCTGGAGGAAATTGATCCCACTCTTCTTTGCAGAATTGTTTAATCTTTGCTGTATTGGAGCGTTTTCTAACTTGAATTACCGTTTAAGGTCACACCAGGAGCATATCAATTGGATTTAAATCCGGACTTTGACTTGGCTGTTCATTTTTTATTTTTTTTGGTTGAGGTATTCAGAGGTGGATTTGTTGGTGAGCTTCGGATCAATCTTGCTGCATGATCAAAGAGCGCTTGAGTTTGAGGTCACTAACTGATGGCCGGACGTTCTCCTTCAGGATTTTCTGGCACACAGCAGAATTCATTGTTCCATCATTTACAGCAAGTTGTCCTGATCCTGAGTTAGCAAAGCAGACTTAGACCATCACACTGCCACCACCATGCTGCACTGTTGGCATAATATATATTTTTTTATTAAATGCTGTGCCATTTTTCCGCCAGATGTAACGGGTCCTACACCGTCCAAAAAGTTAAATCTTTGACTAGTCAGTCCAGAGAATGTTTCTCCAAAAGTCTTGAGGATCATCAAGGTGTTTTTTGGCAAATGTTGAGGCCAGCGAGTCCATCAGGTCTTTAGATGTTGTTCGAGGTTCTTTTTTGACCTCATGGTCGAGTAGTCGTCATAGCACTCGGAGTAATTTTGGGAAGGTTTTCGACTGTTCCCAGTTTTCTCCATTTCTGGCTAATGACTCTGACAGTGGTCTTGGAAATGGCTTTGTATTCTTTCCCAAACTGATGGCTTTCAATCACTTTTTTTCCTCATTTCTTCTTGCATTTCTTTGGATTGTGGCATCATGTATTGGTTCTCAAGCCTTTGTACCTTACTTCACATTCTCTGACAGATTCTATTTACTGTAAGTGATATCTTGATTCAACAAGTATGGTAGTAATCAGGTTTGGGTGTGGCTTGTGAAACTGAACTCACCTTTCCCAAATTTGCGATTAGCCACAGTGACTTAGTGATTTAAAAAAGGAGGGCAATTACTTTTTCACAGATGGTCAGAAAGGCTTGGATTTTTTGTATCTTAATAAATTGAATGGTAATTTGAAAACTGCATTTTGTATTTCCTTGGTTGTGTCTGAGTGATGTTAAAATTGATATGATGATTTGAAACCTTTGTGTGTTATGGATATGCAAAAAAAAAAAAAAAGAAATATAAATCAGGAGGGGGCAAATACCTTTTCACAGTACTGTACCACCTCACACATGTGAACATGGCGTGGCATGTTATAGAACTGGTGGAATAGTAACTGACTAATATAGGATTGAAGTACTTTTTTAGTAAAGCACAAAGGAGCAAAGGGGTTTGCGTGCATTTCCTTTTCCTAAAGATTTTTGTCCATGATGATAAAATCCAGTTCCAGTTAACCTTAAATTCTGACTTTCAGCAGCAAAGCAGATAGTGAAGATAACCACGCTTCTTCTGTGTTTATCTATATGGTGCCGAATCACAAGAGAACTTGTGCCAGTGCATTTTACAAATGGACCAGGTCTACACCACACTCCTCACTCATTTAAAGACTAACCAAAACCCCATGAGCAAGCTCTGGTGGGGAAAAACTCCCTATTCAGTATAAACATCAACCAGACCCAGTGGCTGTCTGCCTTGACTGTTTGGATTAGAGAGTAGAAAAGAAGAGAGACAGAGTAAGAGAGTGATAGAAAGAGAGAGATAGACTGAAAAAGGGAGAGCAATAGAGAGAGGGAGAGAGACAGACGGACAGAGACAGACAGGGAGACTCAGAGAGACAGAATCTTTAGAGCCAAAAGCCAAAATTGTTGGCACTTAGAACTGATGACACTGGAATGTTCCAGAATGTATATTGGTAAGTCACCAAGCTTCTCAAAATGTCATTTGAACACAATGGAGAAAGCGAGATCTTTTTGGAAAATCACATAATCTCTGATGTTAATCATACAATGAAAACACTGTATCCACTTTGCAATTTGGAGCAATCGTGGTTATTGTCTGGGGCTGGCTTGCTGTGTCTGGCACAGGGTGGCTTGAATGTGTACCAGGTTCAGTGAAATCTCAAGATCATCAAGGCATTCTGGAGTAAGAAATGCTGACTGGTGTCAGAAATAAAACACTTTTTGGGGGAAACAGTTTGAAGAAGGCACCCTTCAAACATGAAACAGCTGGAACACAAGCTGTGGGCAAAACCACCTTGTGATAGGTGGAGAAGTGTCATTAAGAATTACAGAAAATATGTGATTATGTCAGGGGTGTGGTCAGGCCACTGCTTTGGGCGCAGCTGCCTCCGGTAGCCGCCCCACACATGCACCGTATTGACACTTATTAGGCCAGGCATATAAGCCTTACTTGTCATTTTCAATTGCCAGTTCGTTGTGCTAGAGACTGCAGTAGTCTGCTTGAGTATACTTTTGTTACATATTTGCCTTGTTTTCACACCCAGTGTTTCTGTGCCACCACATCTAAATCAAGTCTTGTTTTTCGCCTAGAAGTAATCCAACCTCGTTTTCATGTTTTTGGCCTGTTGTTACGGGTTTTTGTGCCTCTGCCTTTCTTGACTGCTTACTTGTGTATTATCCCTGCCTGGAATAACCCCCCCCCCCCCCTCCCTCAAAAACATGTCACTGGCTCTGACTCCTGCATTTTGGTCCAGCCCCATGTTGTATGCTCGAGACAGATTGCAATGATTGCCTCAAAAGGTTGTGTAAAAATAATCTTGAGTCAAAAGTTATTTTTGTTTCAGGTTATTGGACCTCCACTCGAAAGCAATAACAGCAATAACACATTTTCATTAGTTATTTTTTGTGCATTTATATACATTACGATTTTTCAATTTCAAGTTAAATCAATAACCCTTTGATTTTTAATTTTTAGAACCTAGATTTGATCTACGTGTACTCGTAAAATGCACCCATACACAAAATGGACCCTGGTCAGAGGGCTAGGATGGAGGGGAGCACATTTGATCAAGGCCTGCCGTATCAGCATTATTATCACCGAAATATCCTGAAGGAATTAAAATAGAAAACAGACCCCTTATGTTGTTGTCCTGTGTTAAGTGTCCTCCCCAAAAGAATGACCAAAACTACCATTAATGAAATTAAACTGAACGTATTTGTGCTCATCTTATTGCATTTGGACAGCGCGGTGGAGCAGCTGGAAAGCGTTGGCCTCACAGTTCTGAGGTCCCGGGTCTTGGACCTGCCTGTGTGGAGTTTGCATGTTCTCCCCATGCCTGCGTGGATTTTCTTCGGCCACTACGGTTTCCTCCAACATCCCAAAAACATGCAACTTTAATTGGATACTCTAAATAGCCCCTAGGTGTTATTGCGAGTGCGGCTGTCTGTCTCTATGTGCCCTACGATTGGCTGGCAATAAGGTCAGGGTGTCCCCTGCTTCCTGCCCGTTTACAGGTGGGATAGGCTCCTGCGACCCTTGTGAGGATAAGTAGCTAAGAAAATGGATGAATGATTGCATTTTATGTAGATTTAAAATAACTACAAAGTTCAAATACTTAACTGGTGCATTGAAAAATTTGACTAATGCAGACACTGGTGTCGGAAAAAAAAATTATGCAAACTACAATGTGATCTCCAAAACAAACTCCAGTATGCTGTTGACTTCACAAACTCAACCTAAACCTTTTTTGTTTCTAGGATTTACCAATCCTTTGAATAATTGATCTAAGATTTAGTTGTGTGACCGTTGTTTTTTATAACCACTTCATATCTGTGTGGCATGGAGTCAACCAACTTTTCAACCTTTCAGCTGTTATTTTGCTAAGATTCAGACATGTGATTTTTCCGCTTATAGGCGGAATTACGTCTTTTTAAATTGCATTGATTTAAAGAAAATAAATAAGTAAAATTCAGCAATATTCCGACCATAACCCATGCCAGAATCTAAACTTGTTCATATTCCGATCCGACTTTTGCAAGGAAGGTGGAAGATTAGATACAAGACTGTTGATAGGTCAGGAGGAGCACATTCGACCAATGAAAACGCTTGTTGTATACGAGGCAGTTTATGGGGCCATTTGCAATTAAACACAATGGCGGTGCTCGAGAGGGAAGACGCCTCTCGAGTGAAAGAAATTGATGGACATCTCAAAAATAAGTTCCAATGGGATTGGATGAAACGAGAAATTGTCGATACAGTTGGAAAGAAGGAAGTTACCACTCTGTTAAGCGACGTTATTCGCAAAATCGATTGACCTGGTAAAGCATTGTGTAGACAGGGTCAGGATACTGTTGACTATGGATCAAGAAGTTTGAAGGCATTGGACGTTTACACGAAACGACAATAACACGTCAAACAACTGAAAGCAACGAAAACGAACTTTTCCATAGATGGTATATTAAGATGTCAACCCAAGGCCAACAACCAACTCCAGTTGCAAACAGGCTAATCAATAATGAGGTTCTCACCAGAAGCAATTACTTGTAGAAATGTCTGTATTATTTACTGATAACGACACATGATGTTAATAATTGTCAAATTCATGCGTTTCAATCATTTACTAAAACAGAAATTAAAACATTTTTGAGTGGATACAATATACACGTAATGAAAGCATGTTTGCATGCATTGATGCCAATCTGAATTCAAGTTAGTAGTTTATCCATCCATCCATTTTTCTTTGCCACTTATCCTCACCTGCACCTAAATAATGAACGATCATATTGTGTACATTTTGAAAACAGAATAGCATTTATTTATAGATGTAGTAGATAGCTTTCATTCATAATACAATTTATAAAACTTGCACGTTAAAATTGATCATGCTTGCAGCCCCCAGACCCCCAGCTATTTTTCAGCCTTTTTTCATTCAGTCAAATCACATGTCTGAAGATTCCTTCACGACATTCCACAAACATTCCAGAAACAGCATTTATGATGTCACTCCACAAATTCTTGATTGCATTAAGGTTTGGGGTTTGGGCTGGCCACTCCATGACATGAACTTTGTTGATTTGGAACCAAGACTGTGTGGATGTTTACGACTGTGTTTGGGGTCATTGCTTTGTTGGTACACCCATTTCAAAGGCATGTCCTCTTTAGCATAAGGCTATCTTTGGTATATCGTGAGACGCTGGAGCCTATCTCAGCTGATTTAGGGCAAAAGGCATACTACTTCTTGAACTGGCCATCAGTAAGTCGCAGGACAGAAGTCTATATACTTCAAGATAAATGTGTCGTTGTCTCCATTTTGGTTGGATTGGCTTTATTTGTTTCCTATGTTCCTCTGCCTATGCTCCATGTCTTGTTTGGTCATTTCGTTAGCTGTTTCCATCTGTTCATGTTTACCCTCCTCCCCTGTGTTGACCAATCTGGTCAGCCACTCATGTTTTGTCCAGGCGTTCCTCGTCTTGTCAATTTTGTAAATTTAACTCCCTGGTTTCTTTCAGTTCTTGTCGATTCATTTTGTTGTTGACGTCATGTCTGCCCATACCCTTGGCATTGTCCCTCTGTACCATGTCTTGTCACTAGTTTAGGTTTCCATCCATTGATTTTCTGAGCCACTCATCCTCACGAGGGTCACAAGAGTGCTGGAGCCTCTCCCAGCTGTCAACAGGCAGGAGGCAGGGTACACCCTGAACTGGTTCCCAGCCAAACACAGGGCACATGAAGACAGACAACAGTCGCACTCACAATCACACCTTGTGTCAATTTAGAGTCTCCAATTAATGCATATTTTTTGGGGGATGTGGGAGGAGACTGGAGTGCCCAGAGAAAACCAACGCTGACAGGAGGAGAACATGCAAACTTCACACAGAGAGAGTCGAGCTTGAACCCTGGTCCTCAAAACTGTGAGGCTGCGCCACCATGCTGCCTTGTTGAAAAAGACATTGCTTGAACACTCGGGAGAATGTAATTACCCTTCATAAGTTTGAAAGAGACCCTGTTCGTTGTGAAAAATGGATTGTACGGGTGCAAAGGACGAGAGCTTCGTGGGTTCCAAATAACAGGTAGGTGTGTATACCATGACGTCTTAGTGTATTACCAACAGTCACCTTGGAAACGGTGGTCCCAGCTCTTTTCAGGTCATTGACCAAGTCCTGTCGTGTAGATCTGGTCTGATTCCTCACCTTTCTATGGATCATTGAGACCCCACGAGGTGATATCTTGCATGGGAATCAACTCCGATTGAGATTGACCATCATGTTTTGCTTCTACCATTTTCTAATGATTGCTCCAAGAATGGACCTTTTTTCACTAAGCTGCTGGGCAATTTCTCCGTATCCCTTTCCACTTGTGTGCAGTTGTACAATTTTGTCTCTGGTGTCTTTGGACAGCTCTTTGGTCTTGCCCATTGGACAAGTTTGGGTCTTACTGATTGTATGAGGTGGACAGGTGTCTTTATGCAGCTAAAGACCTCACACAGGTGGATCTGATTCAGGACAATACATGGAGTAAAGGTGGACTTTTAAAGGCAGACTGACAGGTCTTTGAGGGCCAGAATTCCAGCTGATAGACAGGTGTTCAAATACTTATTTGCAGCTGTACCACACAAATAAATCAATTTAAAAAAATCATACATTGTGATTTCTGGATTTTTCTTTTAAGATTATCTCTCTCACAGTTGACATGCACCTACGATTAAAATTTCAGACCCCTCCATGATTTCTAAATGGGAGAACCTGCAATATAGCAATGTGTTCAAACATCAAACAACATTTTATTTACTATACATAATACCTAATACCAACTGCCCTCATGAATTCCCCCACAACATCCATTAACCTTCTCTTGCTCTTTTGCCTGGCAGCTCCATCCTCAGCACCTGTCTACCAATGTACTCACTTGTCTCTGGACATGTCCAAACCATCGAAGTCTGCTCTCTCAAACTTTGTCTCCAAAACATCCAACTTTGACTGTGCCTCTGATGACATCATTTCAGGTCATTTCTAATGCTATCCAACCTGCTCACTCCTCGCGAGAACCTCAACATCTTCATTTCTGCCACCTCCAGCTCTGCTTCCTGTTGTCTCTTCAGTGCCGCTGTCTGTAATTGGTACATCATGGCTGGCCTCACCACTGTTTTATAACCTTTGGCCTTCTTCCTAGCAGAAACTCTTCTGTCATACAACACACCAGACACCTTCCGTCAGCTGTTCCTATCTGCTTGGACACGTTTCTTCACTTCCTTACCACACTCACCATTGGTCTGGACTGTTGACCCCAAGTATTTGAAGTTGTCCACCCTCGCTATCTCTTCTCCCTGAAGTGTCACTCTCCCGCCTCCACGCCTCTCATTCACGCACATACATCCAAGACAGGATTTGTGGTACTGCATGCACAAGTCTGGTGTGGCGGAGAAATATGTTAGAATAGTACAGGACATGTATGACAGCAGCAGAACAGCGGTGAAGTGTGGCGTTGGTGTGTCAGAAGAATTTAAGGTGGAGGTGGGACTGCATCAAGGGATCCGCGCTGAGCCCCTTCCTGTTTACGGTAGTAATGGATAGGCTGTCTGATGAGGTTAGACTGGAATAGCCTTGGACTATGATGTTCGCAGATGATATTGTCATCTGCAGTGAAAACAGGGAGCAGGCGGAGGAACAATTAGAAAGATGGAGGTAAGCACTGGAAAAAAGAGGAATGGAGATTAGCCGAAGTAAAACAGAATTTATGTGCATGAATGTGAGGGGCGTCAGGAGGAGGAGTGAAGCTCCAGGGAGAAGAGATAGGGAGGGTGGATGACTTCAAATACTTGGGGTCAACAATACAGCGCAATGGAGAGTGTGGTAAAGAAGTGAAGAAACGGGTCCAAGTGGGGTGGAACAGTTGGCAGAAGGTGTCTGGTGTTCTATGCAACAGAAGAGTCTCCGCTAGGATAAGGGCAAAGTTTATAAGACAGTGGTGAGGCCGGTCATATTGTACACATTAGAGACGGTGGCACTGAAGAAACAACAGGAAGCAGAACTGGAGGTAGCAGAAATGAATATGCTCGCATGGAATGAACAGGTTGAATAGGATTAAAAATGAGCTCATTAGAGGGACATCCAAAGTTGGATGTTTTGGAGACAAGGTTTGAGAGAGCAGACTTAGATGGTTTGGATGTGTTAAGAGACGAGAGAGTGAGTATATTGGTAGAAGGGTGCTGAGGATGGAGCTGCCAGGCAAAAGAGCGAGAGGAAGACCAAAAAAAAAAAAGGTTGATGGATATTGTGAGGGGGGATATGAGGACAGTGGGTGTTGGAGAAGAAGATGCACAAGAAAGGCTGAGATGGAAAAAGATGACCCGCTGTGGCGACCCCTAACGGGAAAAGCTGAAAGGGAAAGAAATTCTCACAGCTCTGAACACGTTTTTGTTCTTAAAAATTGGAACTAGCACACTTTTCCTCTATTCTTCAGGCATCTTCTCACCCGCTGGTATTCTGTTGAATAAGTTGGTCAAAAATTCCACAACCACCTCTCCAAATTGCTTCCATACCTAGACAGGTATGTCATCAGGACCAACTGCCTTTCCATTTTTCATCTTCTTGAATGCCTCTCTTACTTCCCCCTTACTAATCATTTCCACTTCCTATTCCTTCACACTCGTCTCTTCTCCTCTTCCTTCTTTCTCATTTTTTTCCTTCATCAACTTCTCAAAGTATTCTTTCCATCTGGCACACTACTGGCACCAGTCAACATATTCCCTTCTCTATCTTTAATCACCCTTACCTTCTGCACATCCTTCCCATCTCTATCCCTCTATCTGGCCAACCTGTAGCAATCCTTTTCTCCTTCTTTCGTGTCCAACCTGTTGTACGTCGTCATATGCTTCTTGTTTAGCCTTCACCACCTCTACCTTTGGCCTACGTCGCATCTCAATGTATTCTTTTCGCCTCTCCTCAGTCTTCGCAGTGTCCCATTTCTTCGCTAATGTCGTTCCTTGTATGACTTCCTGGATTTTGTGGTTCCACCACCAAGTCTCCTTCTCCCCTTTCAACCAGAAGACACACCTAGTACTGTCCTCCCTGTCTCTCTGATCACCTTGGCTTTAGTAGTCCAGTGTTCTGGGAACTCCTGTCCATCACAGTCGGCCTACACACCACCATCCTATGCTGTCGAATTACACTCTCCCCTACCACTACCTTACAATCAGTAACCTCCTTCAGATTACATCGTCTGCACAAAATATAATCCACCTGCGTGCTTTTACCTCTGCTCTTGTAAGTCACTCTATGTTCCTGCCTCTTCTAGGAAAAAAAAGTGTTCACTACAGCCATTTCCATCCTTTTTGCAAAGTCCACCACCATCTGTCCCTCAAAGTTTCTTTCCTGGATGCCGTACTCACTCATGACTTCTTCATCGCCCCTGCTTCCTTCACCAACATGTCCATTACAATCGGTACCAATGACAACTCTCTCTCTGTCTGGGATTTTCAGAACTACTTCATCCTGTTCCTTCCAGAATTTCTCTTTCACCTCAAGGTCACGTCCTACCTGTGGGGCATGGTCACTAATCACATTATACATAACACCCTCAATTTCAAATTTCAGCTTCATCACTCGATCTGATACTCTTTTCACCTCCAAGCCTTACTTTGACAGCGCTTCCTTTCAAAAAGCCCCAACGCCATTTCTCTTCCAATCTACTCCATGGTAAAGTAATTTAAACCCTGCTCCACCTGCTCTCTTGGATGCACAATATATAAACCTTTCTCCTAATCAACATGTCAACCCAACATTCAAATTCCCCACACTCAGTTGTAGGCTCTGTGCATTCTTCTTCTTCTGCCAATGCTTCCTCCTCTTCTTTGTCTTCGACCCACAGTAGTTGAATTTCCACCAACGCCCTGCAGGTTAGCGATGCCGGGCCGGGTGTTGTTAACCCGGGCCACGACTGATCCGGTATGGGATTCTTTAGATGAACGCTCATATTTGTTTGGCACAGGTTTATGCTGGATGGCCTTCCTGATGCAACCCTCTGCATTTATCAGTGTTTGGGACTGCCCTTCAGATTGCACTGGCTCGTGCCTCCATAGGACTGTATTGTATTTCCTCATTGTGTAATCGTAGTTGTATGCATATTGTACATCACTTTCTTGTATTCTAAGTTCGGGTTCTGTTTAGTAATGACCCAGTTATCTTCTCTAAGACAATCTCAGGTGAGGTAGTCTTACTATAATTAATTATCATCAGTTTCATGGGAGGATCAATTATTCGTGGAAATTCTCTAATTGTGGTTGGGCTTCGGCCCTAGTATCCACAACTTCTAATGAAACTCTCCTTTCTAATATGTAAATCTTTTCTTTGTTTGTGTAGTCTAGTATGTTTTTCATGAATATCTGTTCTTATATTTTTTTTTTAATGTGTGTTCTAGGTATCTTTCGGATGAGAAAATCCTGCCTCCTTTGTTTACGGTTTCCTGCACACCTCCTGCAACTCCAAACTCTCCTCCTTCAGAGACGTCAGCCACTCTTTCGAGCCAGGCCATCTCGGTCCCCTCTGTGGCTTTGAGTCCCTCAGCTGAAGAGAAGCGCCCCCTACTCTTGTCAAAGGCAAATCCCCCACCCAAGTCCTTAAACCAAGATGAACTTAAGAGAACCTCTGCACATTACAACCATGGCCAAGAAGCAGATAGCTTACCAGCTAGCCCGCTCTGTGCCATGGAGAATGATAACTACCAAATCACAGTCACTACGGCTGCTAACCATATGATGTCAGCATCCGCAGAGAAACTAGCGAACGCAAACAACATTATAAATAACTACAGCATCAAAGAACCAACAGTTATCAATGGTTATGTGCGGTGTAATAAAGAGTTCAGTACTGACAGCATGTTGGCCAGTGAATCAGACAATCCAAAGGGGAATCACACACCATTTATTTCTATAGAGAACGATAAATCCCTGCTGATCAGGGCTAAGGATAGCAGTAGGACTACTGAGGCATCAATAAATGGTGACCTGCAAGCCATGTCATCTAGTGCCCCCACCAAACAAGAAACAAGAACTGTGTAAGGGGGGGGGGGGTTGCTTGTTTGGATTAAAAAAAAAAAAATCAACCAAGAAAAAAACGTCACTATTAACCTTTATTTTATGATAAAAACATTTGCGGCAAAATGACTTTTAATGAGAAATGAAAAGCAAGACTTTTATTTTAATTATTTAGTGGAAATAGAGTTTTATAAATTAAAAAAAATGTACAAATTTGTTGATGTAGATTAAGTGCCATACACAAGTATGTAGCGGTGTGTAAAAATATCAATGTATATAGTAGAGTGTAATAATATCAATGGTGCCTTTCTGTTGGGAATGCCTAAGGGAACCGCAATTGCAAACAGGCCCATATATTCATCCTCTTCATTTTCTAATCAAGAATAACATGCTAGCTGCCTTTGATGTCTCATAGTTTGAAGTGAAGTTCAAATATGTCAGTTTGGTAACAAATGTTCAGAATGCATGCTATATCCTGTCCTGGAACTGCAACGTGAAAGCCATTGGATCATGCCGGTTGGCCAAAATTATCAGTCTCATTCTCGACTGTTCTAACTGCTATATATAACTGAAATATGGACAGGACACTTTTGAATGATTTCAGATTTGTTATAATATGACATTTTATGAAAGAATATGTAATACATGTCCATGAAGTACATGACAGATAACGTGCAAACAAAATACAGACGTAATCAGTGAACTTTGGCCATTAAGAAACACTGTTGAGCTCATCTTTGTCAAGTTTTCTTCAACTTGAAAGTCAACACAGTGATCAATTCATACGGGAGTATAAGATTCTCAAGGATGACATCTGTGTCCTGATTTTAAATGGTCCAATATGATTATTCGGTTTTACTGATTACATCTTTGAAGGAAAATAGCTGCAGTTTATTTAAAACATAAATAAATCTAAAGCTCTTGTTTTCTTTTTCAAAGCCATTGGAAGACATCCGTGTGTCGTGAGGAATGGTTTTTGAGAATAAAAAAAAACTGCGCAAGATATCAACGTTTCGACTCATTTGTTTGTTGTTTGTAAAGATGATTGGAAAATAATTAATAGAAATCAATGTGGTGATTTTTTTCCTACCGCCGTGGCCCTTTTCTATATTTTGTTTCTCTCATTAACTCTGACTCATCAAAAATATAGCTCCAGTGGAGGACGTTTATGAACCTTGACAAAGCAGAATGGCTTTAGAAGGGAGGGAAAGAGAGCTGGATCGAATTTCTCTTATCTGCAACATTCGATACTTTGACAGTGACAAGGAGCTTCTACTTACACCGCATATTCAGTAGCATCTCAGTTCTCTTAAAGGATCAACGATGTAGCATCAGGGTTGTTCCACAGAGGAGCTATAATCAAGGAACTACTTATCCTTTGCAGACGTCTTTTAAATTCTCGACAGTGAGATATAGAAATGGGTGCATATCAGCTGGACTGTAAATGAAGCAGAAAAAAAAGAAAGAAATGTAGTTATCTTGCTTTTGTCATTTCTTAATTATTTAAGTTTAAGTAAATGTGTTCCTGAATGATTCCAAATGGTTTTCCATGCCTGTGTGTGCACTGCGTTTGGATGGCGATAAATTCAAGGTGTAGTCTGACTTTTGGTCAAACTCAGCATTCAGAAGACGTAACCTGAACCCAATTGAGACAAAAGAAACTGTGCACTGAATATGAGCAGAATTGGAAAAAAACAAAAAACAATGCAAGCCCATGATCTCATCCAAAACAGCACCTTGAGAAACTTTCTGAGGCAAGGGAGGGTATGACAAAAGAGTATATGGAGCTGATTTGCAATCTGGCGGATGAGTGCTTGTGTGTAACCTGTTAGAGCAAGGCAGACCAGTTAAATTCCAGTCCTACTGGAAAAGTAAAGTTTATGTGGTAGGAAAAAGGAGCAGTGACACTTTAGGGTATGAAGTAGCAGCTGAGAGAGGAGGTAAATGTCATGTGTCACAAAAACCTCTTTCTCCCATGTGACAGAAAGCAGATCAACACTTTTGAAACAAAAGAGGACAACACTGAAACCACAGACAAGTGGAACATTCAGACAGCGAAAGTTGTGATGAAGTTGAGCTAATGTGTCGATTTCCACACGACCAAGAAGCGAGTCAAGGAACTGTAGATGTGAACCCAGAGGCTGAACCATTTGTGCCATCTCTGCATGACACCTGACCTGGAGGACGCAAGGTCTAAGAGTGTAAAGAACGTAAAGAGACAGACAGTGGTAATGTCACAGTCAACCACCTCTTGCCCAGAAATAGTTTGGACAGGCTTCCAGGCGCTCCCTCTTCTGGATAATAATAATAATGTCCATCCATCCATCCATCCATCCATCCATCCACATTCTACCGCTTCTCCAGGTCAGGTTGCGGGGGAAGTAGCTTCAGACGGGATACTCAGACTTCCTTTCCCCCGTCACTTCTTCCAGCTCTTCTGGAGGGATCTCGAGGCGGTGGGACTTCACCAGGGAGGCGTCCGGGAAGATCAGATGCCCCAGCCACCTCATCTGGCTATTCTCAATGTGGAGGAGCAGCGGCTCAACACTGAGCCCCTCCCAGATGACCGACCTTCTCACCCTATGTCTAAGGAAGAGCCCTGCGGAGGAAACTCATTTCGGCCGCTTGTATCCAGGATCTTGTTCTTTCGGTTACGACCCACAGCTCGTGCTCATAGGTGAGAGTAGGAAGGTAGATCGACTGGTAAATTGAGAGCTTCACCTTTCAACTAAGCTCCCTCTTCACCACAATGGACCGATACAAAGTCCGCATCAGTGCAGATGCTGCACCAATCCAAGAACCAACATTTGCACTCGTCATAGGGGTTTTAGTCGTATTTTGTCTGGCCTCTCAAGTAGCACCTTTTTGCCATGGGGACCCTCCCATGTGTGTGAAGACCCAGACAACTTAGCTCCTAGGATCATCAGGACATGCAAAATCCTCCACACCGATAAGGTGACGGCTCGAGGAGGGGATAACAATAAAAGTAAGCTTCTTTCGGGGTCTGTTAGGGGTCGCTACAGCTTGACATCTCAGATGATGATAATCTTCTTCTTCTTCTTTTCCTTTTGGCTTGTCCCGTTAGGGGTCGCCACAGCGTGTCATCTTTTTCCGTCTTAGCCTATCTTCTGCATCTTCCTCTCTAACCCCAACTGCCCCTGTCTTCCCTCACCACATCCATAAACCTTCTCTTTGGTCTTCCTCTTGCTCTTTTGCCTGGCAGCTCCATCCTCAGCACCCTTTGACCAATATACACATTCTCTCGCCTCTGAACATGTCCAAACCATCAAAGTCTGCTCTCTCGAATCCTGTCTCCAAAACATCCAATTTTGGGTGTCCCTCTAATGAGCTCATTTCTAATCCTATCCAACCTGCTCACTTCGAGCGAGAACCTCAACACTCACCGTTGCTCTGGATTGTTGACCCTAAGTATTTGAAGTCCTCCACCCTCGCTATCTCTTCTCCCTGTAGCCTCACTCTTCATCCTCCACCTTTCTCATTCACGCACATATATTCTTTTACTTCGGCTAATCTTCATTCCTCTCCTTTCCAGTGCATATCTCCATCTTTCTAAATGTTCCTCTGCATGCTCTCTGTTTTCACTGCATATCACAATATCATCTGCGAACATCATGGTCCAAGGGGATACCAGTCTAACCTCATCTGTCAGCCTATCCATTGCCACTGCAAACAGGAAGGGACTCAGAGCTGATCCCTGATGCAGTCAGACCTCCAACTTAAATTCTTCTGTTACACCTACGGCACACCTCACCATTGTTCTGCTGCCATCATACATGTCCTGTACTATTTTAACATACTTCTCTGCCAAGCCAAACTTACGCATGCAGTGCCACAGTTCCTCTCTTGGTACTCAGTCATGGGCTTTCTCTAGGTCTACAAAGACACAATGTAGCTCCTTCTGACCTTCTCTGTACTTTTCCACTAGCATCCTCAAGGCAAATAATGCATCTGTGGTACTCTTTCTAGGCATGAAACCATACTATTGCTCGCAGATACTTACTTCTGTCCTGAGTCTAGCCTCCACTACTCTTTCCCATAACTTCATTGTGTGGCTCATCAACTTTATTCCTCTATAATAATTAATAATCATAATCCATATATCCATTTTCTTACCCGCTTATCCTCACGGGGGTTGCGGGAGTACTGGAGTCTATCCCAGCTCTCACTGAGCATGTACACCCTTAACTGGTTGCCAGCCATTCACAGAGCACATTGAGACAAACTGCACGATCCGCACTCACAATCACAAGTAGGGGCAATTTAGTGTCAATTAATGTTGTGTTTTTGGTGTGTGGGAGGAAACTGGAGTACCCTGACGAAACACACGCAGGCACGGGGAGAACACGCAAACTTCACACAGGCCGGTCCGGCATTGAACCTGGGACCTTAGAACTGCGAGGCCAACGCTTTCCAGCTGTTCTACCGTGCCATAATAATAATAATAATAATAATAATAATAATAATAATGGCGGGTTTATTGTGAACGTTGAGTGTTATATCATTGGTGCCATGGCTTTCTTTCGCTGACTCCAAACAGGAAGTGCTTCCTGCTCTTCCTGTCGTAGGTGACTGCGGGGGCTAAGGCCAGAGAGGGAGAGGCTGCATTCTGCCTGCTGTTGAGGAACAGGTTTGTGCTGAATTTTATGGAATTATGTGTCATTTAATCACAATTCCTTTACTAATGTAGCACGATTTTGAGGGTGATTCAACAACGATTATAACAGGAATGGAGTTTGTTATTATGATGTAGACGGCTCTCAAATGTAGACTACTGTGTTACATAATACCGTTTAGAAAACCATCATTGCGTGGCAATTATTGATGATTCGCATTATTTGTTGTATTTTGGATGTATTGTGGCTACTGGCAGCATACGGTTACTGATTTCTCGTTCATTAGTACTCGGGCCTGATATTTGTCCAACAGTACATTTGCGTAGCCTCGCATTTGGATTTAATAGTACTGTGTTGTTTTACGATTCACACGATGGATGTTATTCAAATCTAGGAATTTGAACAGTCGTCTCAATCAACCCCCTGTCGCGCACGCCATGGGAAGGCAACCACTTTTCAGCCCTACATTTTCCTGCTGCTAATGACGCTGATTTTGAACAATGTCCCCGTGCTAATGCAACGATGCCAATAGCTTGACGGAACCCCAACGCTTCTACATTTAACCCTTGCCCGCATCAGATCATCATTTCAGTTTATTGTGACTAGAGATTGCATCTCCCATCAGATTAACCTGACGCTGTAACAAAGATGTGAAAGAAAAAACGAACCATCATAACAGCAAAAGCATCTGCAATTAACCACAAGGTCTTTTCTCAACTTTGAGGTGGGCTTATGCCAGAGGGTGATGTAAGTCGAGTGCTATGGGAAGGTAAAACATCATTGCGCACGTTTTGATTGCAACTGCTCATGTGATCCAGTAATGGCCTGCCCACCGCCAACTGGCCCACTCACAGGCTGGCCAATGACCGTGTAGTGTCGCTACCACATTATGCCGAAGGCCAAACGCCGAAATTTCAAGTTCATTGTTGGGGGGTGGGGGAGATTCTGCGCCCGCTTAATTCCCCCCCCCCCCCCTACTTGCAAGCTTCATTTTGCACTGGTAGCTTGGAGTTTGTCTGAAAACGGCCATCAGAAACAACTGCTGTCATCTTAAAGTGCCATTGTCATGAAATGGATGATTTTTAGTATATTATTGAAAAAATGGCAGCCAATATGGGCCCATGCGTTTTTTCACCACAAAACAAGATTTTGACGTATACAGCTTTTTGTAACTCCCGCCATGAAAATCCTCTCGAGGGATTTGTTTTCGAGAAGAAGCAGGAAGTGACGTAAAGGACAGAAGCGCCCCCAAGTGGACTCGTTAGTTTCCATTAGTTTTACCGCCGGGAAGGTAGCTCTTTGTTCCTTCGTGTTAGTCAAAATGCCGGCTCGTTGCGTTGCTGGACATTGCTTGAACACTTGGGAGAATGGATTTACCCTTAAGTTTGCAAGAGACCCGGTTCGTCGTGAAAAATGGATTGCACGGGTGCAGAGAACGAGAGCTTCGTGGGTTCCAAATGACAGGTAGGTGTGTATACAGCTACTAAAAAAAAAAAAAAAGATAGTTTGGGGTGGACCACGTAATCGGTCTCTCATAACGTAACAAAAGATCCGCGTATGAAATATGTAGATGTGCGCGTTGGACGGCGTCAGGCTGCTGTGTCGCTTCGCTAGCGAAGGCTATGCTTCGGGCTCGCGGACGGTGGCGGTTCTGAAGAACCCAGGCGAGAATGCCTCACTCAGCCGCGTGCACACAGTAAAGCACCCCGGCTGGACGGTGTTGTTCATCGCATACTGCGGCGTCTATGAACAACCCCCTAAAGCAGCACGGCTCGGCTCCATTATAAGCCACCACGGCGCCGAAAATGAGCCACACCGGCTGAGGCGCCCGGCTTTGGAGAAGGCTGCGTGTAGGGCTTGCGGACGGCGGCGGCTCTGAAGAACGCAGCCGACAACGCAGTAAAGCGCCCCAGCTCGACGGTGTTGTTCATCGCGTACTGCGGCGGCTATGAACAATCCCCGAAAACAGCACGGCTCGGCTCTGCCTCACTCAACCCGTGCGACGACAACGCACTAAAGTGCCCTGGCTCAACGGTGTTGTTCATCGCGTACTGCAGTGGCTATGAACAACCCCCTAAAGCACCATGGCTCGGCTCTGCCTCACTCAGCCTCATGCGATGACAACGTAGTAAAGCACTCCGGCTCGACGGTGTTGTTCATTGCGTACTGCGGCGGCTGTGAACAACCCCCTAAAGCAGCTCGGCTCTGCCTCACTCAGCCCGTGCGACGACAACGCAGTAAAGTGCCCCGGCTCAACGGTGTTGTTCATCGCGTACTGCGGCGGCTGTGAACAACCCCCTAAAGCAGCATGGGTCGGCTCTGTGATAAGCCACCGAAAATGAGCCTGCTGCAATGAGCCGTGATGGCTCATCTCTGCCACGGAAGTGGATCTGACGGGGAGGTGTTTTGGCCATGATTGCACATCATCTGAATATGGTTCGAAACAATAGTGTAATATTGCCCCGGTAACTTCACTTGGTTCTGTGGAGTCAGAAGGGGCGTGTTCGTCTCCCATAGTAGGTTGCACCATGTGTTTTCATTGGCGGATGTCCAGGTGACGTCACGGACAGAGGATGCAGCCAATATGGCGACCACTTGGATGTCGTAGAATGACACTTCTGCAACTTTGCGCAGGGATGACGCGCTCTCCACTCACATTTATTTTTTTGTATAGATGAAGTGAATCATGTTATATGTGTTTTTCATTACAATACAGTATCTATTTTAGAATGTTTATAGGGATGACACTTGACCTTTAATGGTTTGATACAGTTTAAATCGCTTATTTTATGTTGTATATGGATTGTATATCAATCCATCCGTTCAAGGAAGCCGTTCAAGTGATGACTGTAGACTGTATATGCTATCATGGTTGCTGGGCAATGCTGATCAACAACTCTTTTGATGGGCCAGCTCCAAACATGCGCTAACCCTAACCCTGCGTTTCAACATGAGCACAGTATTCTGATTCAAGATTAAATTAATTCTATCGAATATATTAATTATAGGTAACCAAAATACATTCTTTCAAAGTACCGTTACGTGCACAGTGCGGATGTCTCACTGCTGATGAATAACTTCCATCCATTCTAACTATAAGGCCCAAAAAATGTTATGGTTCCATTTTTTTCTACAGGTGCAGGTGGTTTATTTTTTATTTATTTATTTATTACAAATCATTTTTATCCCGTCTCTATCATATGGTGCCACCATTTTATTGCCAGTTCTCGTTAATTCACTCTCTCTTGGTAGGACCCAGATGCAGGAAGCTGAGATGTAAGCGTGGATTTTAGGAAGGTTTGTTGCCAGGCAGAGGTCATACATGGGAAGGAAATCCAACAGGGCGACTGTACAGAAATCATAAGGCAAAAGGTTTGGTCCAAAAAACATGAAAAAATGCCCAAAACGGGACATGACAAAACGTGAAAACCTAACTTGGACTTGTTATATGGCTCAGTAACACTATGACATGGGACGAGGCAGTTACGCTAGCTTATGCTCGTGAACACACATGCATATACACACAACTATCTGGCAACAAGTTGCATGAAAAACAAGGCTTAGACACAACGTAATCCAGGAGTAACGATGTGCAGCAGTGCGCACAAGGAAGTGGCAAAACCACACCCCTGCCTGCTGTCAAACCCCCAACTCAACCCTGCGATTCCGCAGCAGCGGACAAAAGAGAAGAGAACCACATCCCTGGCATTTTTATTACGTGGTGTAAAAATGTTAGGGTCGGTCAGGAAATCGGAACCCCACCCCTTTTTTTTCTTTTTAAGAATCGATCCTCCTCTTGATTATTGGTCAAATAATTAATAATAAATGCTCCCTCCAACTACTATCATTTTTTTCACCACCAACAAAAATTTTGTTCTCATTTATCAGAGATGGACTTCAATCCTAAAACTGATTATGTTGGTGCTGAGTGTATGGCATAAATTTGGTGTACAGAAATTGAAACAGGTAATGCTAAACACTAAGCAATTGTTATTACCATTAGCGTGTTAGCAAGTACCATCGTAGGTAAATTTGCTGATTACCATTCCGCTCAGTCATGGAACATCTTTTAATGTATGTAAATTGCACATCAAACAGTGGCTTAAAAATCAATTGCAGACGCTGTTATGGTGAGGCTTATCAGTGTCCCAACACTGCGTTTATTTGCAATAAATGTCCATGTGAAACATTGGTTCTGGTGGCGCAAAGATGGTTCCAGGCGAAACTTTTTCGGGGGGCTTCTGGCGGAGTTTAGATGCAAATATTTTGTGTCGTCCTGTTTATTGAAGTCCACTTAGCTGAGTTGGTCAATTTGTTAGTCATGTCGGAGAATCTTATCTCTAACTCTGACTATCTGCTGGGTCTTTTCCAGAATAATTCAGACCCCTATGGATGGCGATTAGGCATTTTTCAATCTCTGTAATTACAAGGGACAGAAAGTTCCTCAGAGATATGTCACAAAACAGAACTACAAATTTACTGAGGATAAAATGTGAGTCTATCAAACCATTGCCTCCAGTTATCTTTGGGAAATTCTCATTCTTTTTTTATATCAAACCATTGGGTAATAAATCAATGTTGATT
This sequence comes from Syngnathoides biaculeatus, assembly GCF_019802595.1. Taxonomy (NCBI): domain Eukaryota; kingdom Metazoa; phylum Chordata; class Actinopteri; order Syngnathiformes; family Syngnathidae; genus Syngnathoides; species Syngnathoides biaculeatus. Next base: position 3,021,066 of record NC_084656.1, read on the forward strand.
AATGACATCATTACAACCTACAATCTGGATTTTTTTTATTAAATAAAACGTGGTTAACAAAGTAGCTGTAGTCACATTTTAAAATGAGGCAACACCAGCAAATTAAAATTTTATGAACAAGTGTCAAATAGGGTAAAAGGCGGTGGTATTGCTATTTTTAAGTCATTACTTCATCAATCCATTCATTCTCTCAGCCGCTTATCCTCACAAGGGTTGGACAGGAGGCGGGGTACTCCCTGAACTGGTTACCTGCCAATCGCTGGGAACATAGTCGTACTCAAAATCACACCTAGGGGCAATTTAGAGTCTCCATTAATGCATGTTTTTTGGGGAATTTGGGAGGAAACCAAAGTGTCTGGAGAAAACCCTGGCAAGTACAGGGAGAACATGCAAAGTCCATACAGGTGGGGCCGGGATTTGAACCCCGGTCGTCAGAACTATGAGGCCAATGCTCTTACCACTTGTATCACCAGGCCGCGTCATTATTTCATCCATCCATCCATCCATCTATCCATCCATCCATCCATTTTCTGAGCTGCTTATCCTCACAAGGGTCATAGCACGCATGAGCATTTCACGGAAACGATCGTTCCGTTACCGTGTCGTTACCCAGCCTGAGAAAACACGGAACCGAAAGTCCGTTTCCCAGATCTCAGGGCTTACTTTTAATAAAATTCGCCCATGGGTGGAATGTAAAACAAGTTCTCAACGAAATACAACAATCTGTATAAAACGAACCTACATGAACCCCTTTATTTTTAATGATTAAAACGCCCTGCTTTGCCAGTGTGGTTTACAAACAGCACCGGTTTCCGCTTCTGTGCTACGCATGCGCAAGGTCGAGTTATTCATATCCGGGTCACTCAAACGCTAGTCAAACATGTCGGTTGCTAAGCGTAAAAGACAAAATGCTCATGCCTGCAAAGGCTTTATTCTGAAGTACATGTAAAAACCGGTTCCCATGAGCATTATCAATGGGAACCGAAAAATCGTTTCCCGCCGTTTCCCAGGACAAAAATCAACGGAACCGAAAGATCTGTTACCATACTTGCCGAAATCCTCATGCCTGTCATAGGTAGGGTGAATCTGGTCCCCCGACATCTTTCAAAATCAACAAACTTTTTTCTGGAGATGAGGTTCATCATGTAAGAGCTGCGTTTCAAATTTGAACAAAATCGAATCGTGTTTAGGGGTCCCTCGTGGAGATCGAATTTTTCGAAATTAGTCGGATTTTGATAAAGAATAGTCGATCAGTAATGCGGCTATTTTCCGGGAAAAAAAATTCTAATCTATCGTCGAGTGGCGTAGAGAACGTCAGGACATTCCCCGGAACGTTCAGAAGCACTCATGAAATCCTTGAGCAGGTTGACCTCTCAGCCCTCTCAGTTAACGCGAAGTCATTGAACTGTCAACATGGCTGCTGCGAAACAGAGAGACCCATGGTATTTTTTGCTTGGGACCGTCCCAACCCCGGATGATAAAGCCATCAAAGGAGCCAAACTTCCTTCCAGAAAACAGATTCTTCTGTCATTCATTGCTGCAAAAGAGGAATTCCAGACAAGACGTCATAAAGCCTATCAGGGAAGCCACAAAATCTTTCGTTCAGGAAGTTGTGATTTTTTTTTTACCAGAAAGCGAGAATAACAACTGTTCCAGAAAACAATATGTCAGAAAATGGTTAATCGTTATACTCTGATATGCAAGAGCTGATGAAAATTCCGAAAGATCGACGATTGTCAGGAAGACCGCTTAAACGCATCGAAGATTTCAAATCCGGGTTGGAGGAGACATTTCCATTCTGGCCACGTGATGTCTTCGATCATATTTTGAATGAAGAAGACCGCCTGTTCCTGAAAAACATAATGGAGACCAGACGAACGTGATGGGAGGCATTGATTCAAACTTAGCCACAACCGAGAAGAAAGTCGCGGAGTGTATCAAACAAAACACCATGCGCATTGAGAGAGAACGGCAACGACAGCTTGAGACTGAAGTGAATGAGGAACAGGTCGAAGACATGGACGAGTCATCCGAAATGATTCAGACGAATTCGCTCCATCAACATCGACTAGACTTCCCCATAGAAGACTGAAGAAGACTAGTTCAGATATACACGTCCCATTTGATGTACTGAAATCACTAAAATTAGTTTCAACTGCAATGAGGAACAATATTTCTCCTACTATGCTAGCGGCAACCATAGAATCTCGTCATCAGCTCATGTGATGCCACTACATCTGCAGTAAACTTGAACCCAGTGCAGTCCCACCGGTACCGGAAGGACGCGGCCGCCAACATTGCTGGGAGAATCCAGACGGACTGGGTTCCTCCCCGACCAGCAGCACAAAGAACCACATAACGAGAGTCAGCACGGGACTGGTTACGGGAAACCAATTTTCCCCCGTTTTGACCCTGAACATACAAAGTTGAAAGATTTGTGTTCATGCGATTTGTGGAAATTCTTTGAATTACCTGATATAGACAATGATTTTCTTCATGAAGATCCTGAACAATGGCAGTCAACGGAAAACTACTGAAAACATCAATCTGTCGTCCGAAACCTGAGGGTGACTAACGACAGCGCTGAGAGAGTTGTAAAACTAGCTGCCGAGTTTCTAAAATCCGCTAAAATAGAAAAAAAAACTACCAAAATATTTTGCAAAATATTAAAGCTGTACCAAACCAACAGAAGAAAATGAAAACCGAAATTGAAAATTGGTATTTATTATATTTGGAAACTGGAGACAAACTGAGAAAAATGTAACATTTTACTATTGCAGCGTTCTGTAGATACCTTTCAGGATGTATGTTTTGAATGATGGATGTTCATTTGAAGGAATATTATACGAATACAGTTTAATCTTTCCTTTTGGCTATTTTTGGATGTAATCACAGATATTTTATTGCTTGCAGTCCACTGATGCGAGTAGAAATGTAGGCTTTGTGTCAATTTGACTGATGCAATGTTGAGATTTTCATCGCGATGAGGAACCCCTAAACATTGAAATATTTAATCCGAATTTCACCATTTTACTTTTAATATCAAGCCTCACACTAGAAAAAAAGTTCAGTTCAAAAGACTCAAGTTTTCAAAATCAAGGGGGACCAGATTCATCCTAGTCATAGGAGTGCTGGGCCCTATTCCAGCTAACATCAGGCAGGAGGTGGGGTACACCCTGAACTGGTTGCCAGCCAATCGCAGGGCACATAGAGACAAACAATTGCATTCACAATCACACCGAGAGGCAATTTAGTGTCCAATTAATGTTGCATGTTTTTGGGATGTCGGAGGAAACCGGAGTGCCCGGAGAAAACCCACGGAGGCGCGGGGAGAACATGCAAACTCCACACAAGCTGGCCCAGGACCTCAGAACTGTGAGGCCAACGCTTTCCATCTGAGCCACCGTGCCGCCTCATTATTTTAGTGTAAAGCAAATTTACTCCAATCTCCCGTGTGAATGTTTTTAAATACAGGTTGAAAACTCTTCTTTTTTTCACGCTTTTTAGAGTATTTAAAGAAATTATGCTCTTTTAATTGTACTTTTGTTTTTATTTATTTATTATTTTTTGGTCATTTTTATTTTTTTCCCCCTGTTTTAAAATGTTCTATTTGTTTGTATTTTAAATGCTTTTAATCATGTAAAGCACATTGAGTTACCTTGTGTATGAAATGTGCTATACAAATCAGAATCAGCTTTATTGGCCAAGTGTGTAAAACACACGGAATTTTCCTCCGGCAGTCAAGACATTCAAAACAAAGAACAGCAAAGCAACAAAAACAACCAACAAGACATCTCTGTTTATAGGAGCTATTCCTTATCAGAGTCAAGGCAAGATGTAAAATCTTCATTTAGAATAGACACCACATTGTGTTAAGTTTGTACAGAGTCCCTTTACCCGTTGGCAATTCCCGTTATAGACCAGTGCAATACATTTGCTTTGCTTTGTAAAGCTTTACCCAGCATTGAAAATCAGGGCAGAGGTTAGTGATGGGCATGGAACATTTTGGAAGCCCATCTTTTCTCTGAACCTTTTCACCAGTACTTCTTTTCCTTTCGGCTTTTCCTGTTGGGGCTAGCCACAGTGTGTCATCTAAGATGAACGCATATTTGTCTGACACAGTTTTTACGCTGGATGCCCTTCCTGACGCAACCCCTCTGCATTTAGCCGGGGAGATAAGCTTAGCACATGGTATTCCCAGCCTCTGAGATCTGACGAGATCGTGCGTTCTCAGGGTAGCAAGGCCGTAAGCCCCTTTATTTTTTTTACATTTTTTTACAAGTACCATTTCTGTTAAAATGTTGAACACTGTAGTCTATTAGGTGTTCAATGTGGGCAAGTTTATGTCGCAATCAAAGAATAATGCTGGCAGCGTATGTGCTTAAAATACTTTTCCAGCAAACGAAACGATGGGAATGTTTCTGTTTTTACTTAGTCTTTCCTTAGTCTTCATATGTAAATTTATCCATCGTCTAAGTTTCCTGAACTGACAATATAAATTTGAAATATATCTTGTCTGTATTTCATCCACCAGTACAGCTCTAAAGATGGAGGTGGATCTCAGTGGAGTGTCGAGGGCTCACGTTTCCATTCTACCTGCAGCTGAGATCAAAGCTACATTGAAAGCGGAGGCCGAAAGACCTCGTTGCGCCAGCACGCCATGCTCCCCAATCAGAGGTACTGTAGCAGGATACCAGATTCTCCACATGGACTCAAACTATCTGGTGGGGTTCACAACTGGTGAAGAGCTGCTCAAGTTGGCCCATCAATGGTCTGAAAACTCCCCAGAGAAGAGTTTGCTCTCAGAGGTTGTGCCTAGCCCCATCCAGACCGGAATCTCGAAATCTTTAGACGTGGGCATTCACCGGTCTTCAAGAATCTATAAAACCAAAAACCGCTACTACCAGCCTTACGACATTCCTGGTGCTAATGGTCGGAGAAGGCGGCGCATGTCCAGCTCGAGTGACACCGTTCTCAGATCCATGATTACAGGGGATCACGGGAAGGGTGTGCATGCACCACTACTACCTCTGTGTCGTCTTAAAGGGAAGAGGACCCAGTCCAAATCTTTGGAATACTTAAATCTTGACAAAATCGCTATCAAAGAATCATCAGACACTGAGGTGTTACAGTACCAACTACAGCACCTCACCTTACGGGGAGAGCGCATGTTCACTCGAAACAAAACGTAAAAGCACAGAAGATGATGTAATCACACTGGTGGGGGGAGATGGATGCTATTTCCATCATGGCTTTTGTGCACCCAGATTAGAAGCAGTTCTTGAAAAGACTGCCTGGTAATCGTGCTGTTATTAACCGGGATTAAACCCTGCACTGAACACGTAACATTGAAGAGTACCTTGTTAGTACTCACACAGTATTGAGATTGTGGAGGTCCAAAATGTGAATTATATCTTAGCAATAACTGGTTTATTTACTGTATTTATTACAACTGGTACATGCACATATCACATTGTATCAGATTTAAATTACAATCATACCAGTTTTACTACCTAATATAATCTCAAAAAAGATGTTCTTTTAATAAAACTGTTGAATACAACTGTCAAATTAACATGATCAATCACTTGTGTTTGTTTGGTACATTGTATTTATTTAATCCCATCATTTAAGATTTACGTTATTAAATCACTTCCTGAAGATGTACTTTTAAAGATTGTGTGATACAAATACAGAATCCGTTTATAAGGCAACGTTAACGATCTAATTGATTCAACTAATCACTGTTTGAATCTTGCATTGAAAAGACAGTTAATTATGATCATAATGATCAGATTTAATTAATAAGAATAGAATACAATTTAGCAGTTTAAGGGTGTTTCACCTCCCTCGATAGCTGTTTAACAACAAAATCCAATATGAATGTTAACTTCTGATGAATATTTACAGGGAACTGAAAATATTCATACAACATTCATCTATTGAATATTCTCAATTTTCTGACCACTTTCACAATCAATGGAATTACAAGAGATGTGGCCAAAAAAAAATGCCAATACAGAAATAATGCAAATTACATTTGCAGAAAACCCCACATTATTTAAATTGGTAGATTTTTTTTCATTGCTTTGCATTGGATGTCATGAGATTGTGCAAGTGGTTAGAATGTTGTGAATGCTCTCGCTTCTGTTGACAAATGGTCAAAAATAATATAATGCAGGTATTTATCTTTTTAAAGTTTTATCTCAGTCTGTTCCTTACAGTTTGAAGATTAAAATTAACTTGAACTGCTGAGTCCTTGCTTGAGCCTCAGAATAAATCTTTTGCACTGAGCAAATATTGTGATACCGCACCTGCATCCCACGTGGACATGACAAGGAAAATATGGAACAAGACTAGACCGGACCAATTCACATCCTGGAGAATATCAAAAACACAAATATTTAGGTGGAAAATCACTTCAAACCGTGTATCTGTTTTATATTTAGTCTTTTGCTTGCAAATATCTTTAGGAAATGCATTGTCTTTATGTGCATTGTTTGTCACTTGTCTGTTTAAAACTTTCAAAATCACGCTGACACACTGCTGCTTCATTTAAAATTTGCAAAGCCATGGGGAGTTCTACAGTTGTGGAGAAATATTTGTACACTTGTTTTGCGGGGGCTGGGTGGTCTATTGTCTTGCTTTTGAATGAATGATTTTGTCATGTAACAGATCATCTCCAGTGTGGGATGTGATATGCAATATAAGTAATAAAATGTTACTTAATTTACTTAAATGAATTAATGGATGTTATGTTCATTGTTATTAACAAATCAAAACATTCAAAAAGTGTACAAACCAAACTGTACTGTATACACTCACCTCCTGTCTCACATACCTGTTTCCAATCACGGATCACACATGTACTTACATGTACCACTTGATGTTAACGAATGACTGTTACACTACTGATTAAAGCTTACTGCAATTTAAATGACAAGAGGAAGCTTGTTGTTGGGTTTCTACCTGATATACCTGTTTATCACTGAAGCAAGGATGATATAAAAAGTTCGCAAAACATCAGTCGACAATCGTGTACAAAGGACATTAGTTTTCAATTAAAAAAAAAAAAAAACGTGAAACTGAAAAAATGTGAATAAAGAAAGACATGAGCAGAAGATAATTGATGCATCATGAGAGCTGTTGGGTCACAACTGTCAAATTAACTTCCAACCCTTTTATGTCAGCAACAGCCTCAGCCAAAACAAAAAAAATATGAAACACTAAGTACGAGATTGCTCTAACCACTCAGTAAGATCACGCAATAACTTATTAAATAATTTATTGGGAAATCTTAACTTTCAACAGACTGTAATAAAAAAAGGCTGAAAGTGAAGAGGCTCTTGCACAAAGTGTGAAGAAGTTAGAATAGAACTTTGTCAATGTTACAGGAACAATAAAAATCACTGGGCCATTTCCCACATTATCAGCTTTGAAGATCAAAAATACCCATTATTCACAAATTTGGGATTATGTTACTATTTACATTTATAATTCCATCCATCCATTTTCTTTTGCCACTGATCCTCACAAGGGTCGTGGGAGTGCTGGAGCCTATCCCAGCTGTTATCAGGCAGGAGGCGGGGTACACGCTGAACTGGTCGCCAGCCAAATCGCAGGGCACATACAGGGAAACAGTCGCACTCACAATCACACCCAGGGGCAATTTAGAGTGTCCGATTAATGTCGCATGTTTTTGGGATGTGGGATGAAACCAAAGTGCCCGGAGAAAACCCACGCAGGCACGGGGAGAACATGCAAACTCCACACAGGCGGGGCCGGGATTGAACCCGGGTCCTCAGAACTGTGAGGAGAACGCTTTACCAGCTGGTCCACCGTGCTGCCACATTTATATTTATTTTATTTACACATTTGGGTATTGCACTTTTTGATTATACTGAACTTATGTTTTAAAGATTGTGTTGTGGTGGTGTAGATGCATTTCACATCTTGGTGGTCAATGTTATAATCTTTGTGGTCCTTGACTTTAATTAATTTAAATCGTTATCAGGTTTGACAAAAGTGAATCAGATATGAGAGAACGTTTTCTAAAAATGCATATTGACATTTTTAAAACAGAGTAGTTTAATTCAAAACTGTTGAAATATTGTAAAAACAGTATTTTGGTCAGTTACATTAAATGATTTTATTGTTACCCATTTGAATATCAGTGTTTTACATTCTGATGTAAAGGCAGCCACTTCTTAATTAATTCTTTAAAACCAATAATCCATCTGCAGAAGAGGTTTTTACACTAAAAGGCTAAATGATTGCTGACCATAGAGACAATTATATGAGAAAATATATCATGATCAAAGCATAAGTGCAAAAATGACAAGCTTACTAGAAAGATCTGTTACTTGGTGAAATACAGTATGTAACCTATAACCTGTAAAATAAACATATCGTATAATGTCAGAATGCATTGGTTTTGTGCCTGGATACCGCCTTTTGGTTGGATTCTTGGCCAGTGCTCTCATACTCAGCCACTATTCGTCCTAAACCCAGAAACATTTGGGTAAACTGGCCGAAAGCATTTGTCGAGCCAGTGGGGTGACTGCAACTGATTGTTAACGGTGTGGTGGGGTGATGCTGTTTTTATCAATCGCTGAACCTCTCGTTGAGGTGGTGGTAGGGCAGCTGATCAAGGATCGAGGACTATCATTGTTGAGACATCGCAGTACAAGGAATAAAAATTAAACTTGCTATTGCAGCTGATTTCCTAGATCGGGGCCAACTTATTTTGTTTGCAATGACAACAATTTTTTTGTAATCTGACATATTTTGGCCCTATGATAGTTATGATAGCACTAAAATGCCAGAAAGAAAAGTTTAGTATGTTTGATTTTTTTTTTTTTACATGTGACATACAGTATCAATGAAAAATCTCTGGCTTCACACCTTGATGTCGACCAATGGGATTGCCAATTGTCACCGGCATATCACCTCCGTTGCTTGCAGTGGTCAACATACTTAAATACGGCGTTAACGTTTATTCACGTGGCCAAAGTAATGTTTATCGAAGCTTTAGATCATGATCCGGCAGAATGCCAGCTTGTCTAAGTACAACCATTAGTGCTAATACTATTGACAGGGCATCATGTTTTATCAGTTAGATATGTAAAGATCAAATATGGGAGACACTGATGGTGTAGTGGTACACACACCTGACTCTGGTGCAGGCAGCGTGGGATCGCTTTCCGCTCAGTGATGGTGTCAATATCTGACTGGCGACCAGTTCAGGGTATAATCCGCCTTTCGCTAGCTAGCTGGGATTGGCTCAAGCTCTCCTGTGACCTTTGTGAGGATAAGCGGCTTGGATAATGGATGGATGGATGGAAGATCAAATATGCAGTTCATTCCAAAATAGTTAACTATGGTTTTAATCTTTTTATTTTTTGGCGACGAAACATGCAAGGGTCCTGTTGTTACATTCAATCAAAATAATCTAAATAATCAAAATGTAATCAACTGTAATTATATTATTTTTAGAAAGTAATTGAAATAGTGACACTACTATTACATTTTCAAGAGTGTAATTGTAACCATGTAGATTTCCAAAGTAATCTTCCCAACACTGACATAATGAATTTAGAAAAGTTGATGAACTCTTTTCCACTTTGGAATGGCGTACACCATAGCACACTAGATAATCTGCTAATATCTTGCAGCACTTTATTTGTGTGGATTAAAGACCAGATCAGGTACTGTAGTAGTAGTACACTTATCTTAATGCATCGTCCAAGTCCTACATTTTATTACAAGCACAGGAGGCTCCATAGTAAATCCAGGATAGTGAGTAACCATTTAATTATTGTAGATGTATCAATCAATGTATAAACGTCAAATCCCAAAGATAGTACAGTGTTGTGATTTCTTTTCGGCAATTGGAGCTGCTCAGTGCTGCACAGACTCATAAGAACTCTGTCAACAAATTGACTAGTTAAGAATCAATATTCAAAGCACTTCAATCCAAATTGACCTTGAATGAAATACTATGTTAGAGGGGCATGGCTGTATTTTAAATATGGTGTATTTGAAGTGTTCCCATGTGGTTTAGAAAAGACCAAGTTGTCTGTTTAAACTGCTATGAGTGTTAAGAAGTTTGTGTTTTCACCAAGCCAAATAACATTGTTACATTTTCTTTTCATTCTGAATATACTATACAATTATAGAAACCAAATATACAGATCATTTAAACACATTCAGTACACAATGTAAAGAATTAACATACAGTATGCTGACTGATAAACTAATCACATAAGCGAATATAAAAATAAGTTTCTGTACTGTAGATTTTCATATTTATAATTATAATTCGTGGTGCAAATGTAAAAGTGCCTTGAAATGCCATGTTTTTTTATTTTTAGTTATTTTCATTACCTTGACTTAAGGAAAACTCAAAAATTGCAGTGCTGCACCTTTAAATCTCTATTTGTATCTTTCGATGTGCACTAATATGAATGTACTGCTAAATCCCCCTTTTAACAGCTAATATTTCCATATCCTGATGTGCGTGGGTTGCACGGATACCACGTGAACAAGTGGCGGCAAGCATCCTTCAAAATGGAGTAATGCTGTACCCAGATGTCCTTGATTTTGTCCATTGGATGCGGCAATCCAAGGCACTCTGGGTTTTTTACAGCCAGTGGAGGACGCCTGGAATTGTGTTTGGTGACATCTTCCAACACGTGGTGCTGAAACAAGACCTGACTTGACTAGTGTAAATTGCAAAGATAACTCAAGAACCAAATTTTATCCAGGACAACATACGTAAGAGTTGTGAGTAAATTACACACAGTAGCATCTAGAGAAAATATGCTGTTCACAAAAACAATTCCTGATTTTAAAAAGATGTAAAATGTACAAACCCCAATTACAATGATGCTGGGATGTTCTGTATAATGTGACTACAAATAGAATATGATTTGAAAATGCTTTGCAATGGATATTAAATACAGCAAAAATATGATTTAATATTCAAGCTAACCTTTCATGTTTTTTCAAATATTCTCATTTTGAATTAGATGCCTGCAACATGTTCCCAAAAAGCTGGGACTGGGGCAAGAAAAGATAAAGAAAGTTAAGGAATGCTCCAAAAACATTTCACATGTCAATAGGTTAATGGACTTTTCTGATGGCGATTGAACAGAACACGTTTGAAGTCGATTCTCTATCGCGTGTTCCAGATAATATTGGGGTATGTTTTTTGCCAAATGCGTCAAACTTGTCCAAGAGAGTTCTACAGAGAGGTCTCAACTATTTCACGCAAGTATATGTACATGGAATTAAAATTTTGGATGGACCAGGACGCAATGTCAGACTTACAGAGAAATGTCGGCGACCGATGCAAAAAAGTTTGACGCCCCCCAAACTTCATATTGATATCCAACAGGATAAAATAGTGGAGTCATACTGCGCATCTAAAGCAGAGTACTTTTTACTTGGAAAGATCACGAGTAGTAATATTGTAGTCTTTACAAGTGAGTGGGTGTTTTCATTTGACTTGGCTCATAATGGAGCCCAGTGCTGTCTTAAAATTCCGATGTGATACAAATAGACATTTCTCTTGCATGACATTGCGCATTTATGTATCACTAACCTGACTCTTCGGCATAAAACATTACATACTTCATTCAGCAGGTCAGTGACAAAGTGAAAATAATGAAATAAAACTCAGAGAAGATACTTCTCCCTCACTTACCTTTGAACATACAGTCTTGTGTTTGTTGATATTGTCCACATTTAGTTGTACGTGCGGTCTTCCGCAAGCCTTAATCCATCGTAGACACTTCATTAACTGTGTTTTAGGCTTTGGAAAATGAATGAACCGGGCCCCTTGTAACCGAGGAGGATATCTTTCGTCAGAATTGCACGTTCCCCAAGCGCATCTGAGGACCATTTTCTTTGTAACATTAACTTTTCCAAGCGCACGCTACTGACAACTAGCATTGTTTGTGGGACAACATGGCGAGAAGGGTGTGTCAAGCCAGGGGTTAAGACAATACGTCTCTCATTGACTATTATTGTACGAGTGATTTACAGGTCGGAAAGGTCCATTGGAACCAGTTGAGTGCCGTGATTGGGTTTGAAAGGAACATCCCCGAAATGCTCAGTTGTTCACACACAAGGATGGAGAAAGGTTCAGCGACTTAGTGAACAACTGCGTGAGGAAATAGTCCAGCAGTGTAATAACAATGTTCCTCAACATAAAATTGCAAGGAATTTAAGGATTTACTCATCAAGTCCATGATAGCATCAAAAGATTCAGAGAATATGGAGAAGTCTTTAAGAAGCAAGTTAGTCGCAAGCCTGAAAAACAACATTTGAATGCCTGTGACCTGGTGCTTCACGGACCCATGCATTAAAGGATATATCAAGGATATTGCCACATGGGCTCCAGAACATTTCAAAAATCATTGTCAGTTACCACAGTTTGTCCCTACATCTACAAATGCAAGTTAAAAGTCCAACATGCAAATCAAAAGGAACATCACCCAGAAATTGTCCCACTTTCTATGGGTCTGGGCATATCTGAGATGGACTGATGCAAATGGAAAAAGTGTGCTGTGGTCTGATGAGGTCATATTTAAAATTGTTTTTGAAAATTATGGACGCCGACTGGCTAGCACATCTATCTCACAGTTCTGAGGACACAGGTTCAAATACGGCCTAGCCTGGGTTTGAATATTGTCCGTGCCTGTGTGGTTTTTCTATAGGTACTCCAGTTTCCTTCCTCACTCCAAAAACAAGTACAATAGGGCCACAGAAGAACTCTAAATTGCTCATAGATGTGAACGTGAGTGTGAATGGTTATTTCGAGGTATAGAGATCATACACCTACGTCATAAAATCACGTGATTTTTGTTTACGTCACCATATTGCTGATCAAACAAAGCATTGTTGAAAGTTAATTCCATTGAGACGAAAAAAAACCCATGTTCTATAGCCCAACACCCAGAGTTCTGTCCAATACTGTCGAACATTTAGAAGCTGATAATAAATGAAGGTACGTGGAAAAATTAGAGATACTTGGCATAGAGGATTCATATTTAATGCCGAAGTCGATGCTTTCGCCAATAAGTAATTTGACTGTTAATTTGCTTCCCTGTCTTGGATAACTGGATATACACATGTATCTGGTGAGTAAGTTGTCGAGATTTACATTGAAGAGTTTGAAAGCGTATAAAAGTCTGGACGCATACAAATACTTTGTTGCTGGATCTGTTCCCAATCAAGAATAAATCCCACATAGTGATGGACCCACTCGGATTTTTTCCAATACAAATACCAATATTTAAATAAATGAACCCTGGTTTTACACAAATTCACATTCATTAACTATGACTGGAAAAAAATTAGAAGAGAGAATGATCTCCGTACACGGAAGCGTATTCCTGCCACATGCTTACCTCCGTAAACCTCTCTGTGAAAGACAGTTTATTATTTTTTAAAATACGCATTGTTCTCAAATTAGTCAACTTGGCGTTCTTGATAATTTTAGATTGAGAATAATATTCCTACCTGACATGAAATGATTGCTACACAAGTGTGTGTATTTCGTTGGGCACCATCCATCCCGAAATCCATCGATCTTTTTTCTTTTCAGCTGTTCATCCATAGAATGATCTATTTGAAGAACAGTCTTGTCTATTGTGACGATAAACACCACAAAAGGATCTCCGGCATTGCTCCGGTTCAATGTCTCCCACAATGTTGAGCAGTTCTGTTTGACCGGCAATTTGGCGCTGTGAAAACGCTGACGTTACGTGGACGATCTCTATACCCCACCTCATGCCCATAGTCAGCTGGGATAGGCTTCAGCCGTGCTCATGATCGGTACAGATGAACGGAAACCGTGTTTTCCCAGCAAAAGTGAAAGTGTTGGAACAGACAACTGTGCTAGGTCTCCACAGGTACATTCAACCAACAATGAGTAATAATAATAATAATGATAATTGGGTTGGGTTCCTTGCTTGGGGCTGCTCCCTTAAGGATGGTTGGATTTATCAATCCATCCATTTTCTTTGCCGCTTATCCTCATAAGGGTCATGGGGAGCGCTGAGCTTATCCCAGCTGTCAATGGGCAGGAAGCAGGGTACACCCCGAATTGGTTGCCAGCCAATAGCAGGGCACATAGAGACAAACAGCCGCACTCACAATCACAGCTAGGGGCAATTTTGTCATAACCAGAACTCAAGTGTGGACCCAAATGCACGACTCGGTAGACAGGAAGGCAGTTAAAGGAAGGTCTTTATTCGTTCCAAGGTCGTACGCCGGAGAGTCAGAGAGCAGCAGTATCAAAGAGCGTCAAGGTTACGGGGTTGGTCGGAGGACAGGCGGATGTCAGTACACAGGGGTTCAGGATCAGGAACAAGGAAGTGCGGGAACAAGGCATGGTAAAGCCAGACCGTCCGCTGGGTCCTATATATACTAGAGTTAATTATCCCTAATGAAGTGCAGGTGTGCAGGAGACCTGCACCGTCAGGGCTGGGACCGGCATGACCATGACAAATTTCGAGTGTCCAATTAATGTTGCATGTTTTGGGGATGTGGGAGTACCCAGAGAAAACCCACGCAGACACGGGGAGAACATGCGAACTCTACCCGGGCATTGAAACCTGGGCCCTCAAAACTGTGAGGCCAGCTGATCCACCATGCCGCCTGGTTGGATTTATTATTTAAAATAAAAATAAAAAAAATCCCACTGATAGTATTTACGATGCAACACCACCATGAAGAGCTGGAATGCAATGCGTGTATGGTGACCCAAAAACACCGATGACACCATAATGCTTTGCAAACACTTTATTACACAAATAACATTGTTACTAAAATAGTACCTTTGCAGCAAAACCAGTGTGACAATAAATATCAGTTCACGTGTGACTGCAACATCCCATTTCTATAGCATGCTTTAAATAAATTTTCTTTCAAATGAAGCAGATAAAGATAAATATTTATCGAAAGGAAATTTTGTTTGCCTGTGTACACGATTAAGGGAGCTCACTCCAACCTTGAAGATCATCCTACTGTATTGAACTAAATATCTTCCAACATTCTCATTTCTAATTTTCTGACTTTCATGTGCAAAGAATTTAGTTTCATTTTTCTACATCCACATTTACCTAATTAATTTCCCATTAAATTCTAAACAAGTCTCTGCTCAAATATAAACAAGATTACTAGTGCATACCGTAAGTTGATGCAGGCCTTCTGTGGTACATCCAAATCAAATTAATTGTATTAGCGATTTCTGAGAAAATATACAATTGCAATTCGTTGGCGATTAGTTTGGAATAAACCCCAAAGACAGCTAGTAGGGGCTCCAGCTCACCCCCAAGCTTAGTACATGGTTATGCATGGTATAGAAAATGGATGGATTACTGAGTAAATAATGGAGATGAAATTGACGTATTCCTGGACACAGTGCCTTAGACTAGGCTGCAATTTTGCTCCTATGGTATATTTTGTAATGGCAAATGATGACAAAAGGCAAAATATTAGAAGGCACAAAATTGCTTTACACATGTGACTGAGTTGAAACATGGGCCAAAGATTAATACAAATATAATAATGTGGAATGTGGATATACAGAATATATTTATGTATGGAAGAATGCACTTTCCGTGTTACAAAAGTGTTACATGTAACTGAAATACGTTTTCAGTATCCAACATTTCTCATGAAAAGCTAAGAACGACTGTCCCAAATTGTAGAAACTCAAACAGAAGTTCACTAGAATGAGCAATAAAACATAAAGCAACAACAACAAACAAGCAAAATAATATAACTATCAATTGGACGTAGTTGGAAGTTGCTTAATTTTTATGAAACAAACAGGAAAAACTAGCACAACATAGTTGAATTCACAGTGGTTACAATTGCATGGCAGCTAAAAATGCCTTCACAAAACGATATCATAGCCAAATAATTGTGATGATATGGCAGAATTATTTTACTATTTTGAGAATGTCTGTTTACATGCTCGCAATTTTGCTGCTGTGAAATAAAAACAATCTCACTTCTTTTTCTCAACTGGATGTAGTCCGTAAAAAAACAATTTAGTTATTGGAAATAGAGTGAATGGCATTTGAAAATAATACAACACTATTTAAGAGCTATGATATAAATTAATTAATGTGTGAGCCACTTTATGTATATTTGTACAAAACTGTGGTCATACAACAGTGAATAAATTAATTATTTGAACACCCTCCGAAATTGCAAGATCTCCCACTTAGAAATCATGGAGTGGTCTGAAATTTTCATTGTAGGTGCATATCCACTGTGAGAGAGATAATCATAGTAATCATAATAATAATAAGAAGAAAAATCCAGAAATCACAATGTATGTATTTTTTTTAACGATTTATTTGTGTGATACAGCTGCAAATAAGTATTTGAAAACTTGTCTATCAGCTGGAATTCTGACCCTCAAAGACCTGTTAGTCCGCCTTTACAGGTCCACTTCCACTCCATTTATTATCCTGAATCAGATGCACCTGTGTGAGGTTGTTAGCTGTATAAAGACACCTGTCCACTCCATACAATCAGTAAGACTCAAACTTGTAACATGGCCAAGACCAAAGAGCTGTTCAAAGACACCAGAGACAAAATTGTACAACTCCACACGGCTGGAAAGGGCTACAGAGAAATTGCCAAGCAGTTTGGTGAAAAAAGGTCCACTGTTTGAGCAATCATTACAAAAATGGAAGAAGCTAAACATGACTAAATCTCAATCAGAGTGGAGGCCCATACAAGATATTACCTCATGGGGTCTCAATGATCCTTAGAAAGGTGAGGAATCAGCCCAGGACTACACGATAGGACTTGGTCAATGACCTGAAAAGAGCTGGGACCACCGTTTCTAAGGTGACTGTTGGTAATACACTAAGACTTGATGGTTTGAAATCATGCATTGCACGGAAAGTTCTGCTTATTCCAGCACGTCAAGGCCCGTCTTAAGTTTGCCAATGACCATTTGTATGGTACAGAGGACTCATGGGAGAAGGTTTTGTGGTCAGATGAGACCAAAATGGAACTTTTAGGTCATAATTCCACGAACCGTGTTTGGGAAAACACGAATGATGAGTTCCATCACAAGAACACAATCCCTACCGTGAAGCATGGGGGTGGTAGCATCATGCTTGGGGGGGGGGGTTTTCTGCACATGGGACAGGACGACTGCACTGTATTAAGGAGAGGATGACCGCGGCCATGTATTGTGATGTTTTGGGGAACAACCTCTTTCCCTCAGTCAGAGCATTGAAGATGGGTCGTGGCTGGGTCTTTCAACATGACAATAACCCGAAGCACACAGTCAGGAAAACCAAGGAATGGCTCCATAAGAAGCATATGAAGGTTCTGGTGTGGCCTAGACAGTCTCCAGACCTAAACCCATTATAAAATCTTTGGAGGGGGCTGAAAGTCCGTGTTTCTCAGCAACAGCTCAGAAACCGGTCTGATCTAGAGAAGATCTGTGTGGAGGAGTGGGCCAAAATCCCTCCTGCAGTGTGTGCAAACCTGGTGAATAACTACAGGAAACGTTTGACCTCTGTAATTGCAAACAAGGGGTACTGTACCAAATATTTACATTGGTTTTCTCGGGTGTTCAAATACTCATTTGCAGCTGTAATACACAAATAGTTAAAAAAAAAAAAAAAAAAATCATACATTGTGATTTCTGGATTTTTCTTTTTAGATTATGTCTCTCACAGTGGACATGCACCTACGATGAAAATTTCAGACCGCTCCATGATTTCTAAGACTTGCAATTATAGCAATGCAATATAATATAATTGCAATATAGGAGGGTCCTCAAATACTTATTTTCTTCACTGTATCTGTCAACATTGTTAAATAATTGTACTAGTTGTAATCCTATCATGCCAAGCGTCAAATGATTCAACGTAAAGAAGTTTCAGAAAACTTCCAAAATTCCTCACCTTATATCAACAAAATAACACAAGACGTCAAATTAAAAGCAATTGTAGGAAGTCATTTAACTTGATTTTAAATCTCAAGTAGAAAGTCTAAGGGTAGTTTAAGAACATGGGTATATATATCTAAGGTGAAATAAATGGATTGGATTACAGCAAACTGATTTGATGTACAGTCCATATTTAAATATATAAACAATAAGGCATCTAACACAACATTTACATGATGCTGAATGGCATACAAGCAGTAGGTTTGTGGCCAGCTGCACCTCACCTAAGAGGAGGGTGGAGGCGGCGGGGGGTGAGTGGAGTACTCTTCGTTCTCAGATTCACTGCTCTCCCCATCGTACCTTTCCTGGTCACTGCCTTCAGTGCTCAGCTGGTCAAAGCCGTGACGACTGTAACCCTTATGGGAGGCAAAGAAGTTTCCGAGGTTCATGCTGCCGACCGTTTTACCTGCACAGAGGGGAGACATCACGAATAAGGTTACTATATCTACATTAAATGTCCAATTAAAATGAAATACCACAATATACACTCTCACAACAATTCTGCCTGTGAAATAACCTACCAGAGGGATTCTATTAAAAAAAAAGTTACATTTCATGAGTACGTTCTCACTTACACACTGTGTCAAACAATGTTTAAAGGGTAAACAATTTCCTGATGTATAGAACCTGTTTGCCATGGGTTACCCTGCCAGGGGTGTGAAGCCCCAGACAACTTAGCTCCGAGGATCTTCAGGACACACAAACTCCTCCACCACGATAAGGTGACGGTTCAGGAGAGGAGGGTTTTTTTTCCCTTTCTAAAAACATTAAATATTTTAGAAGTGCTGAAAACCTGTAAAGACTGAGAAATATTTATCTGTGATATTGAAAATTAAGTCTCATGTTCTCAGTTGTCTATATTGTTTGGACAAGCAAAACAGAGATCAGATGATGCAACTAGGTCTTTGACATGAGTCACCTCTCTCCCACTATATAAGTACCAAGCAAGGGGCTTTTCATTCCATACAGTGCCTATTCGGCACAATTGCCACCGCCTTATTGATAACTGCGTCCATTTCTAACACTACAACATGCATTTAGCCATCCACCTCCTCAAACAATCAGATTTTTTTTCATGTGGTATTCAGAGCTGGTTAGTTAATCTTTCCTTCAGTCTTCTAGCCAACAAGCGTCCCAGCCAATTGGGTTCATGTACGAAACAGACATTTATAGGAAGAGGGCATGTTTCTGTCATGACATATTCAGATTTTTAACCCCTAGACTCAAGGTTGATGAATTCACTGAGAGGGTGAAGGGGTGATGATCAACAACAAAAATGAATGTATTAGAAACTACTTACCTTTAATTATTCCCAAAATCCCTCCAACAGCACCGGGCTCAGTTTTCACCTCACACCGATCTGTAGGCAGATCAAATTTAGAGTGAGTGAAAGAAACAACATAGTGTCTGGTGAAAGTATTCGGCCCCCTTGAACTTTTCAACCTTTCGCCACATTTCAGGGTTCAAACATAAAGATATAAAATTAAAAAAAAATTGTCAAGAGTCAACAACAAGTGGGACACAATCGTGAAGTGGTACGAAATGTATTGGATATTTTAAACCGTTTTAACAATTAAAACCTGAAAAGTGGGGCGTGCAATATTATTCGACCCCCTTGCATTAATACTTTATAGTGCCACCTTTTGTTGCAATTACAGCTGCAAGTCGCTTGGGGTATGTCTCTATCAGTTTGGCACAGAGAGACTGAATTTCTTGCCCATTCTTCCTTGCAAAACAGCTCGAGATCAGTGAGCTTGGATGGAGAGCGTTTGTGAAAAGCAGTCTTCAGCTCTGCGCACAGATTCGCGATTGGATTAAGGGTCTGGAATTTGGCCATTCTAACACTTAGATATGTTTATTTGTAAACCATTCTATTGTAGATTTGGCTTTATGTTTTGGATCATTGTCCGGTTGGAAGATAACTATCTGTCCCAGTCTCAGGTCTTTTGCAGACTCCAACAGGTTTTCTTCTAGAATGGTCCTGTATTTGGCTCCATTCATCTTCCCATCAATTTTAACCATCTTCCCCGGTCCCAGCTGAAGAAAAGCAGGCCCAAACCATGAGGCTGCCACCCGCATGTTTGACAGTGTGGATGACGTGTTCATGGTGGTGAGCTGTGTTGCTTTTACGCCAAACATTTTGCATTGTGGCGAAAAAGCTTGATTTTGGTTTCATCTGACCAGAGCACCTTCTTCCACATGTTTAGTGTGGCTCCCAAATGGCTTGTGGCAAACTTTAAACGAGACTTTTTATGGATATCTTTAAGAAATGACTTTCTTCTTGCCACTCTTCCATAAATGCCAGATTTTTGCAGTGATTGTTGTCCTATAACCAGACTCTCCCACCTCAGCTGTAGATCATCCAGAGCGATCATGGGCCTCTTGGCTGCATCTCTGATCAGTCTTCTCTTTGTTTGATGTGAAGGTTTAAAGGGACGGCAAGGTCTTGGTAGATTTGCAGTGGTCTGATACTCCTTCCATTTCAATATGATTGCTTGCACGGTGCTCCTTGAGATGTTTAAAGCTTGGGAAATATTTGTGTATCCAAATCCAGCTTTAAATTTCTCCACAACAATCCAATAAATATCCAATAAATTTCATTTCACTTAACGATTGTGTACCACTTAGTCTTCATGATGCTCTCTGTACTTTAAACAGAACCTTGAGACTGTCACAGAGCAGGTGCATTTCTACGTAGACTTTATTACACACAGGTGGATTCTATTTATCATCATCATTGGATCATTCAGAGATAATAACTGAACTTCAGGAGTGAGTTTGCTGCACTGAAAGTAAAGGGGCTGATTAATATTGCAAGCCTCACTTTTCAGTTTTTTATTTGTTAAAAAAGTATAAAATATCCAAGAAATTTCATTCCACTTCACGATTGTGTTGCCCTCGTTGAAAAAAATTAATTTTATATGTCAATGTTTGTAGTCTGAAATGTGGCAAAAGGTTGAAAAGTTCAAGGGGCCTGAATACTTTCACAAGGCACTGTAGAAGAAGGTTATCTGTCCACTGCATGACTCAAGTGCATAGATCTGCGACACGACAATTGAATTTAGACATTTTAGTCATGAAGTACTGTCTACACAAGTAAAGATTGAATCTATGCTTTTTCTGTCCTTATGGGCACTAGTACTACTTTTGTTCAAAGAAAAGGTCAGATCAAACCTATTATGAAAGAGCCCTGGAAGTTAAAACTATGTGAAGTGGCACGATAGTTTTTCTGCCGTACGTACTGTTTTTTCTCCAGCAGATGAAGACTCCTATGGACATGACGAGCAAAAGAGGGATAAGCAAGAGCACGGTGATGACAACTGGTAGGAGACCTTGCTGTTTCTTGGGATTGGGTACAATATTTTTCTTTTCATCTTGTTGGGGCTTAAGGTGTTGAGACAAATATGGCTTCTGTTGGACTTCAGCAGTCTGCAGTCTTGACATGTTCTGCTCTGGCATCATTTTGGTTTGGATAAAGGACTCAATTTCTACAAAGAGAGAAATGAAACCAAGAAAGGTGTTTTGTTTGTTCGTTTCAATTAGTATGATTCCACATGGTGAAATGGATAATAACAAGGAATGGCTTTTCAATTTTTCTGAACATTTATTTTTTTTTTCATGTAACATATGTTGTTACCAATTGAATGTCACTTAGGCCTGTCATATAGCAATTTACACCTACCATTTGTATCAAACCTTATACACTGTGCCATAAAAAGATTTGGCCCCTTTATTAAAAAAAAAAAAAAAAAAGCAATTTGCAAACACTTAAATTATTTGGTTCTAATTATTTTAATAACCCACAAAGAAATTCTAAGAAAATACAAAGTGAAGTTGATAAATGATTAATTAATAAATAAAATAAAAACACTCCCAAACATACTAGACCGTATGAGAAAAGGTCATCGACCTTGTTAGATCATTTGTTAACTAACCAACCACAGTTTTTGAAAAGCTGAGCTCAGTTTCACTGGCCACACCCGCTGATGGCTGTCATTTTGTTGAGTCAAGATATACATTAAATTGTACCTATCACAAAAAAGTAGACCTAAATAGTACCACTCTGTCACAATCCAATGAAATTAAAGCACGAATGAGAAATAGGGTCATCTGGAAAAAGTTAAAGACATTTCCAAGGTTTTGGGTGAACCATGGTGAGAGTTATCCACAAATGTAGAAAACTAGAACAGTACTGTAAATACCCAGGACAACCTAAAAATCATCCTATATTTACACTTATAGTATTCCAAAGCATTTATTAAACAGTATAACCTTGTTTGGGTGATGTGGATTGGGACTGTCTGTGCGGGGAGCTAAACTCAAGACGCTTGGTGATGAAAGCTAATGAAATCATGAACTTGTCACAATGGAGCGGCTGGAGCGGTTTGCATTGACTGTTGTTGTGATGGTTATCTCATTGCAGCTGAGAGCTTCCCCTACCTTTGGAGCAAGCAACGACTGTGTAACTAGCTGATGAAATCAACTCGAAATAAAAAGAGGAGGTTTGACAGTGTGCTTTTAGAACTGTAGGAGATGGTTAAATAAGCACATTTCCTATCCGGTCTCCTCGTAAGAAAAATAATCTAAGTCTTTTGTCTTCCATCCATGTGTGTTATTTATTAAATATTATATGTTGACTTGAACCTGACACTAACTTGGTCCTTTGAGACAGATCCCAAGACACCTGAGGATTCTAGCGGGTGTGTCGAATACCAGAAAGACCGTGGCCACAGCAGAGTCCTTCTGAGTCTAAAGACCTTTTCCGAGACTGGTATCCAGCCTGCTGCTAATTTTGTTTGAAAAGCGGGAAACCAGTTCAAAAGAGTGAATGACGGGGAGTCATTAAACATGTAGGAGACACGTCAAACCTTGTGACTACTCATCAATGGCAAGTAAATGAGGGACAGTGGAGTCCTGTGCGCATTTAAATTCCACATATAAATAACTTCAAATTCATCAACACCTTAACCCGTGTGTGTGAGAGAGAATTGTGTGAAAGGAGACGAATACCATGAGGTATTGTTTTATATAAAACTATAATTGTAAACAACATGTCACGCTGGAAGCAAAGGCAAAAATTCTCCACCTGAAAGGGTTGAAGTGAGAATTACCATAAAAAAATAAAAATTAAAAAAAAAAAACTGTCACTGGCTTCAGTTAAAGTCAGTTCATAACTCAACCATGATATAAAAGATGGTTGAAAATGGGTGGCACGGTAGCGCAGCTGTAAAGCGTTGGCCTCACAGTTCAGAGGTAGAAGGTTCGCCTGTGTGGAGTTCGCATGTTCTCCCCGTGTCTGCGTGGGTTTTCTCCAGCCACTCCAGTTTCCTCCCACATCCCAAAAACATGCAACATTAACTGGACACTCGAAATTGCCCCAAGGTGTGATTGTGAGTGCGGGTGTTTGTCTCAATGTGCCCTGTGTTTGGCTGGCAACCAGTTCAGGGTGTACCCTGCTTCCTGCCTGCTGACAGCTGGATTAGGCTCCAGCACTCCCACAACCCTTGTGAAGAAAATGGATGGATGGTTGAAAATGGTAGAGTGCACTAAGGCAACAACCATTGCTGTGAAAAAGAAAGGTTTTCCTTACATTTACCAAAATCATGTTTTTCCTATGGAGTGATGGGAAAGTACCATTGCATTTGTTTAAAAAAAAATTAAAAGAAAAAATAAAAGAATAAATAATGATGATGACAACAAGATCATACCAGTAGTCAAACATTTTGGTGCAGTCTGATGACCTGGGGTTACTTTCTTAATTTAGGAAAAGGGATTTGGATTGGAGGGATTCCGGTCCTAATTCAGGTTACTCATTCTGACTACATTTCCAAAGGAGTCAACCGTCCATCCATCTTCTAGTGCTTATCCAAGGTCAGGTTGCGGGGGCAGTAGATTAAGTGGGGATGTCCAGACTTTCCTTTCCCCAGCCACTTCATCCAGCGCTTCCAGGTAGATCTGAGGCATTCCCAGGCCACCTGAAATAGGTAGTCTCTCCAGCATAACCTGGGTTATCCCGGGATCTCCTTTCGGTTATGTGCCCGGAACACCTCACAAGGGAGGCGTCCGGGTGGCGTCCAAATTAGATGCCCCAGCCACCTCATCTGGCTCCTCTCAATGCAGAGGAGCAGCAGCGCTACTTTCAGCTCCTTTCTGACGACCGAGCATCTTACTCCATCTCCAAGGGAGAGGCCGGACACCTTGCAAAGGAAACACATGTATCTGCTTGTATCTGGGATCTTGTTCTTTTGGTCATGATCCACAGCTAGTGACCATAGGTGAGGGTAGGAACGTAGATTGGTAAATTGAGAGCTTTACTTTTTAATTTAGCTACTTCTTTACCACAAGGGACCGATACAAAGTCTGCATCACTGCAGACGCTTAACCGATCCGGCTATTGATCCGGCAGTCCATTCTTCCCTCATTTGTGTACAAGACGCCAAGATACTTAACTCCTCCACTTGAGGGAGGATCTCATCCCTAACCTGGAGCGGGCACACCACTCTTTTCTGACTGAGGACCAGGGTCTCAAATTTAGAGGTGTTAATTATCATCCTAGCTGCTTCACACTCGGGTGCAAACCGCTCCAGTGAAAGTTGGAGATTACGGCTTGATAAAGCCAAAAGAATCACATCATCTACAAAAAACAGAGATGCAATACGGAGGCCACCAAATTGGAGCCTTCTATGCATCAGCTGTGCCTTAGAAGTTTGTCTATGAAAGTTCTGAACAGAATCGGTGACATAGGGCCTTACCTGAAACAAGTCAGACTTCCTCCGGCAATGTGAACTAAACTCTGACACCAGTCGTACAAGGACCGAACTGCCCTTATCTGGGGGTTTAGTACACCATACCCTTGAAAGACCCACCACGCCACTCCCCAAGGGAGACTGTCGAAGGCCTTCTTCAAGGCCATAAAACACATTCAGAATGGTGTAGAGCTGGTCTACTGTTTCACGCCCAGGACGAAAATCACATTCCTCCTCCTGAATCTGAGATTTGACCTCCCAAAGGACCCTCTTCTCCAGCACCCCAGAATAGACTTTACCAGGGAGCCTGAGGAATGTGATCCCCTGTAGTTGGACTATACCCATTCTTAAATAGGGGGCTACCACCCCAGTCTGCCAATCCAGAGGCACTGTTCCCAATGTGCAAGTGATGTTGCCTTTAGGAACTCCGGGCGAATTTCATCCAACCCCGGGGAACTGCCAACAATGAGGTTTTTAACCACCTCAGTGACCCTAAACCCCAGAGGTAGGAAAGCCCATCTCAGAGAACTCAGATTCTGTTTCCTTATGGGAATGTGTGTCAGTGGAATTGAGGAGGTCTTAAAAGTATTCTCTCCACCGACTCACAACGTCCTCAGTCGAGGTCAGAAGCGCCCCAGTATACACAGCCTTGACGGTGCATTGTTTCCCCCTCCTGAGACACCGCATGGTGGACCAGAATTTCCTCGAAGCAGTCTGGAAGTCTTTCTCTGTGGCCTCACCAAACTCCTCCCATGCTTGAATTTTTGTTTCAGCAACCACCAAAGCTACATTCTCCTTGGACAGCCGCGACTCATCATCCGCCTCAGGAGTCCCACAGACTATGAATCCCTGATGCCTTCTTTAGCTTCATGGGATCCATCACCGTTGGTGTACACCAATGGGCTCGGGGATTGCTGCAGTGACAGGGACTGACGACCTTACGGACACAGCTCCAGTCTTCCACCTCAGCAATGTCAGCGAAGAACATGTTCCACTCGGACTCATTGTCACCCTCGTTTTTCCAGAACATGAGTAAAGTTGTTTTGGAGGTGGTAGTTGAAACTTCTTCTGACAAAGGATTCTGGCAGATGTTCGCAGCAGACACTCACAATGTTTGGGCTTGCCACATTGGACCAGCATCGTCCCCAACCATCGGAGCCAACTCACCACCAGGTGGTGATTAGTTGACAGCTCTACCCCTCTCTTCACCCGAGTGTCCAAGACATGCGGTCACAAGTCCAACCACAACGTTGATTATTGAACTGCGACCTGAGGTGTCCTGGTGCCGAGTTCACATGTTGACACCCTTATGCTTGAACATGGTGTTCGTTATGGACAATCCATGATGAGCAGAGACGTTTAGTAAAAGAACACAGCTTGGGTTCTGTTTGGGGGTGGGGGGCCATTCTTGGCAATCACGCCCTTTCAGGTCTCATTGTCATTGCCCACATGAGCACTGCAGATCCCCAGCAGACTGATGGAGTCCCGAGCGGGAGTGCGCTCCAGCACTCCTTCTCAAGACTCCAAAAAAGAGTGGGTACTCGGAACTGTTGTCTAGTGCATAGGCACAAACATTAATCGGGACCCTTCCACCCACCCGAAGGTGGTAGAGAGAGGCTGCCTTCTCGTCCACTGGGGTGAACCCCAACGTATAGGCGGCAAGCCAAATGGTAATAAGTAGACCGACACCTGTTCGGCGCCTCTCACCATGGGAAACTCCAGAGAGTACAGAGTCTAACCCCCTTACGAGGACTGATACCAGAGCCCGAGCTCTGTGTGGAGGTGAGGAGGAGTAGATAAAAAAGGTTCACCACAAAGTGCAAACCATTAACAGGCCTCAAAAATACAAAGGCCAGAATTGACTTCAACGGCAGAAGAAAGTTTGGATAAAAATTAGAACAGCTCATGATCCAAAGGACACCACATTGTGTGTAAAACAGGGTGGAGCCAGTGTGATGCCCTGGGCATGCATGGCTTCCAATGGCACTTGTTCACTTGGGTTTAATGATGATGTGATAAAAGAGAGAAGCAGCCAGATAAATTCTCAAGTGTATAGGGATATACTATCTGATCAAAGTTGATTGGATGGCTCTTTACAGTACAGATGGACAATGATCCAATACATGCTGCAAAATAACCCAAGTGTTTTTTTCAAGCAAAGAAGTAGAATATTCTGCAAAGGCCAAGTCACCACATCTCAACCCAATCGATAATGCATTTTACTTCTTCAAGACAAAACTGAAGGCAGAAAGACCCACAAAACGAGCAACAACTGAAGAGAGCTCTAGTAAAGGCCTGGCAAAACATGATGAAGAAGGAAACCCAGCATTTGGTCCATGAATTCCAGACTTCAGGCAATCAGGCAAAGGATTCTCAACAAAATACTGAAAAGTAACATTTTACTTAGGGTTACGTTTATTTGTCCAATTACTTTTGAGCCTCTGATTGAGGAGCATTTGTAAAAACACTTTCTACATGTTTAATCGTACAGTATATTTTTAACTGCACTTCAATTCTATTGCGTTTCATTTAAAAACTAATGTGGTGGTATGTAGAGTATAGCTCTTGAAGATTGTGTCATTGTCCAAATATTTCTGGGCTTAACTCTACAAACTTACCTTCAAGTTCTTGAACTTCAATTCCAGCCTTCTTGACTGAACGATGTGTCTCTGGAACAGGAAACAAAGTTAACAAACAACATTGTAAATCTGGTAGAGAATGCGTAATCTAAAGAAAAACACTGGGGTGGGGGTAAGCAGTAGTAGATCTTACTTTCAGCTGTAAACTTGAAGACAGTGTTGCTGGTTGCGTCACCCACAAAGATGCTCCCATTCTTGGTGACAGCAATGTCATGAGGCATTTTGAACTCCTGAAAAATAATTTTTAAAAATGCAAAAATTTAATACATTTAAACTTCATGATCTCCCAAGAGAGTATGAACACTGAACCAAAGTAAAATGTTACTTGTCTGCATTTGACTTGTAGTTGCTATACC
Organism: Syngnathoides biaculeatus; assembly: GCF_019802595.1. Lineage (NCBI taxonomy): Eukaryota > Metazoa > Chordata > Actinopteri > Syngnathiformes > Syngnathidae > Syngnathoides > Syngnathoides biaculeatus. The sequence continues at coordinate 3,048,802 of NC_084656.1, forward strand.
ATATTTTTCATCAATATTTTTTGTTTTTTTTGGGGAGGAGGGGTCTCTTCTTTTTCCTCAATTTTTTGCCTGGTCTCAGGTGTGTTTCAGGCTTACCAGAGATTGATTTCTTGAAAATCGAACACCCCAAATGTGTTACAATGACATTTGAATGTACATCAGTCGCACGCGATTAAAATGTATTAGCAACAATTTACAGCTCTTCTAATTTTTTTTTTAATTTTAACACATTTTAATCTTGTGTGACCAATGTACATATTCAAATTAAGTAAATTCAGGACTCTTTTTTTCAGTGCTTGTCCTGGAGTCACAAGAAGCGATTGTGAAGGGAATAGGCACCACAAATTATCGCCACGATCAATTGTCCTCACAAACACCAGTGATTCAATAAACACAGTGGTTAATAAATGAATTCTGAGTCTTTGCCTCTATTTCATTGTTGAAATCAAATGTTCCCGGGCATACATTGTCCATCAGGGCTAATTGTTCATGTGTGTCTGATGTGTAGATTTATTATGTTTCCCAGCATCACCACCTCTCAGTGTTGCCAAAGCACCAAAAGCTGCAGAAACGTGAGAACACCAGCCACCAGCTGGCTTGAGGCAACGCACATTTCCAAACTCATTTCACTCTTGATAAATCTGAACTTTGCGGTGAAATAACATAAGTCACGTTTTTGTGTGTATGCAACTTTTGTACATATAGCTAGCTAAGTACAAGCTCTATCAATTAAACATACATAATAAAACATCATGTACATATGTACAAACTGTACATAAAGATAACATATTGCAATAACGAGATTCAGCCAAACTAAACATTTTTGTAGTCAAGTTGTTGACTAACATTAAATTGCAAATCAACAATTACCAAGGTAAGAATTTATTTTCACAAAACTGTATTCTTTAGGTGGGGTCAGCTGGAAAGCGTTGGTCTCACAGTTCTGAGGTCCCGCGTTCAATCCCGGACCCGCCTGCGTGACGTTTGCATGTTCTCCCCATGCCTGCCTGGGTTTTCTCCGGGCACACCGGTTTCCTCCCACATCCCAAAAAACATGCAACATTAATTGGACAGTAAATTGCCCCTAGGTGTGATTGTGAGTGCGGCTGCTTGTCTCAATGTGCCCGGCGATTGGCTGGCAAGCAGTTCATGGTGTAGCCTGCCTCCTGCCCGTTGACAGCTGGGATAGGCTCCAGCACTCCCACGACCCTTGTGAGGTTAAGCGGCTAAGAAAATGGATGGATGGATGTATTCTTTAGGCGGCATGGTGTATGACTGGTTATCATACCTGCGTCATAGATATAAGGACTCAGGTTCAATCCAGCCTAACCTGTGTGGAGTTTGCATGTTCTCCCCACGCCTGAGTGGGGCTTTCTCTGGGTACTGTTTCCTCAAATATCACAAAAAAACATGCACAGCAGCTAAATCCCTCATAGGTGTGAATGTAAATGAATGATTGCTGAGATGTGCCTGTCATGGGTGTGGTCAATTTCAAGAGCTTGAACAAATTGTAAACAGAGTGGTAGAAAATACTCCCCGAGAAGTGCAAAAGGCTAATAGATGGACAAAAAGAAACATTTGGAGATTCTCATCATTGCCAAAGAGTCTGCAACCAAAAATTAAGTGGCGCCAATATTGCTGCATGATGTTTTCATTTATTTTCTTTGAAATGACATCTGATTTGAAAAATAGTTACATTTACCTTTATTCCTGAAGATATTGCACAGGTTATGCAAAAAATGTAGGGGTGCCAATAACGGTGAGGGCTGTACATACATTGGTGGATACATCTGAACATTAGTGCGAGTGTAAAGGATTGTTTACCTTTTTCTTTGGGCTGAAGGTATCCAGTATGTCCTTGGTTGCATAATTTATTGCAAATCCAATTGGAGAAGGGGAGTGTCCAACCAGAGATTTTCCATTTACCGCAAAAATTAGGCCATCTTCTCCTGCATGCAAGCACATTAAAAATAAAGCGAATTTGTCATATAGCAGAAGCTCTCTTTGGACAACGTACGTACGTACATAAGTTATATTGGAAAAACGTCAAATAAGTACAGTGAAGAAAAGAAGTATTTGAACACCCTGCTGTATTGCAAGTTCTCCCACTTAGAAATCATGGAGGGCTCTGAAATTTTCATCGTAGGTGCATGTCCACTGGGAGAGAGATAATCTAAAAAGAAAAATCCAGAAATCTCAATGTAAGATATTTTTTAACAAATTATTTGTGTGATTAAACTGCAAATAAGTATTTGTACACCTGAAAAAAACAATGCTATTTGGTACAGTAGCCTTTGTTTGCAATTACAAAGGTCAGACATTTCCTGTAGTTGTTCACCAGGTTTGCACACACTTCAGGAGGGATTTTGGCCCACTCCTCCACACAGATCTTCTCTAGATCAGACAGGTTTCTGGGTTGTCACTGAGAAACACGGACTTTCAGCTCCCCCCAAATATTTTCTCTTGGGTTTAGGTCTCAAGACTGGCTAGGCCACACCAGAACCTTGATATGCTTCTTGCGGAGCCACTCCTTGGTTTTCGTGGCCGTGTGCTTCAGGTCATTGTCATGTTGAAAGACCCAGCCACGAACCATCTTCAATGCTCTGACTGAGGGAAAGAGGTTGCTCACAATATATACACAATAATGCAGAAAAACACCCCCAAAGCGAGATGCTAACACCCCTATGCTTCACAGTAGGGATGGTCTTCTTGGAATGGACCTGATCATTCGTCTTCCTCCAAACACGATTAGTGGAATTTTTACCAAAAAGTTGGTCTCATTTGACCACAAAACTTTCTCCCATGACTCCTCCGTATCATCCAAATGGTCATTGGCAAACTTAAGACGGGCCTTGATATGTGCTGATTTAAGCAGGAGAACCTTCCTCACCTTTCTAAGGATCATTGAGACCCCACGAGGTGATATCTTGCATGGGGATCCACTCCGATTGAGATTGACCGTCATGTTTAGCTTCTTCCATTTTCTAATGATTGCTCCAAAGTGAACCTTTTTTCACCAAGCTGCTTGGCAATTTCTCCGTAGCCCTACAATCTCTTAGGTCTTGGCCATGTTACAAGTTTGGGTCTTACTGACTGTATGGGGTGGACAGGTGTCTTTATGCAGCTAATGACCTCACACAGGTGCATCTGATTCACAATAATACATGGAGGTGGAGGTGGACTTTTAAAGGCGGACTAACAGGTCTTTGAGGGTCAGAATTCTAGCTGATAGACAGGTGTTGAAATACTTATTTGCAGCTGTATCACACAAATATATCAATTAAAAAAAAATCATACTGTGATTTCTGGATTTTTCTTTTTAGATTATCTCTTTCACAGTGGACAGGTACCTAAGAGGATTTTTTTTTTAATTAATTATTGGAACATTAGGTCCTCTATATTTTTCTGTAAACTAATAATATTTGGGTTTGATATTCATCAATTTTCCATGCCACTCAACTGGTTGAGCTGCAGCATATTCCACCCGACACTGGGCAAGAGGAGGGTACATACTAGACCAAGGGTGCCCAATTTTTTTTTCCCCAAGATCTACTTCTCAAGCATCCAGCCTCTCGCGATCGACGGGGATGGGTGGTTTGGCGTTTTTTTTTTTTTTAAAGAATGACCAATGATGAAATAGAATGACCAAGATCTACCCACTACAAAAATGCAAAACATATTTTAAAGCATATTGAGGATTTTTTTACGTGTCAATGTATGTTTGTGTGCCTTGCATAACCGGCCAATATGACACAACATAATTAACTTCAAACATTTTTTGTAACTATCTGAGTTCACGTTGATGAACACTTAAGACTATAGAATGAAATTAAAAAAAAAATACGGCTGATGTTTTTTTTCTTCCCCCCTCAGCACGCAGTCGCAATCGACCAGACGCATTGTACACCCCTGATTCAGAAGATACACAAAGTCTTTGTGTATATTTTGTCAGGATCGCGATCAACGCATTGAGCACCCCTGCCCTAGACTGATTACCAGCCAATCGGAGTGGGTTTGATCAAAGTGATGAATGAGGCAAGAGGCAAACATTTCCAGGAACTGAATTTACATCTGAATCTGATACACAATTTGGGATTATTTGTGAGAATATGCCCATTTTTTTATCCGTCAATCCCCACAAGAATCGCGGAAGTGTTGGAGCCTATCCTAGCATACTTTGGGTGAAAGGCAGATAACAATCTGGTCGCCAGTGAGTCACGGGGCATATATTGACACCATCACTGAGCAGGATTCGATCCAACGCTGTCTGGACTAAAGTCAGGCATGTGTACCACTACACCATCAGTGAGTTACACTGATTTTTTTTCCCCACATCATCAAAAGTACTGTGCTGTAATGTGACTGTTGTGCAAAGGTGCATTCGAATACATTAACTATGCAAACATATAGCCGTGAATGTCTGCTGGCTTTTGTATTTGGATTTATGATGTATGTATTTTTTTTATCTCCTGAAGAGTCAAGGCAGAAAACACAAATTGAAGAAAGCCAAGGCTAGCTCTGTGAACTCACCTCCAACAGGACTGAAAGTGATGGCATAGATGCTTCTGCCAAACTCCTCTTTTTTTATTTCCTTAACAAACTCTCCAGTTTGTGCTATGAAGCACTGGATGCGTCCATTCTCCCGGTCAGCCACACACACTTCGTTTCTTTCAGTCAAAAATGCAAGGCTGTGCGGGATCCGAAAGGGTACACGCCTTCTCCTATCTGATGAGCCTAGATAAAAAGGATTTACAATAATTGTCATTTCTTCGATTTATTTTTTCCAGCTTCAATTCAGAACAGAAGTTATATTCAGGCACTTTACCTAATGAGGGGTAATTTGTAAAAATGTGCATGATGTAGGCAGTAGAGATTGTGCACCCTAAAAGGCGCCAGGTTTTTGCGATTATGAGCCTGACAAGAAACACAGTTGCAGATGGATTTCCGATTTTTCAGTGGATTTGGACAGCCAGTTACAACATAAAATAATTTATTGCGTCTTTAGTTGAAATTGATGACAACTGGCCATTTTCATCCATGGAGTTAATGACATTGATCGTCACCGAAGAGTTCGTAGAAATGGTGCCAATGAAAGCTACAACGACAGCAGCTGATATTTTTACAGTACTCATCGTAGCACTGGAGATGGTCAGAGTGGACTGGTCCCACTCTGTCAGGTGTTGTGACAAAGTTACGAGAGAAAGAGGAATCTGCAAATAGAGGATGTGATTTTTGGACGTTGCACTATTTTGCACCATTTTTGCTGTGCTGAGGTTTGTTTGATTTACGAGAAGAAATTGGACAGCTCATGGAGGAAAAGGGCCATCCATCCTTCGCATCCATCGTTTTCTTAGCATCTTATCTTCACAAGGGTCGCAGGAGTGCTATAGCCTATCCCAGCTGTCAACAGGCAGGAAGCCGGGTACAGCCTGAACTGTTTGCCAACCAATTACTGGGTACACAGAGACAAACAGATGCACTCAAAATCACACCTAGGGGCAATTTAGAGTGTCCAATTAATGTTGCATGTTTTTGTGATGTGGGAGGAAACTGGAGTGCCCAAAGGAAACCCACTGTGGAAGAATTCATTACTTTTTATTTGTCACGTTAAAAGCATATCATTACTATTCTAGTTATCGGTTTTATTTCCTCCCAAACTGTAACTGTTTTGGTTTCATTCCTACTCAAGCTGTTATCATCCTTGACTCCATGCGCACACACACACACACACACACATACACACATCATTATTTTTGAATGTGCCTTTATTCACTTACTTGCTCACCCTTCCTTTTGACCTTGAGTGCTTTTCGAAATAAAGAGCGTATGCGAGAGGCTGGTTCAGAACGTGTTTGGAGACTAACGGGACAGTCTCTCACGTCCTCCTGATCAGAAAGATGTTTTCTTGTCCATTATTTGTGCATCTAATCTAGCAAACTAGGTAACAAACCTAACATTTACTTTGATCCTTCGAGCCAGATTCCAACATATCTGAGGATCCCAGCTTCAGAGTCGACCTCCAGGAAAGACCATGGCCATGCCAACACAGACCCGTTAAAAGACTTGTCCTCGAACTCTCTAACTGGGATCTGAGGGTTGACGGAAATCCAAGGGACAAGAAAATTTCTTGGTAACAACAAGTTTTTTACGGGGTATAAAAATAGTGAATGCTGACAGGAAATCTGCGCGAAGGTGCGTCGCAGTCTCCACGAAGGTACTGTGTAGGAGAAGCCTTGTGAATACTATCTTATTTCCCATTTTTCACAGGTAGGGAAAATATCACAGAATATCTAGTCGAAAGACTAGTATATTTACTATTTTTCACAGGTAGGGAAAATAGCACAGAATATCTAGTCGAACGAATAGTATATTTCCTATTTTTATCTAGTCGTAGGAGTAGTATATTTCCCATTTTTCACGGAGAAAATAGCACAGAATATCTAGTCAAACGAATACTATTTTTCACAGGGAAAATAGCACAGATTATCTGTTGTCGGGCAACTAGTATATTTCCTATTTCTCACGGGGAAAGTAGCGCAGAGTAACTATTGTCAGGTGACTAGTATATTTCCTATTTTTCACGAGGAAAATAGCACAGAATAACTATAGTCGAACAACTAGTATATTTCCTATTTTCTAAAGAATAAGATAGTAGGAAGATTGCTACTTCCGAAGAGAAATTCCCAAGTTTCAGGACACAGAAATTGACCAGTCTGTGAGTGTGAATGTGTATGGAGTGAATGTCCAAAGTTTGGGAAATTCAAAACTGACCAAGGGTTGTGAGTAAAAACACCCAGGACAACCTGCTCCAAATTGGGAGCACAAGCTTGGTATTCGACCCAAAGTCAGGCACTATTAATTTTTCCCGAAACTGAGGAACCATATCTAGATGCCTATAAGAAATTAGACCGTAAGAAATGGTGGCAAAGTCAACCAAGAAATCCAATTGTCCACTTTCCGAGGTTGAAGTAAAGGAAAAATGCTGTTTGGCTAAAATTGATTACAAGGGAACAACCCGATTCACCGGATAGTGGCAGAAAAAGTACAGATTTTCTGGAAATGTAGATACCTGTGAAGAATTGGACAAACGTCTCAGTAAATTGTCTCTTAAAGACAGACAGAAGAAAAATTATGACCGTGTCACTCAGGGTAGGCTCTCCACCACGTACACCCCAGTGTACCAACGAAAGACCACAGTTGGAGAGAGGGTTTTCTGTGGCAAACACACCCCTCTCGGAAAGATGGAGCGGACCACCAGTCAGAAGCTTACCACAGCCCTGTCGGCCAAACATGCTGTTTACATTCTTGCAGGGCTGTGCACAAGGTGCACAACCTTGTGGCCAGGAAAGCAACACATTTGTGAATGTTTGATGTTTCCAGGTTTACCAATGCTTTCCTGCTGATCAACCATGCCACCAATGTTCGAATTTAATTGTGTTTCTGGTGGATGTTACAGAGCACCTAAATAACAAACAAACAGCTGCTGGGCGCAACAAAGTTATACGCAGTATTATGACAGTATCAGCTCTCATTGCACTTGTTTAGGGAACACCATATTATAGTTCTGTGATATACTTATGTGAATAACTGAGGCATTGTGTGTTTGTACATTCTTTCCCCTCAGAATTTGAAAAAATTAAAATGCTTTATGATTAATAGTGATGTTGTGCTTGTATTATTCTGGACTATATTAAAACAAAGAAAACAATCATGAAGTTTTTGTTGTTAAGTTATAAAGTATAAAACTTAGTATGTAAAGGCAATGTTACCGGTCTGGGCCTCTTGGTAATAGATTTTCCTTCATGAGGCCTCAGACCTAGAATGAGTTTGACAACCCTGATCTGGAACCATCCATTCATCCATTTTCTTCCGCTTATCTGATGTTGGATCACGGGGAAAGGGAAGCCAAGACCTCCCTCTTAACAGCCACTTCTTCCAGCTCTTCCAAGGGGATCCCGAGATGTGCCCAAGCAAGCTGAGAAACAGTCTCTCCAGCATGGGGCATCCTCGGGATCTCCTCCCAGCGGGACATACTCACAACATAAACAAGTTTCCCTCTAATTTTTTACGTGTCTGAGCAAACACACTAAGGCCATGAGCGCTCCTTTTGACCGCTGTGAGCAACATCAGACATATGCACTGTGGTCAATCAGTGTCATCCATTGAAGTTACATGGCTCATTAAAAGGTTCAGATTACATTCCCATCGGAACATTTTTAAGAACAATTTTGTGTTTTTGCAAACTTATACTAAAAATGTCAACAAACAAAAAAATACATTACAATACAAATACCATACAAAGCCAACTATTAACTATATATTTCAAATGTCGCTTCCTACTTTTTTTTCTTTTTTACCCACAATGCTATCCCCCTCTGTTTTTCTTGGTGTAAAACTGAATTGTTGCTTGGATAATATCTTTCGCAATGCATGTTGAAAGCTACATGATGCTCCAAAACAGTTTTAAGGTTAATGTTATGTTGCCTCCTATATTTAAAATACAGAATTAGCTTTTGGGGCAATTTATCGTCTGTGCTTTCATCCTCAATCAGGCTGTGCCAAGGTGGAATTTTAATATTACACACCATCTCATCCTGCACCATCTACTTTGGCTTAAGACCAGACCTTTCTCACTTCTATTATTCACATACCCCGGTGTTTGTAATTATGAGTGTACCCCCTTAAAATGGAGGGGGGCGGTGTCGGGTAAACAAGGAAGTAGAGTGTGTGCATGGTGTGGAAAAAAAAAAAAAAAAAAAAAGACTGGATGGCTCATTGGCCACCAAAACTGAAGTCGCCATCCGCCATCTTAATACTCCCAAAAAACCATGCCGATGTGCAGCGACAGCGATTAACCAGTTTCATGGCTATGAGAAAACATTCCGCAGGTAAGTTAGAAACATTTACTATGATACTGTTAAAGTTTGTTTGTAAACGGTTTTTTTATTTACTGATGAGCTTAATTCACTTGAACAAAGTTTTGTTTACGGTTGTTGTTGTTCACTGTTCACTCTCTGCTTCACCTTTATAGGCTGACGGTTTTTCGCGGAAAAGTGATGTAAATATTTTCCCAAACTTCATCAGTGGATAAGCAAGAAAACACATTTTCTGTGAATTTTTTGATGGATTTCATAACACAGATCTCTGCAACCTGAATTAGACGTTCAAATGCAAGGAAACAAGTTTAAATTTTCTGTCTGAAATAGGGCGTCGCAGAGACAACAAATGAACAATGCGTTTAGCGTGTATTTTGCCATTGCAACTCCTTATTTCCAAAAGTATATTCAACTGACTTAAAATCTGTTTTTAGGACAAAAAATGATTAGTTTTTTGCTATGATAGCGCTTCACAGCATATCTTTGGAAAAGTTAACGTCACGCAAATCAGGCCCCAGGTAATATGCAAGGTTTCGTGGTAGTCATGGTGTTATATGTCTTTCCTTTGGACTTAGCCTCTTTTGGCTTACCAAGTCAAATGAAAAATCCTTCATGTTACCAGAAATGAAAAAATGTCAAGCTTACACGACCTGTTTTAATTCTACATGCCAAATGTTGAGGATATTGTAAACCACGTCCTCCACTCATTTTGGGAGTACCAAGCTGGCGGCTAACTGGCTTCAATCAATCGACATACCGCTCGATGTGTATGCGCTATCCAGTCTTATTTTTATTTTTTTTTTAGAACAGTGGTGTGGCCAAGCAGCAGCTCTTTGTGAGAGGTAGTGTGCTGCCGTGTTTAAAAAAAAAAAAAAAAAAACACGTCAGGCTGTAGTTCACTGTGCTGGATCTGATTTCCTCTGCGCTGAGAGTGTGGGACAAGTGCGCTAATGTGCAGTTCCGCAGCTTAGAGGGAACATTCCTCACCAGCAAGGTGTCTAGGAGGTATCCTAAACGTCTGGCTCCTCTCAATGCAGAGGAGCAGCAGCTCTACTCTAAGTCCATCTGACCGAGCTTCTCACTCTATCTCCAAACGAGAGCCTGGACACCTAGTGGAGGAAACACATTTCGCCTGCTTGTATCCGGTATCTTTATTTCGGTCAAGACCCGCAGCTCATGACCATAGGTAAAAGTAGGAATGTAGATTGACTGGTGAATAGAGAGCTCCGCTCTTAGCTCCTTCTTCAACACGACAGACAAATACAAAGGCCGCATTATTGCAGACGCTGCACCGATCCGTCTGTTGATCTCTGCTTCCATTCTTTGTTCATTCTTGAACAAGAGCCCAAGACATTATAACTGCTCCACTTGGAAAGGATCTCATCCATGACCAGGAGAGTGTACTCCACCCTTTTCCAACTGAAGAGCATGGTCTCCGATTTAGAAGTGCTGGTTTTTATCCAAGCCACATCTTGTGTGCAGAGGGGGAGGGAGCGGAGGGGTTGGAAGTGATCTTCTTTTTCCCAGTAAAACCTCACCTCGTGTTGCTTAGAGAAAAAACATGAGTTATTTTATTTAGTTCTTGTAATGGGATTTTTTTTTCATGCATCTATTGATCCATTTTGTGAGCCGCTTATTCTCATGATGGTTGTGGGGGTGCTGGAGCCAAACCGAGCTGCCATTGGGCAGGAGGCGGGGTACACCCTTAACTAGTTGCCAGTCAATCGCAGGGCACATGGAGACAGACAATAGTCGCACTCAAAATCACACCTAGGGGCAATTTAGAGTCTTCAATTAATGAATGTTTTGGAAATGTAGAAGGAAACTGGAGTACCCGGAGTAAACCCTCGCAGGCATGCAGAGAACATGCAAACTCCAGAGAGGGAGGGCCGGGATAGAACCCCAGTTCTCAGAACTGTGAACCCGACGCTCTACAGTTGTGTTACCGTGCCACCCTGTTTTCCTACACTTTTTTTTTTTTTTTTTTAGAAATAAAAGTTCACATGTAAATGTTCTCCTCTGATCATCCACACAACAATGCACTAATCAATTAGTTTCTTACATCATCATCAAACATCATACAGAGTATGATTTAAAATTTGTCTAAATTTAGTTAGAAATTGCCCACCATTGAGTTTTTGATTTCTTGAATGCACCCAGAGGTGCACCTATCATCAGCAACACCATTAGATTTGCAATAATTATTTTAGTACGAGTCATACTAGTAATCGTCATGTTAAAATGTACCTTTATCATCACTGCTTATCAGAATAACGTTGTACAAACAGTTTTCACATCGCTTGGTATTTTTTTTTTACTCTCTGCCCTTTGTATCTCTTCTCTGTCCCTCCATGTCAAACCAACTGTTCTACGCGCCATTCAACACTGACGGGCACCTCATACCAAGTCATGGTTCTGTTTGCGGTTTAAACCATTGAGGAAGATTTTCTAGCCTCTGTCACTAATGTGCTTGCCCATTTGGAGTTCAATTGGTTTCCTTGAATGTATAATAATGTGAAGCGCCTTGTTATATCTGTTGTGAACTGGACCTTTATAGATGCAATTGGCATATACTGTAGTCAGATCAGGTTGCGATTGGTTGATCTTTTGTAAGTTCTCATTACTTTCTTCCACCTTGAATCCAGAAAGATATGTATGGAAATCTTTTTCGTTTTAAGGTCCCTTACTTAGCTGTATGCTGATTGGTTCTGTTGATACTGGAGAGTTTCATGTTCTTACCAGCTCCCCACTCAGTAAGGTAACAGCCATCGGCAGAGAATTTCAGTATTCTGGCATTACAGTAACCATCAGACACGAAAATGTTCCCAGTTTCATGGTCAACTGCCACATCAGTTGGCTGACAAAAGTGCTTGTGGTCACTTCCTGGTGTGAATGCCTCTCCCAGAGACAACATGGGTCTGTCACCACGATCACTACTCACTTTTAAAACCTGTGTATAGAGTAAGACATAACATTGAATTGATTTTTAAAATCATTATTTCTCGAAAATCTTAACTGGCTAAATGAAATATATTATACAGTTTTCCCTCGTTATTCACGGGTGGGGGGGTGTTTTAAGGAACGTAACCCCAGATGAAAATCTGTGTATAATGTATGGGGCATTAAAATACATATATATGATATGTACCATATTTTTGTGACCACAAGGAACACTAAAAAGTCTTAAATTTACCTTCCTCTTAAATGAACAATGAGTTCCATAATCTGTTAATTTTGCTGTGTGACTAGACTAATGAAGTGCACCTGAACACAGTGGTTACATTGTTGGCATGCATGCTAGCATGTGTTTCAGCATGTATGTAATTTACGATATGGTGCGCATGAGGCAGTGAGGAATAATTGCAATTTTACATTTGTAAGGACAACATTCATACATTGTCCCACAAACTGACTGTGTAGGCAAGTCATTACTCAAGATGTTGTTCTCACTTACAGTGTCACATTAAAACTAAAATTATCACACCATAGAAAACAGAACATCTGAACTTTGCATGCTGGGAGAATGTAAATTGCATTTAAAGTGCATGTTTTGTGTCAATTATTTCTTCAATCATTTTTATTTCAGCCATCCTTTTTCTGAGCTGCTTATCCTCAGGAGGGTCCAGGAGTTCTGGAGCCAATCCCAGCTGGCATCGAGCAGGAGGCAGGGTACCCCCTGAACTAGTTGCCAGGAAATTGTAGGGCACATGGAGACAGACAACAGTCGTAGTCATGCTCATATTTTATAGCGATCTGTAGGCAGATCAAATTTAAAGTGAGTGAAAGAACCAACATAAAGTGCCTAGTGAAAGTATTCGGCCCCCTTGAACTTTTCAACCTTTCGCCACATTTCACGCTTCAAACATAAAAATATACAATTTTAATTTTTTTGTGAAGAATCAACAATAAGTGGTACACAATCGTTAAGTGAAATGAAATTTATTGGATATTTATTGGATTGTTGTGGAGAAATTTAAAGCTGGATTTGGATACACAAATATTTCCCAAGCTTTCAACATCTCAAGGAGCACTGTGCAAACAATCAGATTGAAATGGAAGGAGTATCAGACCACTGCAAAGCTACAAAGACCCGGCCGTCCCTCTAAACCTTCACATCAAACAAGGAGAAGACTGATCAGAGATGCAGCCAAGAGGCCCATGATCACTCTGGATGAACTGCAGAGATCTACAGCTGAGGTGAGAGAGTCTGTCCATAGGACAACAATCTCTGCACAAATCTGGACATATTGGAAGAGTGGCAAGAAGAAAGCCATTTCTCAAAGATACCCATAAAAAGTCTTGTTTAAAGTTTTCCACAAACCACCTGGGAGAGACACAAAACATGTGGAAGAAGGTGCTCTGGTCAGATGAAAACAAAATCAAACTTTTTGGCCACAATGCAAAACGATATGTTTGGTGTAAAGGCAACACAGCACCATCCCCACTGTCAAACATGAGGGTGGCAGCATCGTGGTTTGGGCTAGCTTTTCTTCAGCAGGGACAGGAAAGATGGTTAAAATTGATGGGAAGATGAATGGAGCAAAATAGAGGACGATTCTGGAAGAAAACCTGTTGGAGTCTGCAAAAGACCTGAGACTGGGAAGGAGATTTATCTTCCAAGAGGACAATGATCCAAAACATAAAGCCAAACCTACAATGGAATGGTTCACAAATAAGCATATCCAGGTGTTAGAATGGCCAAGTCAAAGTGCAGACCTGAATTCAATTGAGAATCTGTGGGCAGAGCTGAAGACTGCTGTTCACAAACGCTCTCCATCCAACCTCACTGACCTCGAGCTGTTTAGCAAGGTCGAATGGGCAAGAATTCCAGTCTCTCGATGTGGAAAACTGATAGAGACATACCCATAGTGGCTTGCAGCTGTAATTGCAGCAAAAGGTGGTGCTAAAAAGTATTGATGCAAGGGGGCCGAATAATATTGCACGCGCCACTTTTCAGGTTTTTATTTGTTAAAGAAATTTAAAATGTCCAATAAATTTCATTCCAGTTGTTGTTGATACTTGACAAAAAAAAAGTAAGTTATATCTTTATGTTTGAACCCTGAAATGTGGCGAAAGGTTGAAAAGTTCAAAGCTGGCAAATACTTTCACAAGGCACTGTATTATGTGCTAGTTATGCAGTTCTGTTTCCTGTGGTGTGATAATTTTAGTTTTGATGTAACACCGTGAGTGTGAACAACATCTTGATTAATGCCCTGTCTACACTGTGTGTTAGGGGATGTAAGCATCTTCTGCTTACAAATGTAAAAATTGCAATTGTTCCTCACTGCCTCTTGCATGCATGCTAAACATGTAAACGGTCTCTTCAGGTGTACTTCATTGGGCTAGTCACAGACCAAGATTTACAGACTTTGGAATGCAGCGGGTACATAAGGAGCGCCCTGTCTATTTAGGCTAGTATTTAAGACTTCCAAGTGCACAATTTAGGGTTGTGAAGTACGGTAAATTATGAAAGAAAAAAAACAGCAAAATCTGAGAATATGTTGGGCCGCGAATGGTAAACTGCGAATGGGCAAGGGCACACTGTAATGACCGATTAAATTAGATGATTAAATAGTGGTTTATGATTTACTTCAATTAAAATTACACTTTAGATCACATCAAATCTCTTAATATAAGCAAACTAAAAAGCAGAAAGTCAATGAAGTACATTATATCTAAAAGTAGCAATAGCTAGTTCATAAAACATTTAGGTAAAAGGTTATCTTACCTGATGAAGGGCCACATCAGTTACCCAGTAGTTATTGTCTTTGCCCATTGTTATACCATGGGGTAGGTAAAACCTGCAAGATTGGAAAAATCATCTGACCTTTAGAAAGTGATGAAACAATTCAAATAAGGAACAGGTATACATTAAGTTTTTTTCCCAGGAGCCAAAGCAGCCAAGATGCAATACAGTGTGTACTAAATACTATGGGTTTCTGTTTACTGTCTTCCATGATCTAACTTATTCATTCTATAGCAGTGGTTCCCAAACTTTTTTTGCAGCGCCAGATGAACTTTTCAGATTTTCAGCCCACCGTAAAATATTACTCACAAAAACATGAACAACAGCTGGATGTAACTTAATAATGAAAAGTGTTTATGGTAGTTCATGGTAGGCCACCTTTCATAACACCCCACCCCCCAGTTTGAAAACTGGTCAATAGTGACAATACCATTCCTAACAGTGGCAGTGTATGACAGATGCAATAGTCAATTCATAACTATAGTAAATATTTGGATGAGAAACACTTCCAGGCCAATCAAATGAAAAAGAGTAAGTACCGTGGTAATGGAGAATCACGTCTCATGGAGTGTGAAAATGTTGCACTCTTATGCCGCGATACAAACTATTTTTTTCAGAGCGAGTAGTTACATCAAAAAGACATGCATAAACTGAGGACGCCCTGTATATTGAGGACAATGTGATGCTGTAGAACACTTTTTCTACTTTTCATAATTACGTGGTGGCACAGTGCATAGATGGTTAGCGCCTCTTGTTTCATAGTTCTGGCCACCTTCCCACAAGTTGGGGCTTCTGAACTGTGCAAAGCAAAACTAGCAGTCATTCATAAAGTTTCTTCCTGCTAGCAATTAAATTCTTGAACAGCTAATGTACAATTCAGTGGCAACATGGTTCCAATTTTCTCCCTTGAGTTTGTGGTCACATTCTGCTGGGACAATTACCATTAAATATATATTATTCGTACAGTCACTGTGGTAGTCTGACCACTGCACCAACTGCAGATCTGTTGTCGACCAATACTAGCCTCTCATACAGTATATGAATAGCGTCTGCACCACTTGCACAATTGACTGAGGAATATCTGCAAGATTTGCAAAATCGACATGGTCCCAGACTATCGCATGACTAGTCACTTTAAACGGCAATACACTCCTTGAAGTCTTAGCACTCTGTTCACAATTGGTCATTGCACTGGACTATCCCTCCAATGGGCATTATAACTGTTCTAAATGCGAGGAGACTCTCCATCCTTTGCACAACTATAAGTTTAAAAAAAAAAGAAAGTTCTCTCTCGATTAACTGCTGTTGTTTTCAACACTTATGTTGTAATAGTGGAGTTCCAACTACTGGAGACAAATTGCTTTTGTTGTTTACATGCTGATTCTGATTTCTTCACACCATCATCTTACCTATTGCAAATTCAGTCTTCCAAGCCCGGTGCAGGTCTACAATTTTGTTTCTGCATTCTTTTGACAGCTCTTGTTCTTGGCCATAGATAAGTTTGGAGAATGACTGCTTGAGGTTGTGGACAGGTTTATTTTATACTGAGTTCAAACAGGTTCCTCTCATACAGAAATCGAGAGGAGGACAGCGGAGTCTCTTAATGAACTCATAGGTCTATGAAAGCCAGAACTCTTGCTTGTTTGCAGGTGGCCATGTCCAAGCCGCTTATCCTCACAAGGGTCGTGGGAGTTCCAGAGCCTAACACATTTTCACCATAATTTCCAAATAGATTCTTAAAGAAAATCTGACATTGTGACTTTCTAGATTCCCCCCCCCCCTCTTATTTTGTCTTTTAGGTGAGGTATACTCATGATGAAAATTCCAGAACTCTCATCTTTTTAAGTGGGAAAACTTAAACAATTGGTGGCTAAATAAATACTTTTTTGCCCCACTGTATGCACCCTGTGATTGGCTGGGGACCAGTTCAGGGTGTACCCCACCAGTCGCCCGAAGATAGCTGCTCAAGACTCCAGCCCAACCGTGACCTGAGGGAGGAAGAGTGGTTTGGAAAATGGATGCATATTGACGACATGAGATTTGGTTGTAGGTATGGCTTTCAGTATCAAACTTCGAAGTCTCTTAATTTAGAGATGAAAGTGGACTTTCGTGAAAATTCCTGAAAATACAAATGCGAGCACTAGGGCACACCCCCCCCTTCAGGAAATCTTTGGAAAAATGGATAGCTGTGGTGCAATCTGGCGATATCTGTGAACAAAATTCAGACAAAAATTGAAAGTAAAATTTCTAAGTCCTGACACAAAAAAAAATTGGGCAGAAGTTCCCCAAGGGTCAAGCCCAGATTTTTTTGCCCCCCATACCCTATCACTGGATAATACAAAATCACGTCTTTAAAATATGCCAGTTTATCTCAAAACAAATGAATTAAGTGAACTATTCATTAAAAACACATCTAAAATTGTCCTTTTCCCCACATTATACATATAATAGATATAGAATATACACGAAAATATATCCTAGAATTTCTACACCGTACAGCAAAACATGTTAAAGAAGTTGATCTGTAGTAATTATTATTAACATTTAAGTCTCAAAGTTGTTACATTGCGTTGTACTGATACACTCGACCACATTGCTCACTTTCTTATAGATCTAGTCATACTAATAGTATAATCAGTACCCTTTAATATTTTAATACACACAGTCATTTACATTTGAAACATGTACAGGTGTGGTCAGTCATGCTCGCAGATAAAGTTGCGGGTGTGATTAGGGATAGCCTTAAAATAACTTACTGGATTAATATCACATAACTGTAAATTAGAAAAAAATCTAAAATAGAAAACTAAAATTTCAAACTCAGAAATGATAATTTCCAATTTCAACTGATATTAGAACATGATATACAACAGTATTTAAACCTTTTCAATAATAATCAATAAATTGATCTGCCAAACTTGATTTGAAGACAAGTTAAGTGCACTGGCCTGTCAAGGAATAAACACGAACGGTCTATACTCGCAATGTTTTGAAAATGCTGAAAGTTTAGTTCAACATAATCGACGTTTGTGGCAACAAGCTAGCGATAGATTGTAACAAACATTTCTGTCGGCAATCCTGACGTATTGTTGTGGGGGGGCACACACCACGGGACTGCCGTAAATAGGAGGCAGGCTTGCTAGAAGGCGCCTTTTTGTCATGCACTCGACGTATTGGCCACACCTAAATCAAGAGACGAGGATGATAGTCTGTTTTTTTTTTTTTTACGCTGTCACACTGCCTCGCGATCGCCGCAAAGAGCACCCCTGCCTGGTGTAACTGAATTTCCTTTAACATGGCTCATGATGTTGATGACTTTCGACGTAATGCGCTCGCATTACGTAAAGCAGTTCGGAACATGCGCTTTTACACATGCTCCGTACATACTCAGTACATTTAAGTTGCATTTCCTGTTTCGGGGTAAATACCGGTTGTTTGGAGCAGGCTTGTTTAGTTAACAACGTTTATGAAATAAACACGTAAATTAATGTCATGACCACACAAAATAAGCGATGTCTTGAGAGAATGGGAGGGGCGTTACTGTTGCTAGTGTTAGTGCCTCAACATGGCTACGCTCGTGAAAGCAAAACAACGAACTCCAACGCATGTTCGTCCAATGTTGTCAACTAATATCCGGATCATTTTTAGGCAATTTTTCGGAGCAATTTTCATGAAAATCTAAAAATCCAGAATTCCGGGAAAATCCGGAAGACTTTCATCACTGGACTTAATTGAGTGAACTGTAACTAAGTGATCATTTTACGCTTGAGAGTATGTTAGTCCCTGGATGCACAAGTCATGGAAACAATGAGTCCCAGCCCTGGAAGAATAAGTCCCTGCAACTTATTACAAAATTCAAATACAATAATCCTACAATAATACTCCAACAATATTGTAGAGTTTTATTATTGTTTTTTTTAAATACTTTTTAAACAATATTTATTATTATTATTATTATTAATATACTTTGGACTGTATTATCTGTTGCTCTTACTAACACAGCCCTATGCGGGAACAAGCCAGTGCAATTTGTGGGCTGGTCCCAAGCCCGGATAAATGCAGAGAGTTGCATCAGAAAGGGCATCCGGCTTAAAACTTTGCCAAACAAATATGAGCGTTTATCTAAGGAATCGCATACTTGATCGGTCATGGCCTGGGTTAACAACATCCACCACTAGCACCGTTAACCTGCAGGACGTTGGTGGAAATTCAGCCACTGTGGGTCGAAGACAAGGAAGAGGAAGAAAGCGGATTCATCAGCAGAAGAAGAAGAGGAATGTACAGAGCCAACAACTGAGTGTAGGACTTTGAATGTTGGGACTTTGACAGGAAAATCTCAGGAGTTGGTTGATAAGATGATGAGGAGAAAGGCTGATATATTGTGCATCCAAGAAGTAGGTGGAAAGGCATTAAGGCTATAGGTTTAGGGGCAGGGATTGAATGATTTCACCTTGGATGAGATTGGAAGAGAAATGGAGTAGGGGTTATTTTAAAGAAAGAGCTGACTAACACTGTCATGGAGGTGAAAAGAGTATCAAATCGAGTGATAAGGCTGAAAGATGAAATTGAGGAGGTTATGTATAATGTGATTAAAGGCCAACTAGGCCTTGAACATAATAACTTCGGCTATCACAGCAGAGTCACTAATATTCTTACTGTTTTACTTCTATATACATATAGGCTTTTCCCCCAGAGCCATCAACTCCTTGAACTCAAAGCACTGAAATAACAGTACTGTAATGGACTATTATGCAACGGCACTTTTGTGCATTTATTTATTAAATTATTTTACCAGTAACTGATGAGTACCTTGATGTTTTATCTATTGTTTTTTTTACCCAAGATGTTTTTCAACTTTTATTCTATTTTATTGCACCTTGTGGAGAAGCACTCATCATTTTGTTGTATGAACACCATATAATGACATTAAAGGCTTTTGATTTTGATTAAATGCCAGCTATGCCCCACAGGTAAGATGTGACCTAGAAGTGAACGTGAAAGTGAACGTCTGGAAAGAACTAGCATCCCAGACAAAGAGAGAGTTGTGATTGGTGCAGATTGTAATGGACACGTTAGTGAAGGAAACAGCAGCAATGAAGAAGTGTAGGGTAAGTATGGCATCCAGGAAAGGAACTTTGAAGGAGAGACCGCAGTGGACTTTGCAGAAAGGATGCAAATGGCAGTAGTGAACACTTTTTTTCCCCCCCAGAAGAGGCAGGAACATGGGCTGATGTAAAAGAGTGGAGGTAGAAGCACACAGGTAGATTACATTTTGTGCAGACAATGTAATCTGAAGGAGGTTACTGAGTGTAAGGTAGTGTAAGGGGTGAGTGTAGGTCAACAGCAAAGGATGGTGGTGTGTTAGGATTACTCTGGTGGTGGGGAGGAAGACTGAGAAGACAAAGGTAGAGCAGAGAACCATATGGTGGAAACTGAGAAATGAAGAATGTTGCGTGGCCTTCTGGAAAGAGATGAGACAGGCTCTTGATGGACAGGAGGAGCTCCCAGAAGACTGGACTACTACAGCCAAGGTGATCAAAGAGGCAGGCAGGAGAGTACTTGGTGTGTCTTCTAGTAGGAAAGGGGAGAAGGAGACTTGGTGGTGGAACCCCATAATACAAGAAGTAATACAAGGAAAGAGGTTAGCGAAGAAGTGGGATACAGAGGACTGAGAAGAGGCAAAAGGAATACGTTGCGATGCGACGTAGGGCAAAGGTAGCGGTTGTGAAGGCTAAACAAAAGGCATATGATGACATGTACTCTAGGTTGGACACAAAAGGAGAAATGGATCTCTACAGGTTGACCAGACAGAGGGATAGAGATGGGAAGGATGTGCAGCAGGTAAGGGTAATTAACGATACAGTTGGAAATGTGTTGACTGGTGCCAGTAGTGTGATAAATAGATGGAACAAATACTTTGAGAAGTTGATGAATGAAAAAAATGAGTGAGAAGGAAAAGTAGAAGAGGCAAGTGTGGTGGACCAGGAATTGGCATTGATTAGTAAAAGGAAAGTTAGAAAGGCACTAAAGAGGATGAAAAATGGAAAGGCAGTTGGTCCTGATGACATACATACCAGTGAAGGTATGGAAGCAATTTGGAGAGGGGGCAGTGGAGTTTTTGACCAACTTATTCAACAGAATAATAGTGGGCGAAAAGATGCCTGAAGAATTAAGGAAAGACAATTTGCAGAGCTGTGGGAACTACAGAGGAATAAAGTTGATGAGCCACACAATGAAGTTATGAGAAAGAGTAAATGAGGCTAGACTTACGACAGAAGTACGTACAGTATCTGCGAGCAATAGTATGGTTTCAAGCCGAGAAAGAGTACCACAGATGCATTATTTTCCTTGAGAATACTAGTGGAAAAGTACAGAGGAGGTCAGTGGGAGCTACAGTGTGTCTGTGGATCTGGAGAAAGCCCATGACAGAGTACCAAGAGAGAAACTGTGGTACTGCATGCGCAAGTCTGATGTGGCAGAGAAATATGTCAGAATAGTACAAGACATGTATGGGGGCAGCAGAACAGGGGTGAGGTCTGCCGTGGGTGTGACAGAAGAATTTAAGATGGAAGTGGGACTGCATCAGGGATCATCTCATAGCCCCTTCCTGTTTGCTGTGGTAATGGATAGACTGACCGATGAGGCGAGCCTGGAATCCCCTTGGACCAGGATGTTTGCAGATTATATCTTGATACGCAGTGAAATTAGGGAGCAGGTAAGGAACAATTATAAAAATTGAGGCACGCATTGGAAAAGAGAGGACTGAAGATTATCTGAAGTAAAACAGAATTTGTATGCAAGAATGAGAGAGCTGGACGGGGGAGAGTGAGGCTCCAGGGAGAAGAGATAGCGAGGGTGGACGACTTGAAATACTTAGGGTCAACAATCCAGAGCAATGCTGAGTGTTGTAAGGAAGTGAAGAAATGGGTCCAAGCAGGTTGGAACAGCTGGCGGAAGGTGTCTGATGTGTTATGTGACAGAAGAGTCTGCTTGGATGAAGGGCAAAGTTTATAAAACAGTGGTGAAGCCGGCCGTGACGTACGGATTAGAGACTGTGGCTCTGAAGAGACTGTGGCTCTGAAGAGACAACGGGAACCAGAGCTGGAGGTGGCATAAATTAAGATGTTGAGGTTCTCGCTCGGACTGAGCAGGTTGGATAGGATTAGAAATAAGCTAATTAGAGGCACGGCCAAAGTTGGATGTTTTGGAGACAAGGTTCAAGAGAGCAGACTTCGATGGTTTGGACATGTCCAGAGGCGAGAGAATGGCTATATTGGTTGAATGGTGCTGAAGATGGGAGCTGCCATGCAAAAGAGCGAGAGGAAGTCCAAAGAGAAGGTTGATGGATGTTGTGAGGGAAGACATGAGGGCAATTGGTGTTTGAGAGGAAGATGCAGGATATAGGCTTAGATGGAAAAAGATGACACACTGTGGTGATCTTTAACGGGACAAGCCAAAAGGAAAAGAAGAAGAAAGCAATATATTATTAAGACATGCTAACTTTTAGCTTTTTTTTTTTAAGAACAATATGTTTTCCAAAAAACGTTCATGATAGGTGGGCTGCATTTCACAATATGTAAATAAAAAAAAGTTACAAATAAAATCCTTAACTTCAGAAAAATAAGTTTTAATTTCCCCTTTTTGTTTCCATCATGATGCAACAGTCATGTCTCAAAACAATTTTACAAATATTAATTGTAATAAATGTTAACAACTACTTGAGACATTAAGGTTGTTCAAAACCTTTGTTTTGTTTCTCGGCAAATCACTTAGACCCACTTTGAATAAGTGCTCCCAGTGGGAACTTCCTCCTGAAAAGTACAAAATAAAAAAATCGACTCTGGGTGTTCCATTTTAAGCACCTTTTTGTTCCAAATGTTCTCTTCCATTACTTCCTGATGTCCCTCTGTCTTTAATGGAATTTCCACACTAACTCTCTTGCATCACACTGCTACGTTTCTCCTAATCTCTGTGCTGTCAGCCTGACACGCAGATTTGATTTGTTGAAGGGTATGGCTACACACGCATCTGATTGGTTGGTATAGTTCATCACTACCCTTGTACCCTGTTATCCTGCACTGCTTAAAATGGAAGCACCCAGTATTTCTTAAATCATAACTGCTTTTTTTTTTTTTTTAGCTATGGTGTAGGTCTGTATGGGATTGTTTTCTAGTCTGGATACAGACTGTAGTGAACCAGTTAGTTACCTCTTTAAAAAAAAAAGAAGAAAAAAAAAAGCGTGGCAAAATGAGCAATTTAGCTCCTGAGGTAGTTAGCGTCCCCGTTAGTATACGTCATAAAATGTTGACTTTTCCTAAAGTGCCCCAGTTCTGCCCTTCCACCAGTGACTTACTGTTTTGAGCAGCGACTGTTACCACAACAATGAAAATTTGTCAAGTCCAGAAAAAAGTTTTGTGTCCATTGTATTTATCAACCAATAACCTGCCCTACTGTGCCTGGCAAGTACCAAGACAAGACTCGTACTTTTAATCAATAATGATACATTTGTGGTGGTCTACATAATTCACCCACAGGACCACGAGTTAAGTTACGAGGTTCCGCACAGACGGTCTCGTTTGTTACACTTCCGGTGTTAGGGTGTTAAAGAGTTCCCGCCGTAATGGTTTCACTCTGTCGATGTCTGAAATAAAACGAGGTTTTCTCCCGTGTTCCGACTCCTTTTCTTCGGCGCTACACATTTAAGAATTTTAGCAACAAACAGACATATTCAGGAATGCAAAGCTTTGACCATACTTTATGTGTCCCTGATCATTTTTGCACCTCTGATGTGGGACACGGATCAAAGGAGATCCCTGTCAGTGTGAATGCTTGTCAGACTACGTGTAGTCTTGTGATTGATGGGGATCACTCCCAAGTGTACTTGTCAGCCTTAGAAGTAGCTTCAATGGGACAGACTCCAGGTCCGACTTGAGCCTAAACATGATAAGCAGAATCCCACTAAAAATTGCTTTTAAGTCACAATATGACTTACATATTTCTTCCAGAGGCCTTGAGGACTTTGCCGTTATCCGCATTAACAACCAAAATAGTGGACTGTTGAATTGGGCCAAGGAACCTCTCCTGATATATCCTTTGGCTGTCAAAAGAACTAAAAAATACAGGAAAGAAGTATCAGTTTCGTATATTCCTTCACAAAGACTATTTGCATACAATGTACAAAAACACGCAATAAAATATCAAGAGAACTGTGGATCACAAAAACTTTTGAGTAGCAAAGCAGAATCGTATTTTGAATTTCGTCTCTGTAGTTTCTGCAGTGTGGATTGATGATGAGAAGCACAGTGGCTTTAAAATACAGTGCTGTATTTGCTCCTTTCCTGATTTTTTTTTTTTGTTGCATATCCATCACACACAAAGGTTTCAAATCATAATACCAATTTTAATATCACTTAGAGACAACTCAAGGAAAATGCAGTTTTCAAATACTGGTAATTCAATTTATTCAGACACACAAAAAAAAATCCAAACCTTTCTTATCCTCTCTAAAAAAGTAATTATGACAATGGGTCGTGTCACCCCTGGCAGCAATAACTGCAATCAAGCGTTTGCGATAATTGATGAAGATTTCACATCACTCTAGAGAAATTTTGTCCCACTCTTCTTTGCAGAATTTCTTCAACTCCACCATATTGGAGGGTTTTCAAACATGAACTGCCCGTTTAAGGTCACACCACAATATCTCAATTGGATTTAAATGCGCATTTTTGACATGGCCACTCCAATACCTTCATTTTTTTTTTTTTTTTTTTTAATTCAGCCATTCAGAGGTGGACTTCCTTGTGTGTTTCGTATTGTACTCCTGCTGCGTAATCCAAGAGCACTTGAATTTGAAAGGACGCACTGATGACTAGACGTTCTTCAGGATTTTCTGGTACACAGCAGAATTATTTGTTCTATCAATCACACCAACTTGTCTTGGTCCTGATATTGCAAAGCAGCCCTAGAGCATCACAATGCCACCACCATGCTTCAATGTTGCCATAATGTTCTTTTTATGAAATGCGGTGCCATTTTTACACCAGATGTAACAGGCCCCACACCTTCCAAAAAGTTCGATTTTTGACTGGTCAGTCGACTGTTTCTCCAAAAGTCTTGAGGAAAATCAAGATGTGTTTTGGCAAATGTGAGACGAGCCTTTGTATTCTTTGCTGACAGCATGGGTTTTCGCCTGAGAACTCTCCCATGGATGCCATTTTTGGCCAGTGTCTTTCTTATGGTAGAGTTAGGATCACTGTCCTTAACTGAGGCCAGCGAGGAGTGCAGGTCTTTAGATGTTGTTCAAGGTTTTTTGTAACCTCCTGAATGAATTGCTGTCACACTCTTGGAGTGATTTTAGTTGGTTATCCACTCCAAGGAAGGTTTCGCACTGTTCCCAGTTTTCTCCACATGTGGATCATGTCTCTGGTTTGCTGAAGCCCCGAAGCCTTGTAACCTTTTTCAGATTAATGGATTTCAGTCACTTATTTTCCTCATTGGATTTTCTTTAGATCGTGGCATGACGCATTGGTTCTTGAGATCTTGTACCCTACCCTGTTTTCTCTGACAGTTTATATTTAAGTGATTTCTTGATTCAATAAGTATGGTGATAATCAAGTTTGGGTGTGGCTTGTGAAATTGAAGTCACCTTTCCCAAATTTGTGGTTATTCCCAGTGACTTTTGGGGGGGACAATTACCATTTCACAGAGGGTCAAAAAGGTTTGGATTTTCTTCCCCATTTCATTTCATTTGAAAACCACATTTTGTATTTCATTAGCTTTTTCTGAGTGGTATTAAAATGATTTTGATCATTTGAAAACTTTTTGTGTGATACAGTGAAGAGAATGAGTGTTTGAACACCCTGCTATATTGCAAGTTCTCCCACTTAGAAATCATGGAGGGGTCTGAAATTTTCATCCTAGGTGCATGTCCACTGTGAGAGAGATAACCTAAAAAGAAAAATCCAGAAATCACAATGTATGATTTTTTTTTAACAATTTATTTGTGTGATACAGCTGTAAATAAGTATTTGAACACCTGAGAAAACCAATGTTACTGTTTGGTACAGTAGCCTTTGTTTCCAATTACAGAGGTCAAACATTTCCTGTAGTTATTCACCAGGTTTGCACACACTGCAGGAGGGATTTTGGCCCACTCCTCCACACAGGTCTTCTCGATCAGACAGGTTTGTGGGCTGTTGCTGAGAAACACGGTGTTTCAGGTCCCTCCAAAGATTTTATTGTGGGCTTATGTCTGGATTCTGGCTAAGCCACGCCAGAACCTTGATATGCTTCTTACAGAGCCACTCCTTGGTTTTTCGATCATTGTCATGTTGAACGACCCAGCCATGACCCATCTTGAATGCTCTGAATGAGGGAAAGAGGTTGTCCCCCAAAATCTCCCAATACATGGCCACGGTCATACTCTCCTTAATTCAGCGCAGTCGTCCTGTCCCATGTGCAGAACCCCCCAAAGCATGATGCTACCACCCCCATGCTTCACAGTAGGGATGGTGTTCTTGGGATGGAACTCATCATTCGTCTTCCTCCAAACATGGTTAGTGGAATTACGACCAAAAAGTTCCATTTTGGTCTCATCTGATCACAAAACTTTCTCCCATGACTCCTCTGTATCATCCAAATGGTCATTGGCAAACTTAAGACGGGCCTTGATGTGCTGGTTTAAGCAGGGGAACCTTCCGTGCCATGCATGATTTCAAACCATGACATCTGACATGACAACATGTATGACCAACAGTCACCTTGGAAATAGTGGTCCCAGCTCTTTCCAGGTCATTAACCAAGTCCTGCCGTGTAGTCCTGGGTTGATTCTTCACCTCTCTAAGGATCGTTGAGACCCCACGAGGTGATATCTTGCATGGGGCTCCACTTCGATTGAGACTCACTGTCATGTTTAGCTTCTTCAATTTTCTAATGATTGCTCCAACAATGGACCTTTTTTCACTAAACTGCTTGGCAATTTCTCCGTAGCCCTTTCCAGCCATGTGGAGTTGTAAAATTCTGTCTCTGGTGTCTTTGGACAGCTCTTTGCTCTTGGCCATGTTACAGGTTTGAGTCTTACTGATTGTATGGGGTGGACAGGTGTCTTTATGCAGCTAAAGACCTCACACAGCTGCATCTGATTCAGGGTAATACATGGAGTGGAGGTGGCCTTTTAAAGGCGGACTAACAGGTCGATGAGGGTCAGAATTGTAGTTTATAGACAGGTGTTGAAATGCATATTTGCAGCTGTATACAAAAATAAATCATTAAAAAAACCATGCCTTGTGATTTTTGGATTTTTCTTTTTAGATTATCCCTCTGACAGTGACATGCACCTAACAATGAAAATTTCAGACCCTTCCATGATTTCCAAGTGGGAGAACTTGCAATATAGCAGGGTGTTCAAATACTTTTCTTCACTCTATGTAAAACACAGAAATCAGGATTAGGACAAAAACTCTTTCATGGCACTGTAAATGGAATGTCAACTGAATGCACCGACAAGGACCAAATAATTATCTCAACCTTCCTCAACATGAAATTGCATTGATTATCGGGACTAAAATGAGCAATTGGATCAAAGAATAATTAACTTGATAGTTTTGTTTTAAAAAAATGCATGCAGCATTTTTATTTATTTGTAAAAACTTACTCCGATCCCCAGTTGTGGTCACCTCGGTGGAAAATGACCAGATTGGATTCTGAGTCAATGGCAAGACCTGACACCTGACCTAGCTGGAGGGAATTCTGTGGCCATTTTGAGTCTTGCTCCAGATGGATATCTAAATTAAATAATATTCACTGACACAATAATATTACAAACATTGGTTGCATAGCATAAATGTAAAAGAAAAAAAAGTAATATTGTTAAAAGTGTGGAGGAATTCACTTAGTACACGTACCATAAGCCTCTCCAAATACGAAACCCATAATAATAATGCTAATAATAATTGTTGTCCCATGATGGATTTTCTCCAGGTATCCGCAACACATTACCAAAACGTTACCAATGCCCCTCATAAGGATGTGGTTAAAAGTATATTTTTCAAAAATAACAACAAAATAATAGATGAATAAATAATAAATACAAATAATACAAAAGCATGTTTAAAATCCAACCATATGAGCATAAAATAATAAAGTATGGCATATTAACAATATCATACCATTTTATTATATTAGAAGGAAGAAGCAGTAGAAATGAGAGGAAAATGAAGTGCAGTGAGGAACATGACCATTTGAAGAATTTTAATATACAGTTCAATATCAAAGTTAGGCGGGATTGAGTTTTGGTCATGGTCAGCTCAAAATGCAGAACCCATTTCACTAAAACGGCAAGCGGTTTGTTTGAAATCCCACAGAACCCATGACTGTTAATAGAGCTTCTTTCACCTACACACCCACCTTGTCTTTCAGACAGCAGCTTACTTTTAGACTTGGGCACAACCTCAAGTTGATGGAATTTGTGGACCCTGTCCCTCATCAAAACAGGGTGCCTGCTGGGTTGGAAGGGTCGTGAAGCACCAGCTGAGCCCATGTTTTTCTTTTGTATTAAGCTATGAATCTGAGCCACCAGCTCAGGCTGGACCCTCTGTGTCTTACTGGGGTTGTACTTATGAATGTGCACTACATCCTTGTTTTGGTCTAGCATCTCGGACATTAGAGAATAGAGGTCACCTGCACAAACAGAGAGGAAAGTAAAAGAAGGAAATAAAAGGATAAGAAAAGTGGAAGCTTTTACAAAGAGGCTCGTTTGACAGGGCATAGAGGTAGTGATGCTACCCAGTTGCTTAAAAAAAATCAAAACCCTGAAATTAAATTAAAATGGGACAATTCTGAATTATTGCAATAATGAGACCATTATTGCAGGAATTAAGTCATCCATCAGAGACAATTACAACCTGCCATGTAGAGATTGTATAGCGTTTGCTATTTACTTTGGTGAGAGACCAGTATAGATTAAGGGGCCATTTACACAAAACAGTTTTTGAAAAAAATTATATAAAAACTGAGCATAAAGAACAAACTCCACAAAACTTCAGGTTTATTGTTCCTGTGTTAACAGTGAAGTCAATACGTTTTCTAAAATGAAGACCAGATGCATGTGCAACACTATGTACATGCATGTGCCACTCAAGGTAAGCGCAACAAATCTCCACCAAAGTGGACATTATTGTATCTAGTGTGGACAGGTTACTTGATTAACAAACTATTAACCCAAATACAGAGAGTATGAAGAATAAGGTTTCAGATAATACCACAGTATTACTTATTTGGTAAAGTCTTAGAGATTTAATTGTATTTTGATGTGTGCAATATATCCATCCATTTTCTGTACTGCTTATCCTGACTGATGAGAGGAACTCAAATTGACACCTAAAGGAAATTTTGCTTCTTCATCTACCGCACGTTTTTGGGGGAATGCGGGACACTGCAGAACTCTAAGAAAACCCAAGCAGGTACGGGGAGGACATGCATACACCCCACACGTGAGGCTGGGATTTGAAACTCAGTCCTCAGAACAGTGAGGCAGAGGTGAGAACCAGTCGGTCCCCGTGAAACCTTATCATGAGATGAATTCAACTAAATTGTATTAAGTTAGAACTTGTTTTTAAGTTATGAATCTCCAAAAAATGTTTAACAAATTGGAAGAAGCCAATCTGATTTTCATTGTGACAATAAAGCAATATTCTATCAGTGGAGTGGAGTTCTGTGCGGCACTAGACCATCCCAAGTCTTCAATAAAACAGGTTTTACCCAAATCTGATGTGGCATTTCAAAATATAAGTCGTCTGAAATTGGTCAAATTCACTGTCACTAACCCTGATTTAAAAAAAAAGGAAAAAAAAGAGGTAACACAAAACCAGTCCGGTTCTGGTGGGTTAGTTTAACAATAAATAAGGAAATGATACATCTAATGTGCGCTTTAAAATGCGGTAGTAGATAAATGACGGATGATTAAAGTAATTCACACGATCATTTCATACACAAGGCAACTCAATGTGCTTTCCATGACTAAAAGGATTTGAATGCGAAAAGATAAAACATTTAAAACAGAAAAAAAAAATTGAAATGACAATATATATGTTAAAAACAGAAAAATAAAAGTACAATGAAAAACAGCGTACAGTGGAAGAAATATAATTAAAATTGGAAATATTCTAAAAAGCATGAGAACAAAAAGTTTTCAACCTGGATTTAAAACAGAAACTTGTTCTTAAAATATTTTCCATGAAATCACTCAAACAATTTAACACACAAATGAGACCACAAAGGAAAATATGTACTCTGTTCAGACCAATCTATTTTTGTTGCAGAAATATAATGTTATTTTTGTGTTTTTGTGAAATATTTTATTATACATTAATAAAAACAGTGGAGTGAGTGTGAGTGGTCAAAGTGTTAAATTTGAAAGCAAAAAAATAATTTGATAACAAAATCTGATAAAAAAATTGGGTTTTTTAAAACGACTTCAGATATACTACACCAATTTGCGACCGCAGTAATGTAGTAGAATGCTAAGATTCTCTCCTACATGGATGAAGAGGATAGGTTTTGAGATATGGATGGGATTACAGTGGTTACTCTACTTACAAACCTCACTAGTTATGAAAAATTGAGGTTACGAAACCCTTCCTCGGAAAATGTTTTATATCCCACATCAGATTTGGGTGGGACCACGATTGTTTGAGACCTGGGGTTGTGTAGTGTCCACCAGAAGTAGAGAGATGTTGGTAATACCTCAGAGTTTTTTTAATTAATCTATTAAATCAGTGGTAATAACAATGAAATTTCAGGGGATTTTTATTTTGAAATGCCATGTCAGATTTTGGTGGGACTTCCATTGTTGGAGAGCTGGGATGGTCAACTGTCCCCCAGAACTGGAGTAGTGTTGTGATACATTATAGGTTTTTTTAATGAATATTTTAAATCCGTGGTAGAAATGCAGGCCTATGGGGAGCACAAGCCAGTGCAAATTGTAGTTCGGTGCCAAAGCCAGATAAATTCAGAGTGTTGCTTTAGGAAAGGCATCCGGCTTAAAACTTGGCCAAACAAATATGAGCATTCATCAAAAGAATTCCATATCGGCTCCGTAATGGTGCTGGTTTACAATCTCTGCTCCTGCTACAGTTAAGTTGCAGGGCACCGGTGGAAATTCAGCAACTCTGGGTCAAAGACAAAGGGCCGGTGGAAAGTGGGTTTTTTTTGGGGCATAAAGAGAAGACGAAACCACAGACCCTCGAATCGAATGTAGGGACTTTGAATGTTGTGAGTAAGACAGGAAAATCTCAAAAGTTGGATGACATGACGATAATGAGGAGAAAGGTTCACATATTATTATTACATATGTCCAGGACAGCAGGAGGAAAAGCAGTAAAGCAAGATGTTTTGGAGCAGGGTTTAAATTATTTGAACATGAATATAAATGGCATTATTGTGGCGGTGTGGAAGCATCTAGGAGAGGTGACTGTGGCGTTTTTGACCAGGTTGTTCAACAGAATTCACGCAGGTGAGAAGATGCCTGAGGAATGGAGGAAAAGGGTGCTGGTGCCCATTTTTAAGAATAAGAGCTGTGGGAACTATAGATTAATAAAGATGATGAGCCACATAATAAAGACAGAACAGTGGAGCCTAGACTCAGAACTCAGAAGTGAGTATTTGTGAGCAACAGTAGATGTATTATTGGCCTTGAGGATGCTGACAGAAAAGAATAGAATAGAGAAAGTCAGAATGAGCTACATTGTGTCTTTGTGGATCGAGAGAAAGCTTATGACAGAGTACCCAGAGAGGAAACTTAGTATTGCATGCAGAAGTCTTGAGAGGCAGAGAAGTATGTCAGAATTATACAGGTGTGTTGTATGACAGAAGAGTCTTTGCTTGGATGAAGGGCAAACCTGATTAGCCAATGGTGAGGCCATCCATGAATGAAAGACAGTCACACTGAAGAAACAACAGGAAGCAGAGCTGGAGGTGGTGGAAATGAAGCTGTTGAGGTTCACTCGAGGAGTGACCAGGTTGGATAACACTACAAATGAGTTCATCACAGCCAAGGTTAGATGTTTTGGAGATACATTTAAGAGAGAGCAGACTTCGATGGTTGAGACATGTCCAGACGAGAGAGAGTGAGTATATTGGTCGAAGGGTGATGAGGATGGAGCGTCAGGCAAGAGAATGAGATGAAACCAAAGAGAAGACTGACGCATGTCATGACAGAAGACATGAGGGCAGTTGGCCCTGAAGAGGAGGATGGAAGAGATAGGTGCACATGGAAAAGGAGGACACGCTGTGGCGACCCCTAAAGGGACAAAAGGAAAAGGAGTTTAAAATTAATGGTAGTGATAGTGAAATATGCACATTTCAGATTACTTTTATTTTGAAATAAAACATCAGATTGGAATGGGACCACTTATGTTGGAGACTTCAAGTAGTCTAATGTCACCAGAACTGGACTGTTGTCATGTTCTTTTTAATTATTTTTCCATTCAGGGGTTGTGACAGTAAAATATCCAGAGTAAAGGGAATTTTATTTTCATATTTGCATGAGACTTCTTTTGTTGGAGATCTGAGGTGGTGTCATATCCCCAGAACTGTGCTGATGTTGTGATATGCCATATATGTTTTTGCAATTATTTTTTAAAATCTGTACTAATGACCGTGTACTATGCAAATTTCAGGCGATTTTATTTTTAAATGGCACACCATACTTGTATGGGACTGCTTTCGTTGGTGGCCTGGTGTGGTGCAGTGTCCCCCAGAACTGGACTAGTGTTGCGATACCTCATGCCTTTTTTAATGAATGTTTTAAATCAGTTTTAGTGACAGTGATATATGCATATTTTAGGTGACTTTTATTTTGAAACCCCACATCAAATTTGGGTGGGACCTCTTTTGTTGGCGATCTGGGGTGATCTTGTGTCTTCCAGAACTGGACTAGTGTTACAATAACTTATATATTGATTGTTACATATTTTTCTAATCAGGTCTAATGACAGCAAAATGTGCAGTTTTCAGAGATTTTAATTTTGAAATACAATATAACCCTTTATCAAACCTCCTTTCGTGGAAGTTCTTGGTTGTCTATCACACAGATCTGGACTGGTCTTCTGATACCAAAGGGATTACTTTGCATAGGTTGTGCCTGAGTAGACAGAGCAGGTTCAAATCCCTCCTACAGCTGTCTGCATATCAAACTGTCCTTGGGTAAAACACTGAACCCTAATGTGCTCCCAGTGGCCCTGGCAGCATCTTGCATGGTGCAGTCGCTTATTGGTTTATGACTATATGTGTGAATGTCAGGATATGTAAAGAGTTTTGCGGAATGTGATAGTGCAGATAAATTACTATACCTTTGTACTCCATTTCCTTTTTTTTTTTTTTTACATTGATTTTTGATAATAGATATCCTGACAGTCGTGTTTGCAGATATCAAATTATTTTAAATTAATCTAAAACTAAACTTTTGCTCTCAAGATTCAAATTAACCTTGCTGGTTGCCTTTCTTCTTGTGTTATAACTGACGTATTGATGTCTCTATTATTGGAGTTATGTATGCAGATATAAAATGAACTTTATTTTTTAATGCATCTCAAGATTCAAATTAACATTGCTGGTTTCACTCCTGGTTACGTTATAACCAAAGCATTGACATCCCTGTTATTGATAGACTTATTGTGAAGGTGGTTTTCGCAGCTAGTTCGCATCTTATTATTGTAATGCATAGTGTGGACAAAATTATTGGCGGCTGGCTTGACTGCTTTCTTACTAGTGAATGCTGGCTTGACAAGTTGTAATTTCTGGTAACATGAGTACAGATTTTATTAGCAAGTCCAAACAGGTCTCACTCCTGGTCTCTATTAATATTACAGTTGACTCACGGTACAGGGTCACCTTGCCCATTCGCGGTTCACCTTTCGTGGCCCCACGTATTTTTGCTTTATTTACTGAATTTTCACGATCATAAAGGTCTTATATTCTCTTCTAAATAGATGAGACACCACATTAGACATGGCTTCTTACAATGTGGTACATTTTATGTACACACTGAGTTTCAACATTTGCAAATGTTGGTGTGACTTGTCCAACAAAGTACACTTAAACACACTGGTTACACTGTTAGCATGCATGCCAGCATGTGTTTTAGTGTGTATGTGCGCTACCATATGATGGCGCTCACTAGGCAGTGAGGAACAATTGCATTTCACATCTGTAAAGCAGAAGAAGCTTACATTGCCCCACACACTGCCAGTGAAGGCAGGTCATTACTGACGATGTACATACTCACAGTGTCACATCGAAAACCAAAATTATCAGTATAAGTGCTGCAAAGCATGATGGGAGTATGTAAATAGCATTTAAAGTGTATGTTGCAATTCTGAGGATCGGGGTTCAATTCCTTGCCCCGCCTGCATGGGGTTTGCATGTTCTCCCCATGCCTGCGTGGTTTTTCTCCTGGCACTTCAGTTTCCTCCCACATCCTCAAAACGTGCATTCATTGGAGACTCTAAATTGCCCCTTGCTGTGCTTGTGAGTGCGACTGTTGACTGTCTCCATGTGCCCTGTGATTGGCTGGCAACCAGTTCAGGGTGTACCCTGCCTCCTGCCCGATGACAGCTGGGATTGGCTCCCGTGACCCTCATGAGGATAAGTGACTCAGAAAATTGATAGATTATTTGCTACTTATCCTACTCTGTTTGCTGTGGTGTGATAATCTTGGTTTTGATGTGACACTGTGAGTATGTACAACATCATCAGTAAAGACCTGCCTACTCAGGCAGTGTGTGTGGCATTGTAAGCTTCTTCTGCTTACAGATGTGAAATGCAATTGTTCCTCATTGCCTCATATAGTAGTTTCCATACATGGTAAAACATGTGCTGGCATGCATGCTCACATTTTAACCAGTGTGTATAAATACTATACCCAATATTCGCGGAATTTCGTTATTTGGGGGGGTAAGGAACATATCCCCTACGAATAATGGGGGGACACTGTACATTACAGTCAACCAACATGACAGCAGACCCTGTGATGTGACTATTAATCACACGTATTTTGTGATGATGATGCTCAAGCAAAATATTGTGCCGCCTGAATGGGAAGTGGAATGGAAATGAAACCATTCCCACAACAAAGAATACAAAGGTTCAATTGAAGTATAAATGTGCAAAGCCTCTGCAAAGGTGCTAGGAGTTTGAAATATATTTTTTCAAAAGAGCACCACCTCTTTTAAGGTCACACACACACAAATACACTTTTACACACCATTGGATGATTGCTCCCAAGCAAGATGCTCCCAGGCCTACCGGGAGGAAATTAGGGTTAAGTGTTTTGCCCAAGGATACTTCGACATGCAGACAGTCTACTAATAACTCATATCAACATTATATGAAGAAAATATCTGGCGATATTCTAAGACAAACATGGCCCAGTTTAGCAGAACCTATTTTAATGTATATTCTGCAAATTACAGTGACGAAAAAAAGTATTCGAACACCCTGCTGTATTGCAAGTTCTCCGACTTAGAAATCATGGAGGGGTCTGAATTTTTTTATCGTAGGTGCATGTCCACTGTGAGAGAGATAATCCAAAAAACAAAAAAAAACAATAGTTCCTTATGATGCAGTGACATTAAAAAAACTACTGTTAATATTTTGCCCAGTGCTCTTTGTTTATAATGTTGCAACCACATTTAGATACTTGCTTACCCTGATCGAAAGACTGCTCTTCCCGAACTGTGGCCGGCGCTGATGTGATATCTTGGTGACCTTTTAGGAGAGTGGGTGAAAATGGGAGACTTTTTCTTTATTTTCAAGAAATGTATGGACAAAATTGGTAGATACACTGCCTCTGTATATTTGTTGTTAGTCTTCCTCAAAAGTGGATGATTTTTTTCCCCTCAAAATTCTATACAAAACATCCTAAGATGACATGAAAACATTTCTTTTGTCTTTTTTCAAATGTATTGTAATTAAAACAAGAAAGCAAAAATAATACAATCACTATCCAAGTTACAACTTAGATCAGTCCCAGTCCCATTTTCTCTAAAAATGACGGGGCGCCCTATAATCTGAAGCGCCTTATGTGCGCACTGATGTCCGTCTTACCCCCCCCAAAAAAAATTATATATATATATATATATATATATATATATATATATATATCGATTTTCTTACCCACTTATCCTCACAGTGGTCGTGAGAGTGCTGGAGCCTCTGCCACCTATCACCAATTAATGCATGTGGGAGGAAACCGGAGCGCCCAGAGAAAACCCACGCAGGCATGGGAAGAACGTGCAAATTCCATGCAGGCGGGGCCAGGATTTGAACCCCAGGCCTCAGAACTGTGAGGCATATGAATTTACCACAGGTGGCCATGAATGAGATGAAGAAAATCAAGGATGATCAGTGGACACAGGATGCAACCAAACACAATTTTGTTTTTAATTTAAAAAGTAATCACATTTTACCACACACTCATATACTGTTATTACGGATCTCCAGATCCAACTTTTTCACTTCTGATCTGACACCAATATTGCAGTCCTGACATCAGTCTGATTCTATATCAGCAATAATCATATTTCATTTATTTTTTATTGTGGAGGATTAGCGGATTAGAAAACGGATGGGTAGATGGATGTTAGAAAACGTGTGATCACGTGATATTACCCAAGCAGAGCACTGCTGACTCCACATATTTGGCAATCCAAAATTGAACTCCCTGTTGCAACAAGTATAGTTTTATTGATCATTTCTGTTGCTGCTTTGCATGTCTTGGCTTCAAAGGGTTTTGTGATACACATGATGACATACATGTATGTTGATGCTGCATATATGTTGATTGTGTACCAATATTAATTATTTTGAGTGATATCAGTGCCAGACGTTTACTACTAATTTTCATTAGCTTGTCAATAGTCTTTTTTCATTCGTTGTGTGTTAATTTTGAGATATAGATTTTTGTACGCAAAACAAAGAAAGAAACAAAGGCAATGGTGTATTTAAACAATATGCGTAATTATTTTCTTATGGGCAGCATGGTGGCTCTGCTGGAAAGCGTTGGACTCACAGTTCTGAGGTCCCGGGTTCAATCCCGGACCCACCTGTGTGAAGTTTGCATGTTCTCCCCATGCCTCCTTGGGTTTTCTCCAGGCACTCTGGTTTCCTACCACAGCCCGAAAATATGCAACATTAATTGGACACTCTAAATTGCCCCTAGGTGTGATTGTGAGTGTGGCTGTTTGTCTCTATGTGCCCTGTGATTGGCTGGCAATCAGTACCCCGCCTCCTAGCCATTGACAGCCGGGAGAAGCTCCAGCACGGCTCACGACCCTTGTTAGGATAAGTGCCTAACGGGTGAATGGATGGATATTTCCTTATCTAAGTTAAGTTTCCAGTGAAGTTGACCTGGAGTCTCAATCAACGACTTTAGGCAAGCAACATTCATTCTTACTCTTTCCTACTGTTAGCACCTCAGCAAGCTGTTGTGGTCATGTGGGATCTGCATGCCTATCTGGACGCTGCTGGATAAATAAGCTGATCAGCGCATGGAACTGACTGCTTGTATATGAGTGCTGAAGTCTTTTTAAAAAAATTATTATTCAGATCCAGTCCAATCTGATCCTCTTTTTTTTTTGGGGGGGGGGGATAACATTTGACCGATTTCCAATCGAAAAGATCGGATTGATCAGGCCACGCTTAATTATAATAACTGTAAAATCTACCTGTTGAATGTCCCATATGTATCATGGAGTTCATGTTTTCGGGGCTGATAGCAATGGGAATGCTGGCCTCAGGTGGAATGTGCTGAAACAATTTGGCCGAGCCACGGTTCATGCAATTCATATAAGGGATCGCGTGTTTGCTGCCCATGTAGTACATAATATAGAAGTTGCACATTTCATCATCAGAGGTACCCCTGCAGTAAAAAAAATAGAAAAAACAAAAGCATGTTCTGAAAATATATTTATGGATGTACATAAATAAAGTAAATAATGTGATGACAATAACTCCTGTATATCAGGAGTTCTTTTTCAAAACAGTGTTTATAATTGCCATTGTGTGCAGTTTATCGTCACAGGTAAAGCGTATATTATATGGTTCCAGCAATTGCTCTCCACCCCCAAGCTTTTCGTGAAATCTTAACCACAGAGCCAGTTTTATTTCTCGTCTCCCTATTGGAGATAGCAAAAAGTGCAATGGAATTTAAAGGACAACTTACCCAATGTATGTTTCTTCGCTTCTGCCTTCACCGGTGAACATACATCTGGCTGCCAGTTTATCACCATACCGTACATCCATATCAGGGTTTGTGGGATAGAAAGCCTGGAAATGTAAGTCTTAGTCATTGGTCATGTGAGAGGCAGTCATTGTTCCCATTGGCCCAGAAAACTGCAAATATTTCATCTCCTTAAACAAAGTGGGGGAACAATGCCAAAATATCAATCATGCCCTGTGCCCAGTGTGTGTGTGTGTGTATATATTCAAACACATATTCAAAGCAGACTAAACCTCACCTGTTGCAGGTCAGTCATGATCACCAAAATTGTTAATTTTGTTGAATGCCACAATAATAAGATCATTTCTTGGAGAATTTTACATTATTATCTTGGATGTCAAAAGTTTACATACATTTGCTTAGTATTGAAATGCATTTCCTTTTAACTGCATGATTTGGGTTAAATGTTTTGGGTAACCTTCCACAACCTTCTGACAGTACTCTGCAGGAATCCTGGCCCATTTCTCCTGACAGAACTGGTAAAAGTGGCTCAGGTTTGTTGGTTGTCTTGTCCGCATACGCCTTTTCAGATCTGCCCACAAATCTCATCCCAGTTTTTTTTTTTTTTAACATTTCCACAGTATGCTTATCTATTTCCAAGATTTGCATCCCAGTTTTAGCTTCCTGGCTGATGATTTGAGATGTTGCCTTAATATCTCCATGTGATGTTCTTGATGCGCTCTCTTTTATGAAGAGATCCAGTTCCTGATGCTGCAAAACAGACCCACAACATGATGCTGTCACCTCCCTGCTTCACAGTTGGTATGGTGTTGTCAGGTCTCCAAGCCTCCCCCTTTTTTCT
The DNA here is from genome assembly GCF_019802595.1 of Syngnathoides biaculeatus. Lineage (NCBI taxonomy): Eukaryota > Metazoa > Chordata > Actinopteri > Syngnathiformes > Syngnathidae > Syngnathoides > Syngnathoides biaculeatus. Next base: position 3,087,501 of record NC_084656.1, read on the forward strand.
CTCCAATGTAACATTGGTCATTATGCAAAGCAAAACAAATTATATATATATTTCTTACATAAAGTAATGTAATTTGCTTTACATGATTAAAAACATTTACTAAGTACAAAGAAATAAAACATTTAAATGAAGGATTTTTTTTAAAAACTAATAAAAACATTTTTAAAAATATAATTAAAACAGTGTACCGTCCAAGAAATATCACTGAAAAGTGGAAATACTCCAAAAAGCATAACAAAAATGAAGAGTTTTTAACCTTATTCCATTGTTGTGCTGCATAATAGCTAAATGCTGCTTCACCATGTTTGCTTTGGACTCTACGCTCCACTATTTGGCTCGAGTCTGTCGATCTCTGATCCCTCATGGGATTGTATTCCATAAGCATGTCCTTTCATGTATTCAGGAACTAAACCATTAAGTGATTTATAGACCAATACCAGAACTATATATGCTCTGACCTCTTTGTTCTGGTCAGAAGACGATCTGAAGCATTTTGAATGAGCTGCTGCCGTTTAATGCTCTTTTTGGGGAGTCCAGATAGAAGACCATTAAAATGGTCAATTCTACTTGAGATAAAAGCAAGGATAAGCTTCTTCTGGTCTGCTTGACACACGCAAGGCTTCACTCTAGATTTGTTCTTCAGATGGTAAAAGGCAGTTTTAGTAATTGATTTGATATGACTGTTGAAAGTGAGGTCGGAATCTATCAGAACACCAAGGTTTCGGACTTAGTCATTGTGACTGTTTTTGGCCAAAAAGCTCTACTTGAGTTTGATCATATCACAGGACGTGTCTCCAGAAGTTAAGATCTTTGTGCTCCAAACTGTAGTCTGGCTGTTTTTTTTTTTTTTAATATATTTCTTTCGGAGTAATGGCTTCATTCTCACTCCATGTCCTTTCGCCCATGTTGGTGATGGACTCATTTCACTGTGAATAACGACACTTTATTTCCAGCTTTATCAAGCATCTTCACAAGGTCTTTAGTGTTTGTACTTCACCAGACGTTGGGAACAACTCAAGTAATGCATACATCCAAAGAAAGTAAAACAAATGAGCTTGGAAATTGGATGTAGAAATTTGAAATAACACGGAAAAAGTATTAAACACATGTAGAAAGGGAGGTGCAAAAAGGCATTGAAGGCCAAGACCACACCTAAAATCTATCAATAATCAAAGAGCAATCCAGCACCTTGTCAGCGGAAATGAATATCATCTGGTTGTCGTAATTGATGCCTGACAAAAAGGTCTCATTACCAAGGTGTGAGTTATGAGACATGTCCTGATGGGAAACAGCAAAGAGTTGTCTCAAGACCATCACAAACTAATTGTTGGAAAACATGGTGGCATTGGTTGCAGGCGCATAGCTAATCTTCCAAACGTTCCAGTAAACATGGTTTGGGCCATAATACACTAAGTATGAAAACTGTTCCAACCCCCTTAAATTTTTCAGTCTTTGTTTTATTGCAGCCATTTGCTAAAATCTTTGAAGTTATTTTTTCCCCTAGTTAATGTACATACGACACCCCATATTGACAGAAGAAAAAATGAATTGTTGAAAAGTTTGCAGATTAAAAAGAACAACTGAAATATCACACAGCCACAAGTATTCAGACCCGTTGCTCTGTATTTAGTAAATGCACCCTTTTGAGCTAAAGCAGCCATAAGTCTTTCTGAAAATGAGGCAACAGGTTTTTCTCACTTGGATTTGGGGCTCCTCTGTAATTACTCCTTGCAGATTCTAAACCGTTGTAGCAGGTTGGATGGTGAATGTTAGTGGACAGGCCTTTTCAGGTCTCTCTAGAGATGCTCATTTGGGTTTAAATCAGGGCTCAAGCTGCGCCATTCAATAACAGTCATGGAATTGTTCGGAAGCCACTCTTTCGTTATTTTAATGGTGTGCTTTGGGTCATTGTCTTGTTGGTAGGTGCACCTACGAAACAGTCTTGATGTCCTGACACTCCAGAGAAGATTTTTTTTTATCACTGTATTTTGCCACATTCATCTTTAATTTGATTGCAAACAGTTGTTTTGGCCCTGATGCTGAAAAACACCCCACAGGATGATGATGACATGACCATGCTTCGATGTTGCAGACACTGTGATGTGACAGGCGCATATGCGCCCGAACGCCATCGCACTTGTAAATCTGCACAGTAGAGCACGAAAAATCACACACGTAAAATTTGTTACGAGTAGAAAAAGTAGACAACGCTTATTTTGCGTAGTCTTGACATTAATTTACGTGTTTATTTCATAAACATTGGTAACAAAACAAGCCTGATCCTTAACAGTCAGTATACACCCGGAAACAGGAAATGCAAGTTGACCGTACTAAGCATGTTCGGAAGTTATGCCAAAAGCACATGTTCTGAGCTTCTTCACGTACTACAAGTGGATTAATGTCGAAAGTCATCAACATCATGAGCCATGTCAAAGGAAACTCAGTTACACTGAAAACATTTCTGGGATATAACACAGGTAATGTTTCAGTATCTAACTACAATAAGTATGCAATTGTGATTTACTTTGACTTGATCTAAGTTCTAAAGTTAGACTAGTCTGTCCATATATCTAAATGTGAACGGTCATTTCCGCCCATGGTACCGGGTTATCTCAAAGTTGGAAACTTTTCCCCTCAACATGCTTTAGGAAGATATAGATAATCTACTTTTAGCTTTCATCAATGGATTGACAATAGATACTGCTGTAAATTCTGCTAGATTATAACAATACATAATAATTGCCGACAGGATTGTTTATTACAATGTATCGCTAGTTTGTTGCCCCAAACTTTCAGTATTTTCAAAACATTGCGGGTATAGACCATTCGTTTATTCCTTGACAAGCCACTGCATTTAACTTTTCTTCAGATTAAGTTTGTCAGATCAAGAATTTTTATTGATGAAAAATTTTAAACACTGTTTTTTTATCATGTTCTACTAATATCAGTTGAAATTGGAAATGATCATTTCTGAGTTAGAAATTGTAGTTTTCTATTTTAGTTATGTATTTGTTTATTTTATTTTTAATTTACTGTTATGTTATGTTAATCCAGTAAGTTATTTTAAAATCTTGAGATTCCGTCCCTCATCACACCCGCAACTTTATATCTGCGGACATTACTGACCACACCCGTACATTTTTCAAATATGAGTGACTGATGTTCGTTGGGACTCTGTTGAACAGGTGATGAGGAGTGCCTAGATTTATGCACACTTAACGCTTATAAGGCCAAAAGATTTTATACCATTTTCCTCAGAACAGAGAATCTTATTTGTCACCATTTTGGAGTCCTCCAGGTGTTTGTTTTTTCAGCAAAATCAATGTGGGCTTTCATCTGTCTTGCCTTGAGGAGCTGTGTGTGAGGTGTAAGGTCTTATATAGACAGGTGTGTGGCTATACCAAGCCCAACCAGTATAATCAAACACAGTGGTGCTTCAATAAAGGTGTGGAACCATCTCAAGGATGATTAGAAGAAATCGACAGCACCAGAGTTAAATATATGCGCGTCACAGAAAACAGTCTAAATACTTATGGCTGTGTGATTTTTTTAGTTTCTTTTTTAATCTGCAAATATTTCAACAATTCTGTTTTTTCTGTCTATATGTGGTGTAGTGTGTACACTAAAGAGGAAAAAATGAAAGTAAATGATTTTAGCAAATGCCTTCAGGGGGTTCTTTACCCACTGTATGTGAGCGTAAAGGCAATCATACAACCATGAATTTGCTTGGATAAAGTGTGCCATGCAAGGTTTCTGACAAAAGAGTGCAAAAAATAATCAGAAGAGTTCTCCAAGAGTCATGGACCACCTGTGGAGCGCTTGAAAAAGATCTGGAATTAGCAGGTACTGTTGTCACAAGGAAAACAGTAAGTAAAACATTCCATTGCCATTGCCTTTATGCATGATCATCATGCAAGAGTCCAGAGCTGGAAAAAAGCATGCCAAAGCTCATTTCAAGTTTGTTGAACAAAATTTGGACAAAAGTTAAATACTGGGAGAATAATGTCAGGTCGGATGAGAGCAAAATTGAACTCTTTGTTTGGCATAATGCACACCACATTTGGGAAGGAAATGGCACTGCACCTTAAGAACACCATATCAATAGTGACATTTCAAGGTTGGAATATGATGAGGTGTGGCTGCGTTTCAGCAAAAGGCACTGGTAAAATTCACATAATTGAAGGAAGGATAAATGGGCAAATGTAATGAGATATTCTTGACAAAAATATGCAATCTACAAGGATGATGAAAATGAAACAAGGGCAATATAATAAGGATAATGATGCAAAACATACTACCAAGGAAACTCTCACTTGGGTTGAAATAAAAAAATAATAATAATAGAGTTGCTAGAACGGCCCAGCCAATGACTTAACTTTAATCCAATCAAAAATCTATGGAAAGAACTGAAACTCAATGTTAATAAAAGAAGCCCATGAAGCCTTTAAGATCTTAAGACTGCTTCTGTGGATGTATGGGCCAAAATCGCAGCAGAGCAATGCATGTGACTAATTTCTCCACACATGAGGCAACTTCAAGCTGATCTACAACTTCCTGATGGGCAGGACACAGCAGGTGAGCCTGGGGGACACAACCTCATCCAGACGTACTATGAGCACCGGGGCACCCCAAGGTTGTGTCCTCTCTCCTCTCCTCTTCTTGCTCATACAAACGACTGCACTTCGAGGCACCCGACTGTCAAAATCCTGAAGTTCGCAGATGGAACCAGTCATTGCCCTCATCAAAGACGGCGACAAGTCTGCCTATTGACAGGAAGTGGCAAGACTGGAGCTTTGGTTTGGCTAACACAACCTGGAGTTGAACACTCTGAAGACTGTAGAGATGATTGTGGACTTCAGGACCCATCCTTCACTACAGCTGCCCCTGATGCTGTCTAACTGTCATGTTGTCAACCGTTGAAACGTTCAAGTTCTTGTGGATTACAGTCTCACAGGACCTGAAGTGAGAGAAAAACATCAACTCAATCCTCAAAAAAGCCCAACAAAGGATGTACTTCTTGCAGCTTCTGAGGAAGCACGGCTTGTCACAAGAGCTGCTGAGACAGTTCTACACAGCAGTCATCCAATTAGTATTGTGTACCTCCATCACAGTCTGGTTTAGAGCTACTGAATGGATAATCGACACCACTCTTCCTAGCCTTGAAGACTTGCACGCCACTTGAACTAGGTCCAGAGTGTGCAGAATACTTTTGGACCCTCCACATCCTGGTCACCAGCTCTTCCAGCTCCTTCCGTGAGGTAAGTGCCACCGATCAATGCAAATCAAAACCAGCAGGCAATTGGAACACCTTTTTCCCCTCTGGCAATAAAGTCATTAAATTCTTGATCAGCGAACCTACTATTTTCTGCGTTGTGCTGTTGTTGGGACAGACAGTCATATCCTGCTGATGCAATCAGTATTAGTAATATATCCTGTAGACTATGGCACAATATGTCACTTTAAACTGCTCCTTTTGCACAATTGTCATTGCACTGGTCTATAATGGGAACCCTGAACAGGTAAGGGCACTGTGTACAAGCTTATCTCTTATCTGTTCTAAATGAAAAAGACTCTGCCTCTTGCACATCTATGACTCTTATAAGGAATTGTTCCTATTAACAGAATGTCTCTTGTTCTTTGTTCTTATTCATTTGTTTGTTCTTAGTTCTGAATGTCGTACCAGGGCAGCAGCGACTGCTGGAGAAAAATTCCTCGTGTGTTGTTACACACTTGGCCAATAAAGCTGATTCTGATGAAATAAACACCAGTTGGTGTGTTCAATACTTTTTCTCCGTCATTTCACATTACATAAAATTACCGAATTTTCAAAACTATATGTTGCTCCGGAATACAAGTCGTACCAGCCATAAAATCCACAAAAAAGAAGGAAAAAATATATATAAGTCGCACTGGAGTATAAATCGCATTTTTGCGGGAAATTTATTTGATAAAATCCAACACCCAGAACAGACATGTCATTTTAAATTTAAATGACAACCAATTTAAAATAAAAATAGAAAAGAGGCAACAACAGACTGAACGGCATACTTACGTTACATGACATAACCGAGAACATGCCTGGTATGTCAACATAACATATTAGGAGTTGTTCCAATAACTATAGCATAAATAACATACTAAGAAGTTTAACAAAGCTATGCGTGTTAGTCTAAATACCAGGTAACTAAACTCCAATGAAATCTTCATCCTCTCCATCACTTTTCATCAACTCCGCTAACTCCGGAGGTAGAAAATGCGGCGCTTCCTCTTCTACATCACTTATGTCAGACTCATCGTCAGTTGCAGTTACAACTTGCTTATTTCAGGCTTTATGAATCCTGACAGGATGGTTTTGGTTGTCACGGAAGCCATCGACCCATCCAATGACTTCCTGGAAAGTTGCATGGCAGATTCACCCGGAAGCTGTGCTCTCCATCCATCATTCACTGCTCCCACAGCAGGGGTCGGGAACCAATGGCTCGCGGAGCCCTCATAACGACATACAGTACATGTGATTTCTGTCGTGGGGGCAACAAAAATGACCTAGAGAAGGTTTATCCTAGTGGGTTTGCTGTATTTTGGGACAGCAGCCAACGCAAATGACGCAGAGACAGTTTGTCCGAGTGGGGGTGCCGTAGTCCACGGGCTTCGGGTCGAACGCCGATCATGTCGGAACAACTAATTATGGAAACGCTTTTGACAAAGGTTGCTCAAAGAAAAAAAAAAAAAAAAAAGAGGAGTACCGAAGTTTTCAACAAGAATGGAAAGCCTTTGTGGAGAGGGAGGGTTCTGCTGTATGTCTACATTCACAGATGGGGAGTATGCCACAGGATTCGTCCTCGATGTTGCCAATAAACATTTTGACAACTTTGCATAAAGACAAGATAATCAAATGAATAAAAAACATGCCCTTGTCAGCAAGAACCGTTCACCATCATACCATCAAGATGGCAAATCAAATTGAATTACGTTCCTGATAAACGGACGGAAGTCTCAACGCCTGCATGCAGCTTAATCTAATGACGTATGAAGCACCAGAAGTCGCATTAATTATAAGTACTTTTCTCATCATTGGTTAGCAACATCATAACAATGTTATTTAAAATAATCTGCAGAATATGATTTTCTCTTCAATGGCATTTTTTTTCAGTCCTTCTCAGTTGTTATAAATTACAGCTAGTGTTGAAATCCTGAATTTTCAGAAGTACAGAAGTAGCCGGTACAGATACACAGGCCTTGAGCACCCTCTTACGGTTGTCAGTGTGAAAAGAACCGATAATCGACTCAGAAAATGGATGGATGGAGGTAATAAACAGTTAATAATTTCACACAAAAGTCACTCTGGAGAATAAGTCGCACCCCCGGCCAAACTATGAAAAAAAAACTGCGACTGATAGTCCGAAAAATACGGTACTGAGTTTATTTTGTGTACTATGTATGTATGGATTACTACCGATATTGGGTGAAATTTTCATGTCAATAGCATCTTTGGAAATATATTTGAGGAAAATAGTGATGTTAAAGGTCAAGTGTCATTCCTATAAACATTCTAAAATAGATATTGTAATGAAAAATACATATAACATTATTCACTTAAATGTCTATACGAAAAAATAAATATGAGCGGAGAGTGCGTAATCCATGCAAAGTTGCAGAAGTGTCATTCTACGACATCCAAGTGGTCGCCATATGACATCACCCGGACATTGAACATGAAAACACGCTGTGGACCCTACAAAGGGAGACAAATACACCGCTTCTGACACTAAAGCTCTTTTCAAAGAAGAGAACATTACACAACCGAGTGAAGTTACTGGGGCAATATTACCCTATTGTTTCGAGCCTTATCAAGATGATGTGCGATCACAGCTAAACTGCCTCCAAGCTGCCGGTGTGGCTCATTTTCGGGGCCGAGGTGGGTTATCACGGAGCCAAGCCAGGCTGCTTCAAGGCGTTGTTCATAGCCGCCGCAGGCGATGAACAATACCTTCGAGCCGGGGCGCTTTACTGCGTTGTCGTCGCTCGCAGCTGAGTGAGGCATTGTCAGCACTGTTCTTCAGACCCGCCGCCGTCCGCTACCCCGACGGGAAGCCTTCACCTCAGCCGTGACCGGCGAATGCGGCGCCTCAGCCCGTGTGGCTCATTTTCGGCGCCGAGGTGGCTTATCATGGAGCCGAGCTGGTCTGCTTTAGGGCGTTGTTCATAGACACCGCCGTCCGTGATGAACAACATAGTCGAGCTGGGGCGCTTTATGGCGTTATAGTCACATGCGACTGAGTGCTGCATTGTCGGCAGTGTTGTTCAGAGCCGCCGCTGTCTGCGAGCCCAACGTGCAGCCTTCTCTGAAGCCGTGACCGGCAGTCGTGGCGCCTCGGCCGATGTGGCTCATTTTCGGCACCGACGTGGCTTATCGCGGAGCCAAGCCAGGCTGCTTTAGGGCGTTGTTATTAGCCACCGCCGTCTGCAATGAACAACACCGTCGAGTTTGGGCGCTTTACGGTGTTGTCGTTGCACGCGACTGAGTGCTGCATTGTCGGCAGCGTTGTTCAGAGCCGCCGCCGTCCGCCAGCCCGATGCGCAGCCTTTGCTGGCCAAGCAACACAGCAGCCTTTGCCGGCAAGCCCGACGCCGTCCGACGCGTACATAGACTTTTAGCACTCCTGTCATACGTACACAGATCTTTTGTTAGAGTTATGAAAGACCGACTATGTGGTCCGCCTTAAATTATTATTTTTTTCAGTTGCTGTATACACACTTACCTGTCACTTGGAACCAACAAAGCTCTCATTCTCTACAGGCACGCATCCATTTTCACAACGACCCGGGTCTCTTGCAAACTTATGAAGGATAAAACCATCCTCCCGAGTGTTCAAGCAATGTCCAGCAATGCAACGAGCCGGTATTTTGGCTAACACAAAGGAACAATGAGCTACCTTCCCTTGAGGTAAAACTAATGGAAACAAACGAGCCCACTTGATTGCAGTCCTGCCCTGCACGTCACGTCCTGCTTCTTCTCGAAAACAAATCCCTCGAGAGGATTTTCATGGCGGGAGTTACAAAAAGCTGTATACGTCAAAATCATATTTTGTGGGTCCATGTTGGCTGCTATTTTTTCATTAATAACGTACTAAAAGTCATGCATTTCATGACAGTGGCCCTTTAAATACTTGTTTCAGTCACAATTTATTAAAAACAGTATTTTGCATACCTGTGGTAATTGAGGCGACTGTCTCCCAATCAGACTCCATTTTCCATTTCGGATCCGGTAGCCACTGACTACTTTTCCTATTGGAGAAATGATAACTAGTAAAGTAAGAGCAGGTTACTGGATCAGAACTTCAATATACAGTGAAGAAAAAGTATTTGAAACACCCTGCTATATTGCAAGTTCTCCCACTGAGAAATCATAGATGTGTCTGAAATTTATAGGTGCATGTCCACTGTGAGAGAGACAATCTAAAAAGAAAAATCCAGAAATTTATGATTTTTTAGCAATTTATTTGTTTGATACAGCTGCAAATAAGTATTTTAACACCTGAGAAAAACAATATTAATATTTGGTACAGTAGCATTTGTTTACAATTACAGAGGTGAAACATTTCCTGTAGTTGTTCACCAGGTTTGCACACACACCATGAGGGATTTTGGCCCACTACTCCACACAGATCTTCTCTAGATCAGACAGGTTTCTGGGCTATCACTGAGAAACACGGAGTTTCAGCTCCCTCCAAATATTTTCTTTTGGGTTTAGGTCTGCAGACTGGCTAGGCCACGCCAGAACCTTGATATGCTTCTTTACTGAGCCACTCCTTGTTTTTCCTGGCTGTGTGCTTCGGGTCATTGACATGTTGAAAGACCTAGCCACGACCCATCTTCAATGCCCTGACTGAGGGAAAGAGGTTGTTCCCCAAAATCTCATAATACATGGCCACGGTCATCCTCTCTTTAATACAGAGCAGTCGTCCTGTCCCATGTGCAGACGGGCCGTGACATGTGATGGTTTAAGCAGGGGAGCGTTCCATGCCATGCAAGATTACAAACTATGACGACTGAGTGTATTACCAACAGTCACCATGGAAACCGTGGTCCCAGCTCTTTTCAGATCATTGACCAAGTCCTGTTGTGTAGTCTTGGGCTGATTCCTCACCTTTCTAAGGACCATTGAGACCCCACGAGGTGATACCTTGCATGGGGCTCCACTCTGATTGAGATTGACTATCATGTTTATCTTCTTCCATTTTCTAATGATTGCTCCAACAGTGGACCTTTTTTCACCAAGTTGCTTGGCAATTTCGCCGTCACCCTTTCCAGCCGTGTGGAGTTGTACAATCTTGTCTTTGGTGTCTTTGGACAGCTGTTCTGTTTTGGCCATGTGACAAGTTTGAGTCTTACTGATTTTATGGGGTGGACAGGTGTCTTTATGCAGCCAACGACCTCACACAGGTGGATCTGATTCAGGATAATACATGGAGTGGAGGTGGACCTTTAAAGGCGGACTAACAGGTCTTTGAGGGTGAGAATTGTAGCTGTTCAAATACTTATTTGCAGCTGTATCACACAAATAATTCGTTAAAAAAAAATCATACATTATGATTTCTGGATTTTCTTTTTAGATTATCTCTCTCACAGTGAACATCCACCTACGATAAAAATTTCAGGCGCCTCTATGATTTCTAAGTGGGAGAACTTGCAATATAGCAGTGTTCAAATACTTATTTTCTTTCACTGTAATTTGGACACAGTGGTTAGTAATAAGATTAAGATCAAGTCCATTTATTTCCATTATTAAATCATGAGCATTTGCACAGAAGGCCAGCTTCAAACACAAACACATTAGACACAAAAATAGAACAATTGTTTTAAAAAATGCAGTTTAGTGAAAACCTATGAATACCAAGTCTTACTGCTGAGAACTGGTGGTCAGCGTGATCATGGGGTGTGATTGGTAGCAGGGTTATGTATAAATAGGTGAGTGTGTGTGGGTGCATGTGTGACAGTGTTTTAGAGGGGTGGAATGTGAGGGATTCACCGCGGGGGGACGATTGCACTCACAGCTCTGGAGAAGAAGCTGTGCCTGAGTCTGTTTGAGCTTGCTTCCTTGATAAAAGCGGTACAAACAGCGTACAGTGAAGAAAATAAGTTTTTGAACACCCTGCTATATTGTAAGTTTTCCCACTTAGATGGAGGCGTCTGAAATTTTCAGCGTCGGTGCTTGTCCACTGTATTCACATTATGTATTCACTTAAATGTCTATACGAAAAAATATGTTATGTGAATGAGGAATGAAATGCAGCCCTATGGGGGCACAAACCCGTGCAATCTGTAGGCCGGTCCCAAGCCCGGATAAATGCAGAGGGTTGCGTCAGGAAGGGCATCCGGCGTAAAAACTGTGCCAAACAAATATGAGCGTTCATCTAAAGAATCCCATACCGGATCGGTCGTGGCCCGGGTTAACAACGCCCGCCCCCGGCACTGCTAACCTGCAGGGCGTCGGTGGAAATTCAGCTACTGTGGGTCGAAGACAAAGAAGAGGAGGAAACCGGATCCAGCATCAGAAGAAAAAGAGGAATGCACAGAGCCTACAACTGAGTGAAGGGACTTTGAATGTTGGGACTATGACAGGAAAAGCTCAGGAGTTGGTTGACATGATGATTAGGAGAAAGGTTGATATTCTGTGCATCCAAGAGAGCAGGTGGAAAGGTAGTAAGGCTAGAAGTTTGGGAGCAGGGTTTAAATTATTCTACCACGGAGTAGATGGGAAGAGAAATGGAGTAGGGGTTATTTTAAAGGAAGAGCTGGCTAAGAATGTCTTGGAGGTGAAAAGAGTATCAGATCGAGTGATGAGACTAAAATTTGAAATTGAGGGTGTTATGTATAATGTGGTTAGCGGCTATGCACCACAGGTAGGATGTGACCTAGAGTTGAAAGAGAAATTCTGGAAGGAACTAGATGAAGTAGTTCTGAGCATCCCAGACAGCGAGAGAGTTGTGATTGGTGCAGATTGTAATGGACATATTGGTAAAGGAAACAGGGGCGATGAAGAAGTGATGGGTAAGTACGGCATCCAGGAAAGGAACTTTGAAGGGCAGATGGTGGTGGACTTTGCAAAAAGGATGGAGATGGCTGTAGTGAACACTTATTTCCAGAAGAGGGAGGAACATATAGTGACCTACAAGAGCGGAGGTAGAACCACGCAGGTAGATTATATTTTGTGCAGACGATGTAATCTGAAGGAGGTTACTGACTGTAAAGTAGTGGTAGGGGAGAGTGTAGCTCGACAGCATAGGATGGTAGTATGTAGGATGATTCTGGTGGTGGGTAGGAAGATTAAGAAGACAAAGGTAGAGCAGAGAACCATGTGGTGGAAGCTGAGAAAGGAAGAATGTTGTGCGTCCTTCCGGAAAGAGGTGAGACAGGCTCTCAATGGACAACCGAAGCTCCCGGAAGACTGGACGACGACAGCCAAGGTGATCAGAGAGACAGGCAGGAGAGTACTTGGTGTGTCATCTGGTAGGAACGGGGAGAAGGAGACCTGGTGGTGGAACCCCATAATACAGGGAGTCATACAAGGAAAGAGATTAGCGAAGAAGAAGTGGGATACTGAGAGGACTGAGGAGAGGCGAAAGGAGTACATCGAGATGCGACGTATGGCAAAGGTAGAGGTGGCAAAGGCTAAACAAGAGGCATATGAAGACATGTACACCAGGTTGGACACGAAAGAAGGAGAAAATGATCTCTACAGGTTGGCCAGACAGAGGGATAGTGATGGGAAGGATGTGCAGAAGGTTAGGGTGATTAAGGATAGAGATGGAAATGTGTTGACTGGTGCCGGTAGTGTGCTAAATAGATGGAAAGAATACTTTGAGAAGTTGATGAATGAAGAAAATGAGAGAGAAGGAAGAGGTGAAGAGGCAAGAGTGATGGACCAGGAAGTGGAAATGATTACTAAGGGGGAAGTCAGAAAGGCACTACAAAGGATGAAAAATGGAAAGGCAGTTGGTCCTGATGACATGGTATGGAAGCAATTTGGAGAGATGGCTGTGGAGTTTTTGACCAACTTATTCAACAGAATACTAGCATGCGAAAAGATGCCTGACGAATGGAGGAAAAGTGTTCTAGTTCCCATTTTTAAGAACAAAGGGGACGTTCAGAGCTGTGGGAACTATAGAGGAATAAAGTTGATGAACCACACAATGAAGTTATGGGAAAGAGTAGTGGAGGCTAGACTCAGGACAGAAGTAAGTATCTGCGAGCAACAGTATGGTTTCATGCCTAGAAAGAGTACCACAGATGCATTATTTGCCTTGAGGATGCTCGTGGAAAAGTACAGAGAAGGTCAGAAGGAGCTACATTGTGACTTTGTGGATCTAGAGAAAGCCTATGACAGAGTACCAAGAGAGGAACTGTGGTACTGCATGCGTAAGTCTGGTGTGGCAGAGAAGTATGTTAAAATAGTACAGGACATGTATGATGGCAGCAGAACAATGGTGAGGTGTGCCTTAGGTGTGACAGCGGAATTTAAGGTGGAGGTGGGACTGCATCAGGGATCAGCTCTGAGCCCCTTCCTGTTTGCAGTGGTAATGGATAGGCTGACAGATGAGGTTAGACTGGAATCCCCTTGGACCATGATGTTCGCAGATGATATTGTGATATGCAGTGAAAGCAGGGAGCATGCAGAGGAACAATTAGAAAGATGGAGACATGCACTGGAAAGGAGAGGAATGAAGATTAGCCGAAGTAAAACAGAATATATGTGCGTGAATGAGAAAAGTGGAGGGGGAAGAGTGAGGCTACAGGGAGAAGAGATAGTGAGGGTGGACGACTTCAAATACTTGGGGTCAACAATACAGAGCAATGGAGAGTGTGGTCAGGAAGTGAAGAAACGGGTCCAAGCAGGTTGGAACAGCTGGCGAAAGGTGTCTGGTGTGTTATGTGACAGAAGAGTGTCTGCTAGGATGAAGGGCAAAGTTTACAAAACAGTGGTGAGGCCGGCCATGATGTACGGATTAGAGACGGTGGCACTGAAGAAACAACAGGAAGCTGAACTGGAGGTGGCAGAAATGAAGATGTTGAGGTTCTCGCTCGGAGTGACCAGGTTGGATAGGATTAGAAATGAGCTCATTAGAGGGACAGCCAAAGCTGGATGTTTTGGAGACAGGATTCGAGAGAGCAGACTTCGATGGTTTGGACATGTTCAGAGGCGAGAGAGTGAGTATATTGGTAGAAGGATGCTGAGGATGGAGCTCCCAGGCAAAAGAGCGAGAGGAAGACCAAAGAGAAGGTTTATGGATGTGGTGAGGGAAGACATGAGGGCAGTTGGGGTTAGAGAGGAAGATGCAGGAGATAGGCTAAGATGGCAAAAGATGACACGCTGTGGCGACCCCTAACGGGACAAGCCGAAAGGAAAAGAAGAAGAAGAAGAAGGTGCTTGTCCACTGTGAGAAAGACAATCTAAAATGATAGATCCAGAAATCACAATGTATGATTTTTTTATTTGTGTGATATAGCTGCAAATATGCATTTCTACAGCTAGAATTCTGACCCTCAAAGACCTGTTAGTCCGCCTTTACAGGTCCACCTCCACTCCATTTATTATCCTGAATCAGATGCACCTGTGTGAGGTTGTTACCTGCATAAAGACATCTGTCCACCCCATACAATCAATAAGACTCAAACTTGTAACATGGCCAAGACCAAAGAGCTGTTCAAAGACACCAGAGACAAAATTGTACAACTCCACACAGCTGGAAAGGGCTATGGAGAAATTGCTTGGTGGAGCTTGGTGAAAAAAGGTCCACCGTTGGAGCAATCATTAGAAAATGGAAGAAGCTAAACGTGACGATCAATCTCAATCAGAGTGGAGCCCCATGCAAAATATCATCTTGTGGGGTCTCAGTGATCCTTAGAAAGGTGAGGAATCAGCCCTGGACTACGCAACAGGACTTGGTCAATGATCTGAAAAGACCTGGGACCAGTGTTTCCAAGGTGACTGTTGGTAATACACTAAGACGTCATGGTTTGAAATTATGCATAGCACGGAAGGTTCCCCTGCTTATACCAGCACATGTCAAGGCCCGTCTCATTCTACTCTTCATTCTCTCCCATTTTCTTCATTCATTAACTTCTCAAAGTACTCTTTCCATCTACTTAGCAAACTACTGGCCCCCGTCATCATATTTCCATCGCTGTCCTTAATCACCTTTACTTGCTGCATCTCCTTTACATCTCTATCGCTCTGTCTGGCCCAACCTAGAGAGATCCCTTTCTCTTCCTTTCGTATCCAACCTGGTGTACATGTCATATGCCTCTTGTTTATCCTTCGCCACCTCTACCTTTGCCCTACGTAGCATCTCAATGTTTTCCTTCCGCCTCTCCTCAGTCCTCTCCATGTCCCACTTCTTCCCTAATCTCTTTCCTTGGATGACTTCCTGTATTTTGGGGTTCCACCACCAAGTCTCCTTGTCCTCTTTCCGACCAGAAGGCAGCCCAAGTACTCTCCTGTCTGCCTCTCTGAGTAACTTGGCAGTAGTACTCCAGTGTTCCGGGAGCTCTTCCTGTCCATCTCGAGCCTGTCTCACCTCTTTCCGAAAGGCCACACAATATTCTTCTTTTCTCAACTTCCATCACCTGACTCTCTGCTCTACCTTTGTCTTCTCAATTTTCCTACCCACTATCAGAGTCATCCTATGTTCTCGAGCTACACTCTCCCCCACCACTACCTTACAATCAGTAACTTCCTTTAGATTACATCATCTGCACAAAATATAATCCACCAGCTTGCTTCTACCTCCACTCTTGTAGGTCACTCTATGTTCCTGACTCTTCTGGAAATAAGTGTTAACAACTGTCAATTCTATCCTTTTTGCGAAGTTCACCATCATCTGCCCCTCAAAGTTCTTTTGATCACTACTTCATCGCCCCGGTTTCCTTTGCCAACATGTCCATTGAAATCTACACCAATTACAATTCTCTCTCTCTCTCTCTCTCTCTCTCTCTCTCTCTCTCTCGCTCTCTCTCTCTCTCTCTCTCTCTCTCTCTCTCTCTCTCTCTCTCTATCTCTGGGATGCTCAGGACTTTGTCTAGTTCCTTCTAGAATTTCTCTTTCAACTCGAGGTCACATCCTACCTGTGGGGAATAGCCGCTATTTCACATTATATATAAAACCCTCAATTTAAAATTTCATCATCATCACTCAATCTGATACTGTTTTCACCTCCAAGACATTCTTAGCCAGCTCTTCCTTCAAAATAACCCCTACTCCATTTCTCTTCCCATCTACTCCATGGTAAAAGAATTTAAACCGTGCTCCTAAGCTTCTCACCTTACTCCCTTTCCACTTGCTCTCTTGGATGCACAGTATATCAACCTTTCTCCTTATCATCATGTCAACTACCTCCTGAGCTTTTCCTGTCATTGTCCCAACATTCAAGTCCCGACACACAGTTGTAGGGTCTGTGCATGCCTCTTCTTCTTCTGCCGACTAAGGCGCTTTCCTCCTCTTTCTTTGTCTTCAACCTACATTATCTGAATTTCTACCTACGCCTTGCAGATTAACAGTGCCGGGGGCGGGCGTAGTTAGCCCAGGCCACGGCTTATCAGTTATGGAATTCGTTTGATCAAAGGTCATATATGTTTGGCACAGTTTTACGCCGGATACCCTTCCTGCCGCAACCCTCTGCATTTATCGGGGCTTGGGACCGGCCTACAGGTTGCACAGAAATTGTGCCCCACTGTGGGCTGCAGATAGTCAAAACAAGCAATCAAATAAACAAAGTCAGCACATAAGATCGACAATTCACATACTACCTACCTAATCTATGCTCAAATTAAAGTCACATAAAAGTATGAAAAAAACAGTCTGCACATAAGGTACACAAATCACATACTACCTGTGTGAAAATATAATGGATATGGCGATTTAAAGGATATATGGATGGAAGGGATTCAAACCACAATGGCCCTCACTCTGGTAGTTGAAAATTGAGTCCACGTTAGATGTTTGTTCCTCGTGGTAAACTCAACGTAGGTGTTGTTAACATGCTTGGCTAGGCTAACTTAGGCCGAGCAGCTTCAACACAAACGATATGGCTCCAATTTGGGTACTAAGATGTAGTAAGATAAGACTTGTTAAAATTTGATATATATTTTTTACATTTTTAATACAGGTATGTTGTGGTTGATTTCAAGTTTACCATAAGTATGTAGAGGTATTTTATAGTGTGTTTTTATATTCTAAAGAACCACTCTAGGTCAGCAAGTCATATAATGTGTACTTCATCCTTGGAATCCATGAGAGACCAACCACCTCTAGCAGATGTTGGTGCTTGTGTGGAGGTTGTCACTTCAGAGTACAGTTGGATGTCTTCCAGCCTGATACCCTCAAGCGGAAGTAGCATGATACCATCCAGAAGCTAGAGAAGATGAAGACTGATCTCCACAATACAAAGTGTCAGGTGAAGCGACCCAAGGTCTGCATTGGCAAGATCTTACATGAGCTGGCAGAGCAGAAGAAGCTGTCTGATGATAATAATCATGTTGCTACTGCTCACTTATATGTAATATTACATGTGTATCTTAACTGTAAGTGTTTGTGGTTGTAAATGTGTAGTAATGTTTTGTATATTTTATATGTCCTTTAAATGGATGATATCACTGAGGCACTTAATTTTAAATTTTACATTGTTAAATAATAGTAATCGGAATTGTTTGTTACAAGTGAATGCGTATATTGTGAACATTTTTATGTTCCCTTTCAGATACTTTATACCACTAAAAAATAGTACATTTTGGTATACAGTAAAAGTTTCCTGTTGTATTTTATGACTATAAAATAATAAAAGTGAAAGAAAGTCATAAGATATGAAGAAAAGGATAATGGCTGTAACATTTAGTAGGCCTACTTGGATAAACAAAACTAACGTAGATGCCTCAGATGATTGATTTATAAATCTGAGAGCGATACTGTAGAATTTATTGATAAAATTTTCAAGATTGTTCATCCTCTTGTACAAAAAGTGTCTGAAAAATTCCTTGTAATTTGTGGAATATATCAACTGAAGTGCCTGCTACACTAAGACGGAGGTGGGCGTGGCAGTTGACATGTAAATATAATAATATAAAGATATTTTGTAAATGTACAACATACACTGTATAGTACTTTCATTCAATACTTTGCTTCTGTAGTTTTTGACTATTTGTTTCAGCTTCCTATTGTTTGATACTATAAGTTTGCAATGAAGTCATTTATTAATTAAATCTGAAAACAGAGTGTATACACACCCAAAAATAATTTGTACCGCTGGGATCAAAAGGCATCTTTTAATACTCAGTTCATCGCTCAAATAGTCAACAAATATGTCTACATCTGGATTAAAAGAAAATGATTAAACTTGGGGGAACTCGGGACCAATGGAATACAAAGCCCTGTTGCTTCAAAACCAAGAAATTGTGAAATGTGTTGGCATTACTCACCCAGACGATGAGTGTGGGTCCTGAAGGCAAATGGGTAGATTGGATATGAGGTGTAGTTACAGGCGATGTCCGCATTTGTAACTAACAAGATAAAAAGAGAAAGTGATATCAGCCCCAACTAACAGTGCAAGAATTATAACTTTTTTAACTCTATTGTCTGTACGGTATAAGTTTAAACAGTTTATTCTTGTGATTGAGCTATCTGTGTTTCAGTTTTACAGATTTTATGTAGTATATCTTACTAAACTAATCTTCCTGTTCCTTGAAGGAAGCATTGTAAAGAGGAGTTTAGCTCCCTCTGAAAACCAATACAACAGGAGTTATACTGGATGCAACACAACAACTCCAGACCTCCTCTTTCATTTATACCCGCTTCATAAAACAAAGATCAGGTATGAATGAATGTTTTTATTTGGATGTTCTTTTTTAGTTTTTTTGAAACTGGACTTTTGAAAAAGTAATGTCGGCTCTTTGGTATGTTCCACATACCGTATATTAAGGAATGACAATAAAATGCTAACATAACACTTGCTTTTATGTTTGGCATTAAATTAGTGTACATAAAAATAAAGTACTTCTTTTTCCTGGGTGGATAGCAGTGTCTATAGACATGAGGAGGTAGATACCAGCAATAAACGGCTGTCTGCAAAAGAAAATGACAATTTAATCAGAATACAATTACAGTTAGGTTACAATATGTGACCTGACGAAATAGTTTCCCCCAAAACGTTTCTCTTCTGTTCTCGAGTGAACTTGATCACCATATACACTTGATCTCCAAAAGCATTGGAATGGCCAAGATTTCATTATAATCTTCAATTTCACTCAGGCTAGCTCGGCCTTTTAAAACAGTAGACAAAGAGGAGTCTCAATACGAGGTCATAAAAGACTAATTTTTAAAATAAAGAGTACAGTAGCAAATCCAGAAGGCTGATACATAATTGTACAGGCTATATTATTGAACAAAGTTTACGCAATTGCCAATGTACTGTATATACAGCTAATAAAGTTGGTCCAACCATTTTTCTCGATGGCCAATTC